>NW_027315746.1:27272087-27352087 GCF_026437365.1 Eucyclogobius newberryi
TCCCGGTGTGTCCACGTCCCAAAAGGCCACGAGACCCACATAGAATCAGAGGATATCCTAGAATGATTGTTGCAGAAATAATGTCTATCACCTTATTATAACTGCCTAATTACCTTTCCTCAGTGGAAGTGAGATAAGCCATCACGAAACATTAAAAATGCATTAGAACTCAGCCTTTAATGCATTTACTATTCTGAATAGACCACACCAAATCCAACAACTTGGTATTAAGAAGAAAACAAAAAAAGGTTGCACAGTAGGAAATGACAGGGGATGTCATAAGTCACCAGTCCACCAGAACAATATCTGGACACGCAAACATTTCAATAACAAAGACGATCTCATAAAGACCTGGGAATATTTACAAAAAGTCTCCAAATTCTTGAGAGTGATGAGTTGGCACTTGCATCCTATTTTGGGCTGGTCTATTTAGATCACAAAACATCTGACCAGAATTGGCTGGGGTGGAAGCATTAAAATTATGAAGTTTAAAATATGAATTTGTATTTGTGTAAAAACTGAGGGAAGCTGAAAACATACTGTAAACATACTGTAAACATTGTGTGAGCGGTAAGTGTCCCTTTGCTCAGTGACCACCACAGTGGTAAAGTGTCTAAGTGGCACCAGAGAATTAGTAAATAGAACTACATAACAACATATTCTTGAGCTCTTGTAACACTGTAAATTGTTTATATTAAAGATAGCTTTAATATACCAGGACTAAAATCTAGACATAGAAATAGATACAAATGAAAGTCTGCCTGATGAAAGCGACTAATATTCACCGTTCAACAAGTGAAGAGGATTTCATATGATTCGTTTAGCCTGAGCAAGTTCAGAGTTTTGGAGGTCTTGGAGAAAAGGAAACTCTATTCTGCTAATCGCCTTCGTCGCCTTATTAACCACTGTTTGGTTTTACATTCAACAGTTAAGGAACTAAACCAGGCCACCATACAGTATTGTATAGGACTCTCCAAAAGACTTGTTAAAACAAGTCATAATATAAATACAATAACATCTAATCCAATAGAAACAGTTCCATTCACTTCCTGTTCAAAACTGTAGAAAGGAATAAGCTTTGACTGGAGAATGGATAACGCAGCAACAGCAGATTTTCATGTTCTTACTTTTGAAAAGGGGTTCTGTGGCAGTTTAGAGACCTACATGTATCACTCAAGAGTCTTATGTTTTATAATAACTGAAACTAAATACAGGGATGTGGGTAGGGATCCTACATCCCTGTATTTAGGTGAAAACAAAGGAATTTTAAGCCTCAGTTGCAAGACAATGCAGGACTACTCAAACATGCATGACACAATCAAAATACAACTTTGAGTAAATAATAATGAGGAAAGACCATTGTAAACAAGGTTAAAAGTTCATTAAAGTTGATATGTCCCTTTTATACATGAACCGGCCTAAGTGTTTTGACACCTTTTATGTGTAGTAATCCGAAGAATTCAAAAGCAAGAAGAGACTGTAGAACATTGAAAACACCTGATTCATTTATATTTGTTGCATTTTTATGGAAGACTGTGTTGATTAATATGTGCTGTATGGCAAGTACTTCATGTTATATGGATGAATGCAGAGGAAAGGACAGAAAAAGGTGGGAAAATATTAGTGATTAGATAAGTTAGTAATTATTAGCTATCAATCCCCACGGATCACTCAGCGGCTGTTGTTTACGAGCAGCAGAACAAACCACAGATCTCAAGACAACAATGAAAAGTAAGACAATTTGTAAAAATAATTTTAATGAGAAAGTGTTATGTTACGTTTAATTAATGGCAGAATGTGCGGGATTAATTGTGATTAATCATATTTAAATTCTTTACTTAATTTTCGATTCATTACAATTAAAAAAATATCGACTGACAGCACTAATGAAAATGTGTCCAAGGACATCAGGATTCTTTCATTGATGTGTTGTATTTCAAACTTTCTTTTTTTCTTTTTGTGTAAACCCTATGTTTGGTTTGACACAAGCTGAAGTTTTCGTTTGAACTTTAAGCCCCACCCACTTCCTGCTGTCAAATTGTTCAATCAAATTGCTTTCTCTTTGTCTATATATTCGTCAATATTTAAGTTCATTGTAAAAGTCATTGTTTCCAATTTGTCAATGTCCAAAGTGGCTCCATCCCTGTCAATCATTTTTTTCTTGCTTTTTTATAGATAATAATAATGCTGTTTGACCAATCTAATGGTAGCTGCGTTTATATTATACTTACAATTGTGGATGTTACAAGGGCATTTTCCTGAACCAAAAGAAATACAAGTGATAAGGTAGAAGACCTTTAATCTGTCTGTAAATCAACTCAAGGAGACAGTTTCCCAGGCAGTATTTATAGGTAAAACATGTTGTTGTGGTTGAAATAAATCAGGACTTTTAAATAAATAAAAAGTACAGTTTTTGTAGCTCTACAATGAGACAGCAACCAATCAATCCACTTCCATGATAGTAATGAATTAATCAATGCTATATTTTGCTTGTTTGTTTGCTTGTAAAAGGCTTGTTATTTTTTTGTTAGGACCAGGGTTAACATGTACTGTAACTCTCCCTTGATTTAAAAATACCACATGTGCAAAGTCTGCATCCCAATTAGCAGCTCACCAATTAGGAAAATGAGTGCCGGATTGTTGCAGCACGTTACATGGGTCAGAGCATTTCTGTGTCAAATCCGTTTGTTTCAGACAAACAAAGTTTGTGGTGAGTCTTTTCACTCTCTACGGAGAAAGTTGGAGACACAATTTAGGATAAAGCTGGGGGACCAGATTTGATATATTCATAAGGAGGATGTTGGTAGTTTTAAATGTTAGTCTTGTCCCTGGCATATTGCTTGTATTCATGCGCATTAGGTTATTTTAGGTTCAGGCTTCTGCACAGCTTTGTCAGATGCTCTAAAGCAGGGGTGCCCACACATTTTCGGCCCACGAGCTACTTTTATATTCAACAAAGCCCGAAGATCAATCTATAGATCTAAATTATTGTATAATTTAGTATTATTTTTATTGTCAGGTTTTTATTTTTGTTTAACCATAATTAGGCTTTTGGCTTTAATTGCCCAATATTGTTTATCATATCGGGCCTTAGGCGGGGTACACCCTGGACAGTGGCCAACTCGTCGCAGGGCCAACACAGAGACATAGACATAGACATTACAGACAGTTCACGCTCACATTCATTCACTTGGCCCAATTTAGAGTCACCAATTTTAACTAACACATGCATGTCTTTGGATGGTGGGAGGAGCCGGAGAACCCGGAGAGAACCCATGGGTTAGGGTTAGACTCCACCCAGAGAGATCATGTGATATTGGTCTGGTCCGGGAATCGAACCCATGATCTCCTTCTTGGGAGGCAAGAGCGCTATCTGCCTTTGCCACCGTGCACCCCTCATATACAAATGTGCAATATAAAAAGTAGAGAGAAAATCTGCCATTTAACTAGACCATTTAATACAGCTGAGTATTTTGGAAATAAAATATACTGGCCACAACCACGTTAAATGATAGAAGGTTGAGCTTAACCAGAACGTCCTCTCTCCTCCTTCTGCTTCTTGTCTTGACTCTCTCTCCTTCCTTTGCATTACACAGCTGGCGCTTTTCAGCGCTCTTCATCTCTCTTCGTCTCTCTTTGGGATTGACCCCCGCTGCCTCTGAGATCGACCGGTAGATTGCGATCGACGTATGGAGCACCCCTGCTCTAAAGGAACTTAGAGCACAAAGTGTGTTGAGGTTTTCATGCTTGTATGTGAGGTTTTGTATGCTTGAGTGACTCATGTATACAGCATGGTTGATCACCTGCAGGAGGAGCCATAAAGGGTCGGCGACCTGATCTCTGGAGTTCAGTCAAGAGACTAGTTTCAGGGACATGGAAAGTCACCTTGCGAGGGGAGAAGGTGTCGGAGCTTGTGCAAAAAGTGGAGCTGGATATAGTTGGCATAACTAGCGTAACGTGTTAGTTTTGTGCACTCATGTAATCTGGTACTCCCCAAGTTACTTTTTCAGTAACGTATTAGTTTTGATTAGGTCTCATCTCCTCTCTGCAATACCAGAGCTCAGTGTGTTGTGAACATGCACACTGCAACTAGAGAGAAAGAGGAATAAACTTTCAGATACACGTTGTTTTAGCTACGTTTTTCATTGCTTGAGGACAGGCCTACACATGCTTATTGTATGGCATTGTATTGTGGTAATCTGTCAACATAAAAGAGAAATAAAGCTCAGTCTAGTGCATTTACTTTGCTTGTTTATTTGAATTGTATTAGTATTGTAATGATTATGTTACTGTGTTTGTAGGAAAGCGAAGCTGTCAGGTTCACCCTTGTGTTAGTTCTTATATCACTACTGACACTACTGTGCAATGATCGAAAACACTCAATGTAAAACTAATATGGAAACTTTTGTTGTTCTGAAAAAACTCCAATCCGACAAACACCAAAAGTAATTAGTGTTTTTGTCATGACATCATAAGCAGACGCTCAATAAGGTCTTTCCTTCCTGCTGCTGTCAGACTTTATAACAAACACTGTTAGTACTGAACACTCGCAATACTGACCTAACCATGTGCAATTCCGTCATATGTGCAATTACTGTCATGATTCATGTGCAATTACTGTGAAATTCATGTGCAATCCATGTGCCGTCGTGAAACATATTCATGTGCAATTACTGTCGTGATCACATGCAATGGTATTTATTTATTTATTTATTTTTCTATGGGAGTTTTTATTTATAGATCTTCTACTGAAAGTGTTTTTCAAACTTCCTATAAGTGATCTGTTCTTCTGTATCTGCCTCTGTATCTTCCTGTGTTGCACCAATGAAATTTCCCCATGTGGGACAATAAAGGATTATCTTATCTTATCTTATCTTAATAAGAAACCAGGGGAAGAACAATAGACGAGCATTCCATGGAATGAACATTCCATTCCATGGCTCGAGCCTAACAAGAATAAAGTCTTTACTACACACATGTAGTATTTTTACACAAGAATGCAGACACTCGCAATGGATTCAGCCATTGCACATTATCTAGTATTAATTTTGGTGTTTGTCGGTATAGGAATGACATGTTAATTAGTTGTTAATCTCCACTGTTAGATAGTCATTAAAAAAGGTTGTAATATTGAAAATGAAAATTGTTGATACTTCAAGAAGACATTGGTTTTGATCTGTATAAACTACGGAAGCTCATTGTATTCAGAAAAGAAAAACATTTTTATCTCGAAATAACGAGATAATTATCTCGTAATAACGAGATCATTTCCGAAATTATGAGGTTTTTTTTTGGGCAATTTGAGATTTTATTCATTTTTTCGTCATCTCCCTGCTGCACCACTCTCTCTCTCATCTGGAGAAGCCTGACAGCTCTGTGAGGATCCTGTTTTTTGATCTCTACAGCGCCTTCAACACCATCAGCCGCTGCTCCTGAGGGACAAGCTGGAGACGGCTGGTGTGGAGTATGACCTGCAGAGTGGATCCTGGACTACCTCACAGACCGACCCGGGTTTGTGAGAGCACGGGACTGTGTGTCTGACACTCGGACCTGCAGTGAGGAGGACCCTCTACACTGCAGACCTCAGGCACGACACGGGCAGCTGTGTCCTGCAGAAGTTCTCTGACGACTCTGCCATCATCGGACTCATTTCGGACGACGATGACGCGGAGTACAGAGGACTGGCGCAGGACTTTGTGGACTGGTGTCAGCAGAACCACCTCCTCATCAACACGGGGAAGACCAAGGAGATGGTGGTGGATTTCCGCAGACGCCACCCCACTGCCCCCTCACCAGTGAACATCCAGGGACGGGACATTGAGAGAGTGACTCATACAAGTACCTGGGTGTTCATCTGAACCACAAACTGGACTGGACTCATAACACAGACGCACTGTACAGGAAGAGCCAAAGTCGGCTCTACCTCCTGAGGAGACTCAGGTCTTTTGGAGTGACAGGGCCACTCCTGAAGACCTTCTACGACTCTGTGGTGGCATCAGCTCCTGTAGGTGTGGCCTGCTGGAGCAGCAGCATCACAGAGAGCGAGAGGAAGTAGCTGGACAAAGTCATCAAGAAGTCCAGCTCCGTCCTGGGCTGTGCTCTGGACTCGGTGCAGGAGGTGGGGGACAGAAGGGTCCTGGCTAAACTCACGTCTATGCTGAACCATGAGTGTCGACCCCTGCGACACTCTGTCCACTCTGGAGAGCAGCTTCAGTGACAGACTGATCCAACCTGTTCCTCGCTCTGTGAAGGAGAGGTTTTGCAGGTCTTTCCTTCTGCTGCTGTCAGACTCTACAACAAAAACTGGTAGCCCTGTCATTCAGCTTTCATGATCATGTGCAATACTGTCATAATCATGTGCAATACTGTGACATAATGTAAATTATCCCGGTGCAATAGCAGACAGGAAGGCTGATGCCACCACAAAGTTGTAGAAGGTCCTCAGGAGTGGTCCTGTCACTCAGGAGGTAAAGCCGACTTTGGCTCTTCCTGTACAGTGCGTCTGTGTTATGAGTCCACTCTCTCATTATCCCGTCCCTGGATGTTCACTGGTAGGGGGGCAGTAGAGTGGCCTCTGCGGAAGTCCACCACCATCTCCTTGGTCTTCCCCGCGTTGATGAGGAGGTGGTTCTGCTGACACCAGTCCACAAAGTCCTGCGACTGTCCTCTGTACTCCGCATCATCGTTGTCCGTGATGAGTCCGATGATGGCAGAGTCATCAGAGAACTTCTGCAGGACACAGCTGTCCGAGGGTCTGCAGTGTAGAGGGTGGAGAGAAAGGGTGCGAGGACGGTGCCCTGTGGCACCCCTACACTGCAGGTCCCCCACACTGCAGGCCCCCCACACTGCAGGTCCCTCACACTGCAGGTCCGAGTGTCAGACACACAGTTCCGGGCTCTCACAAACTGGGGTTGGTCTGTGAGGTAGTCCAGGATCCACTCTGCCAGGTCATTTTCCACACCAGCCGTCTCCAGCTTGTCCCTCAGGAGCAGCGGCTGATGGCGCTGGAGAGATCAAAGAACAGGATCCTCACAGAGCTGCCAGGCTTCTCCAGATGAGCGAGAGAGCGGTGCAGCAGGGAGCTGATGGGGAAAAAAAAATCTCAAATTGCAAAAAAAAAAAATCTCATAATTTCGAGATAATTTTAATTTGTATTTCTTTTAAAATTACCTCGTTATTACGAGATAATTATCTCGTTATTTCGAGATTTATTTATTTTTTCTGAATACAATGAGCTTTCGTAATAAACAGCTCCAAGTCACTTATAAGGACACTGAAGTGCCAACAGTGATGAAGCTTGAACAGGTGAGTAAGAAAATTCCCTTCGTCCGACTTGGGTCATCACAACATTCTAGAATCCATCTATTTCTGGGTTTCAGGCGACATCACAACATTCTACAGGACAGTAATATTTGATACAGAAGGGGTAGCTAAAGTGTATGCTTTTTAAAATGCAGATTTTTGTTGTAATCCAAGAACTTAATGAGTCTAGTCACTAATAGAATTTCACCCTGGAGAGACTCAGACACAGGACACAGAAGAGAATGATTAGCAAGCTTTTATTACAGAGTTTATTTGGCGCTCAGACCCCGGTAGAAGACAGTGATCATGGGCACGTCATAATCTAATTGAATTAGATGTCTCCCCCCGGAGCCTGGAGACTGGTGGTGGTAGATATGGAGAGGAGGTAGAGGATGAGGGGAATGCAGAGGAGGAGCTGGGGAGGCGGTGGGTCGCAGTACGGTTTGAGCGGCCGAGCCATCTGCCTGAGGGCTTAAATGCGACCGCCTGGGCGCTGATTGGGAGCGGGGAGGAGTCACTTGAGAGCGTTGATTGGGGATGAGGAGCAGGTACGGGGGCCATGATGCGACGCCCCCTGACCTTTCACCCTCCTTCTTGGCCGGGAAAAACTGCATAACCTCTTTGGGATAAGCGCAGAAACCTGGAAGAGTCCATGGTGAAGTGAGGGATCTGACTCTCACAGACGGACAGTCGGGTGCCGCTTGAGTGCGACGATGGCGCTGGGGAGAGGGGTCCTTCCATGGTGGCCTTGACGTAGATGGATGGAGTTAGGTCTTCCAGGCTGAATTTAAACAGGCTTCATTTGGCCTATTTTGTAAAGTGTCAAGTTATTGAACTAATTATTATTATTAATAATAATAATAATAATAATAATAATAGTAATGAATATATATATATATATATATATATATCCATCCATCCATCCATCTTCTGCCGCTTTATCCGGGGCCGGGACGCGGGGGCAGCAGTCTGAGCAGGGACTCCCAGACTTCCTTCTCCCCAGACACTTCCTCTAACTCCTCCGGGGGGATCCCGAGGCGTTCCCAGGCCAGCCGAGAGACATAGTCTCTCCAGCGTGTCCTGGGTCTTCCCGGGGCCTCTTCCCGGTGGGACATGCCTGAAACACCTCCCGAGGGAGGCGCCCAGGAGGCATCCGGAACAGATGCCCGAGCCTCCTCAGCTGGCTCCTCTCGACGTGGAGGAGCAGCGGCTCTACTCCGAGCTCCCCCCGTGTGGCCGAGCTCCTCACCTTATCTCTAAGGGAGCGCCCAGCCACACGGCGGAGGAAACTCATTTCGACCGCTTGTATCCGCGATCTTGTTCTTTCGGTCATTACCCAAAGCTCATGACCATAGGTGAGGGTAGGAACGTAGACCGACCGGTAAATAGAGAGCTTTGCCTTTCGGCTCAGCTCCCTCTTCACCACAACGGTCCGATGCAGCGACTGCATCACTGCAGCCGCTGCACCGATACGCCTGTCGATCTCACGCTCCATCCTTCCCTCACTCGTGAACAAGACCCCGAGATACTTGAACTCCTCCACTTGGGGCAAGGACACCCCACCCACCTGGAGAGGGCAAGCCACCTTTTTCCGGTCGAGAACCATGGCCTCGGATTTGGAGGTGCTGATTCTCATCCCAGCCGCTTCACACTCGGCTGCAAACCGTCCCAGTGCATGTTGCAGGTCCGGGTTTGATGGAGCCATCAGGACAACATCGTCTGCAAACAGCAGAGATGAGATCCTGTGGTCCCCAAACCGGACACCCTCCGACCCCCGACTGCGCCTAGAAATTCTGTCCATAAAAATTATGAACAGAACCGGTGACAAAGGGCAGCCCTGGCGGAGTCCAACATGCACTGGGAACAGGTCTGACCTACTGCCGGCAATGCGAACACAGCTCCTGCTCCGGTCATACAGGGACCGGACAGCCCTGAGCAAAGGGCCCCGGACCCCGTACTCCCGAAGCACCCCCCAAAGGACACCCCGAGGGACACGGTCGAAAGCCTTCTCCAGATCCACAAAGCACATGTGGACTGGTTGGGCAAACTCCCATGAACCCTCGAGCACCCGATGGAGGGTATAGAGCTGGTCCAGTGTTCCACGACCGGGACGAAAACCACTCTGCTCCTCCTGAATCCGAGGTTCGACTATCGGTCGGATTCTCCTCTCCAGTACCTTGGAATAGACCTTACCTGGGAGGCTGAGGAGTGTGATCCCTCTGTAGTTGGAACACACCCTCCGGTCCCCCTTCTTGAACAGAGGGACCACCACCCCGGTCTGCCAGTCCAGAGGCACGGTCCCCGAACGCCACGCGATGTTGCAGAGACGTGTCAACCAAGACAGTCCTACAACATCCAGATACTTTAGGTACTCAGGGCGGATCTCATCCACCCCCGGAGCCCTGCCACCGAGGAGTTTGCGAACAACCTCAGTGACTTCAGCTTGGGTGATGGATGAGCCAGCCTCCGAGTCCCCGGTCTCTACTTCCTCTTCGGAAGACGTGACTGAGGGATTAAGGAGATCCTAAGTATTCCTTCCACCGTCCGACGACATCCCCAGTCGAGGTCAGCAGGCCTCCACCCGCACCGTAAACGGTGTTGGTGAGACACTGCTTCCCCCTCCTGAGGCGCCGGACGGTTTGCCAGAATTTCTTTGGTGCCGACCGATAGTCCTCCTCCATGGCCTCCCCGAACTCCTCCCAGGCCCGGGTTTTTGCCTCTGCGACAGCACGAGCCGCGGCTCGCTTGGCCTGCCGATACCCCTCGATGACCTCCGGAGACCTACAAGCCAGAGTGGCCTGATAGGCCTCCTTCTTCAGTCTGACGGCATCCCTTACATCCGGTGTCCACCACCGGGTTCGGGGGTTGCCGCCACGACAGGCACCGGAGACCTTGCGACCACAGCTCCGAGCAGCCGCATCAACAATGGAGGCGGAGAACATGGTCCACTCGGACTCAATGTCCCCAGCCTCCCCCGGGACATGGGAGAAGCTCTCCCGGAGGTGCGAGTTGAATACCCTACTGACAGAGGGCTCCACTAGACGTTCCCAACAGACCCTCACAATGCGCTTGGGTCTGCCAAGTCTGTCCGGCTTCTTCCTCCGCCAGCGGATCCAACTCACCACCAGGTGGTGATCGGTTGACAACTCTGCCCCTCTCTTCACCCGAGTGTCCAAGACACGCGGCCGGAGGTCTGATGACACGACAACAAAGTCGATCATTGACCTCCGGCCTAGGGTGTCCTGGTGCCATGTGCACTGATGAACACCCTTGTGCTTGAACATGGTGTTCGTTATGGACAATCCGTGGCTAGCACAGAAGTCCAATAACTGAACACCGCTCGGGTTCAGATCGGGGAAGCCGTTCTTCCCGATCACCCCTCTCCAGGTGTCACTGTCATTGCCCACGTGGGCGTTGAAGTCCCCCAGTAGAACAACGGAGTCCCCGGTCGGTGCACTGTCAAGTACCCCTCCCAAGGACTCCAAGAAGGCCGGGTACTCTGCACTGCTGTTCGGCCCGTAGGCCGCCACAACAGTGAGAGACCTGTCCCCCACCCGAAGGCGGAGGGACGCGACCCTCTCGTTCACCGGGGTAAACTCCAACACGTGGCGGCTGAGCTGAGGGGCTATCAGCAAGCCCACACCAGCCCGCCGCCTCTCCCCGCGGGCAACACCAGAGAAGTGGAGCGTCCAGCCCCTCTCGAGGAGATGGGTTCCAGAGCCCAAACTGTGCGTGGAGGTGAGGCCGACTATATCTAGTCGGTATCGCTCAACCTCCCGCACAAGCTCAGGCTCTTTCCCCCCCAGCGAGGTGACATTCCATGTCCCCAGAGTTAGTCTCTGTGTCTTGAGATCTGGTCGCCGAGGCCCCTGCCGTCGACTGCCGCCCAGATCTCTCTGCACCGGCCCCTTATGGATCCTCCTCCACGTCGCACTTTCGGGCTGTGCCCGGCCGGGCCCCGTGGGGTAAGACCCGGCCACCAGGCGCTCGCCATGGAGCACCCATCCCAGGCCTGGCTCCAGGATGGGGCCCCGGTGACGCCGATCCGGGCGACGTAAACTGCCTTGTTCGTGTTGTCATCATAGGGGGCTTCTGAACCGATCTTTGTCTGACCCGTCACCTTGGACCTGTTTGCCTTGGGAGACCCTACCAGGGGCATGAAGCCCCCGACAACATAGCTCCCGGGATCATTCGGGCACTCAAACCCCTCCACCACGTTAAGGTGTCGGTTCAAGGAGAGGTATATATATATATATATATATATATATATATATATATATATATATATATATATATATATATATATATATAGATATATAGATATATAGATCAACAGATTGATTGTCTTTAAACTTAAGTGTAAACATCAAAATCCAGAATGTTGTCAATGTGTTAAACAATGCTGTGTTTTGGTTGAGCAGCTAACAAAATCTGGCAAGCTTTTGTGTAAAGATTCACAGATAAATGTAGAGTTTATTTATACATGAAGTGAATGTGCCATATGTGCCATTTGCACTGATATGATATTGAAGAAATGTGTGTGTTTTGAAACTTGATAAACTGTACATCAAATCCTTGCCAATTCCATATGAACGGGACTAATAACTGTCATGTGTGACATATGTGCTCCTGTGTTAATGAATACTGTAACCAGTCATTAATGAATAGATGACCACATAAGTCAAGTTAAATATTTTTTGTCAATAAATGTCAAGAGAAATTGTTTTCTGTCTGGTTCTACACAGTGTGCATGACAAATGAGGCTCACAGCATAGCCCTGAGTGACTTAAACTGAATTGTAGATCACAACAAATATAAGACTATGAATCAAAATTACTCTGATTTTAGTATATTTTCATTAGTATACTTATATTTGTATAGTTAGAATGAACTTTGTTTATGTTTGTATTTAGAAAGTAAACTAAAAGTAAACTATAAAATGATTACATTGCTAATTGTGCTTCATATATGTACCCAGAGTGTTTTTTTGATTGATTCCCGCAGTGTTTAGCTATATTACAGACTATCTCCTTTCCTCGAATCTCCAAACTGACGGGGGGTGTTCACAGGACCGCGTCATAACCACAGGCACGCGTCACCATCTCGATAAGATAATCATATCTGTTCTGCGCACACTGTAGAATAAACACCAGATTTATTTAGTCTCAAAGTAGTGTTGATCTGAAGTTCTATCGTTTCTCACTCAGTCGCGCGGAGCGGCGCATCGCGGAGCAGACAGCTGTGGGGGACACACTGCGTCACGGGTGGGCGGGGCACACACGCGCTCTGAGACTACGTCACGGGTTGGGCGGGGGAGCCAGATCGCTCTTCGCAAGGGTGGGGGCGAATATCATACCAAGCCGTTTGCATTTCCGGGTTGGTGAGGGGGTCCAAGGTCTGGGTGATATTTCTAAACTATTATGTTAAGGGTGTTGCACAACCCTTATTATTATCAATTATATACTTAGGATAGACTACGAAACGTGAACAAAAGCATGTTATGGCACCTTTAAAATACACTAAGATATACTTATTTTTGTAGTTATTTTTAACTACAGTAGGTGGCGGTATGTAACACTTGGATACCAACCTCCATAAAACACAAAGAAGAAACTCTTCTTCTTCTTCTTCTTCTTCTTCTTCTTCTTCTTCTTCTTCTTCTTCTTCTTCTTCTTCTTCTTCTTCTTCTTCTTCTTCTTCTTCTTCTTCCTCCTCCTCCTCCTCCTCCTCCTCCTCCTCCTCCTCCTCCTCCTGCCATAAAACACCAAAGAAGGAGTGGTTACTATGGCAACATGGAGACTAACAAAAGAACCTGATGACACAATGCCTTTGTAGATGGCGAAGGAGAATTGAAGAATGGAGTGTATAGGATGAAGTCTGAAGAATACAGTCTGGACCAAGAAGAATAATAAAGTCTGGCGGTAATGCAACACTTGGATGCCAACCGCCATAAAACAACAACAACAACAACAACAACAACAACAACAACAACAACTACTACAGTCTGGCGTTGAAGAAGCCAGCTGGAATAAAGTCTAAAGAATAAAGTCTGGCGGCAATGTAACGCTTGGATACCAACCGCCATAAAACAACAACAATATATTTGCTCTAGTCTCAATTTTTAAAATGCTATTTTATTTTTTTGCAGTGTAACATAAAACATATTTTGAAGATGTATACAGTTGGTGGCGGTAAATGCATCTTTTCAGTTGGCTGCCAACCGCCATTAAAAGTAACACAACAACAACAACAACAACAACATATTTGCTCCACTAATCTTAAATCATCTGACTATTGTGACCTGGTTATTTCTGAAATGGATGGTCAAAATTTAAATTGTATTTATCAGGACCAAAACAGTTTAGGTGACGTGAGTCTGCTTGGGAACCAGACGGAGCCTGAAACAGCCCAAAATAGGTTGAAAAGAGTGTATCAAACTGATACACTCTTTGTGCACGCTGATTGTGCACAATTAGATGAGGTTTCCTCTCTGCACCAGGATCAAGTGGAGAAAAACAAGAAGCTTCAGTCACAAAATCCACAGAAAGATGTTGAGATACAACAACTGAATGGGATAATAGGAAATCTTACGTCTAAAGATGAAGAACATCTACAAACGATCTCAGCTTTAAAGAACTGCTTAGAAGAAGAGAGAAACTGCGTCCAGGAACAAGGAAAGATGATTCAGAAGCTCACAGCAGAGGTGATCCGTCTGCAGTCTGACATAGAACAGACCAAAGAGCATAGTGAGATTAAAATGTCACTATTAAGTGGAGAAAACACAACTCTGGAGTTGCAAAATTACCAGCAAAATTCTGAGATCCAACATCTTAAAAAAATCATCATTGATTTTAAGTCTAGAGTAGATGAACAATTACAGGCTATTTCAGATTTAGAGAAAGATTTAGAGCAAGAAAAGACTCACTTACAGGCTGAACTCAACGAAACAAAAAGAACCACCAGAAACGCAATCAATGGTTTGAAATCTCAGATTCAAGAAACAACAGAGGAAAACCAGGAGCTCCGAGCTAGGATTTGTGACCTTGAAATGAAGTTACAGTCTCTTCTGGAAAGCAACAAACAACTTGATAGAGAGATGACCAAACATAAAATTTCAGTTTCCTTAAATGAAGAAGAGTTTTTGGCTCAGATTGAGGCCCTCACTGAAGAGCGTGCCAAACTTCTGTTAAATATAAGCACGCGCGAGGCTGAACAGTTAAGTATATTTGAGAGGCTTGAAGAAATTACCTCTTTATACTGTAACGAATGTTTAAGAAATATTGACATTGAGATGCAAAAGGATGAGAAAGACGCTAACATCAAACAGCTAAAAGAAAGGCTCTCAAGTTTGCAGTGCAACCAGGAGGAACACTCGCCAACAATCTCACAGTTAGAGAAACATTCAGTGCAAGATAAGCCTTGCTTGCGGGATGAGATTCTAGATACAGTATGGTCACTTGAAAAAGAACACTCGCTCCAAGAACAAAACTGCAAACTATCTGCTACAGTAGATCATTTGGAAAAAGAGGCTAAAACAACTAAGGAAACAATCCATGAACTCAATTGTCAGATTCAAGAAGAAAGTGAGAAAAACCAGAAGCTCACAGCTGATGTTGGCAGACTTGAAGCATGTTTACACTCGAGTGAGGAAAGGAAGAAAGAACTAAAAAGAGAGAAGAATGAACATGAAGAAAAGTTTGATCAGGATAGACACGTGTATTTAGCTCAATTAGACAACCTCACTCAAAAGAATGCAACATTACAGTCACTTTTACACAAAACAGAGAAGGAAAGGGTCATTCTACTGGCAAAGTTGGGTTTAATGTGTACTTTCCACTGCGACACAGTAAAGAGAAACCATACTCTTCAGTTGGAAAATGAGCAGCAAAAAGCAAACATTGACAAACTTGTAGCTTCTCTGGCAAACTTGCAACCCACAGCCAACAGTCAAGCCAACAGCACAGATACAATCAGCGAGTGGACAAAAAGATTCTTAATTGCCGGTAGCTGTACTGTGGCGGCTGCAGCTTTTGTGAAATATGATGGAAAAGAATACATACCAGGGTTTTTAAGGGCTTTAAACCCTTTCTAAACCCGCTCTTATATACTGTCATACCCATGTGAAATACTGACATAATCATGTGAAATACTGACTTAATCATGTGCAATACTGTCATATTCATGTGCAATACTCTGACATAAGGTCAATCATATTGGTGCAATATTCCGTCCACATAACTGCTGTAAATAAGAGTGTTACTTTTGTTACTATTATTTTTTACTTTTGATTAAGAATATAAGAGGTTTTTTATAAGAGTTTTTATTTTTTTTATAAGAGCTTTTCTATTGAGTGTTTTTTAAGCTTTCTGTAAGCTATCTGTTCTTACTTCTGTACCTACTTGTGTTGCAACACTAAAATTTCCCCATTGTTTGGACAAATAAAGGCTTATCTTATCTTGGGACTTGGAATTTTAAGTTCTAACTCTACATCTGATATGATAGTTCTAGTGAAGTGGTCTTAATTGAATGGAAGTTGCAATGTCTTAAAATCTCAAAGATAATTTGGTAGGAGTCCGTATATTGATATTTCTTTCATGTTTCACATGATGATGTGTTCAAACTAGATGCTGTGCAATGGCATGAAGCCGCTGCCAGTGACTGCGTAATGCACGGCCATATTCTGTACAGTGGCCATGACGATGGCAGTGGATCCCCAGCTCACGACAAGTGTTCGAGGGTGGAAGGGTGCGGCGGAGGCTCCCGACCCACGATGAGCAGTTTGGCCCAGCATGTGCAGTCACGGAGGCCCAGCATGTGCAGTCACGGAGGCCCAGCATGTGCAGTCACGGAGGCCCAGCATGTGCAGTCACGGAGGCCCAGCATGTGCAGTCACGGAGGCCCAGCATGTGCAGTCACGGAGGCCCAGCATGTGCAGTCACGGAGGCCCAGCATGTGCAGTCACGGAGGCCCAGCATGTGCAGTCACTGAGCATGTGCAGTCACGGAGGCCCAGCATGTGCAGTCACGGAGGCCCAGCAGTCACGGAGGCCCAGCAGTCACGGAGGCCCAGCAGTCACGGAGGCCCAGCATGTGCAGTCACGGAGGCCCAGCATGTGCAGTCACGGAGGTCCAGCATGTGCAGTCACGGAGGTCCAGCATGTGCAGTCACGGAGGTCCAGCATGTGCAGTCACGGAGGTCCAGCATGTGCAGTCACGGAGGTCCAGCATGTGCAGTCACGGAGGTCCAGCATGTGCAGTCATGGAGGCCCAGCATGTGCAGTCACTGAGCATGTGCAGTCACGGAGGCCCAGCATGTGCAGTCACAAAGGCCCAGCATGTGCAGTCACGGAGCGCTCGGAGCTGGAGCAGCAGGTGGATGTGGAAACTCACTCTCATGTTTGCCTCTGTGTGGGGAATAGTTCGTTTTTTATGTTTAAATTGGTTTCTTGTAGGTATAACATCTATTTTCTCTTTTCTCATCTTTGCTAGTATCTTTGAGGGCTTAACTGGTCTCAGTCTGCCATTAATGTAACCCTAATGTAATAAAGGATGCTATTCTTACTTTTTCAGACACCATTTCATTAACCATATTAGATTATTCTTGCTAATCTGCTTTACAGGCATATTATAGCATAATAAAACTAATAAACACATCTATCCTACAATTCAAAGAGAAATAGCTAGTTTAGATGTGGTGATACTGGCACATGGTCATGTATAAAGAAGGCGTTTCCAGGGCTTTTTCTGCATCAACAGAAATAACTACTTCTGATGTATTTGTGGTTTCCCCAGAGAAGATTATATTCAACAAAGTGCGACCATTGTAAAAAAGCTGAAGCCCCTTTATAAAGCAAGTTTCTTCATTAGAAACAATAATTGAAAGCACGTTTTCTAAAGGATTGGAGGTGCATGGATCAGAATCTTTTTAAGAGAATACTATAGTCGAGGCCTGCCACAATGCGGAACGAAGAGAGCACATGATAAGGAGTCGATACAAACAGTGCAGTAGTGGAAGAAGTTTAGTATGAAACGCCTTGAAAAATTTGACTGGAAATCCATCTGGACCTAGCGCTTTATTATTTAAATAAGTTCTTGAACTGTCAGACCTAAGTCTAACTGGGTAAGTCAGGGCTCCTGATTCGTTCTTAATGCGAGGTATTAACCTAGATGACACCTGACGGTGCAGTTGATGAGCTAGTACTCCCCCTGACTTATCTCCATACTCATAATGTCTAGAACAAGAGCATTAATAAACGCTCCGCCTCATTGTTAGTAATAAGGTCTCGTGTACCCAATATTTTAATAGATCAAGTGGTTGATTGTATATTGGTTGCCAATTTCTGAATATTCGACATCCTTGATTTTTTTCACATGTGCAGAGTATGAATTGCTTTTGGAGAAGGCCATTGAGACAGGCTGTGTGTCTGAAAGACTAAAGCTGATCAAATCAACTGTTTTTGTATTTACTTCACAAAATGAGTCATCTGATAAAATTGAGGTGTTAAATCTCTGGTGAAATTTGAATATGCAAACAAACAGGTGCATGATCCAACACGAGAATGGGGTGAAACACTACATCTGTCACTTTGCAGAGGAGTCGAGCATCTATGAAGTAAGTCTATAGGAGAAAAAAGGCTGGTGCACGTGTGAACAGAAAGACTAGTGCGTACCTGTAGGATTATGAACTCTCCAGGTCTCAACATAACCTCCACCTGACAAAAAGCCTCGTTTCACCATTTGGGAATGAGCAGATCCTGGCTTAGAACGGTCTGCCTGAGAACAGCAGGCACTCAGAGAAACCAGGATTCTCATATCGCTGTTTGCATGTGGCATCTGAATATTCTGGATATCTAGAGTGGTAACTACGGCAACAATGGCACAGACATTAGCAACTTTGCAAACTTGTGTCTTTTTGGAACATGTTTTGAGCTCGCAGGGACAAGATACATTGAAGTAAGAACATGAGCCTGTAAAGCGCTGTCACAACTTCAGGAAAAGACATTTTTAACTGTGGAAAAATAAGTGTGAGTGAGTTCAGTCTGAGAGCCACCCAGGCCGCCACAGAAGATAGTATGCTGTTAAAACATGGCTGTATTGGACAGTACACAACTTATGTGATTTATAATGATAAAATAGTACAAAAGGTAGAGGTAGAAGTTTGAGTTCTTATGAGAAATCAGGGGCTCCTGCAAAATGTGTTTGTCGAGTTTGCACATGCTCAGTACATCAGCAGTGTGAGATCAGGATACTGTGTTTACGTGCCACAATATTCTGGATACTATGAGAATATCCCAGTGAATCTGGATATGATCTTTACATGGAGACAAACAAAACCAGGACACTTAAAAAACCTGATCATAACCGGGTTATTAATGCTCATGCAAACGCACTCATTCATAAAAGCAGGGTTGACCTGGTGTTAGAGCGTCCTCAGCAGAGGGACAACAACAGCATCATTTTGTTGTCATAGCTGAGTTTGTTAAGAGTTATGCCAACATTTGGGAACATTCCCTATTTATTCTAACCTTTGTGTTTAAAAAGAGCTTTAAAACATTTAACATGACTACTTCCTTCCTCCTTCCCTATGCCTAAACTGTTCCTGCATTTTAGATTCCTTTTTAGAACTCAGCACTAGTTTAATTTTCCACTTTTCTTCACAAATCATATCTAAACATTTGATGAATATAATGTGTTATCTCATAAAACAAAGTAAAGATTACACCAGGAAAAATATTTGTATCACTATTTATTTTTTGATGACAGTGCTTTAATAAACATCTGTAAATAATAGTGTAAATATTCCAGAATATGGCAACAAAGCTTTACATATAGGATGTAGCTCTTTAGACATAGTTTTATTTTTGTCCAATACAAGGATACATTTGATTTGAAACACACACGTGCATCCACCTTGAACAGCACAGCACTCTTATATGTTTCCTGACTTCTGGATTTACACTCCCCATTGGGACCAGGTGCAGCAACAAATTCATTTCCCAGACTACAGTTGTATACTTGCTCTGTTGCACTTTGTTTTACTTCACTGCATAAAAAAGAGAAATCTATGTAAGTTAAAAAAATACTTCTTGTGTTGTCTTTTGCAAATTTTAGATTAGTTGAACAGTTCGATGTTACACTTAATTATGTTTTTTTGCATGTGTTAGGTAAATAGACAACTCTAAAAATGCCCCTTGTGAATTAACAAGCCCAAAGGTTCACAAGTCCGAACCCTAACCCCTAACTCTAACTCTAACCCTAACCCCTAACCTTTGGACTTGTGGGCAGCCACCAATGAATGTGAGAGTGATTTGTTGTCTTTGTCTCTGTTTCAATCCTGCGACGAGCTGCCCCCTGTCCAGCATGTGTCCCGCCTAAGGCCCAAAGTCACTGGGCTCCAGTCAGCAGCGACCCCAAACAGGAACGAGAAGACAATGAACATAATTTCAAGTTAATAAATAATCAATATGTTCAATATTAATACCATGGCTAAATTATCCAAAGTGTTGTCAATATTTCTGAATACTTCAGTATGGCACATTTTCTTTTTGACCATTTAAAGCAGCAACTAATACACTTTAGCAATAGAGCAGCATAGTATTCAGAAAACAGACAGTATTTTATTTTTATTTTTTAAGTGAATAAGGCAGTATATTCAAATACGAAAATCTTTAACATTGTCGAATACATTAAGAGTTGTCTTCGGGTTGACGTCCGCAAATGTTGCAAGGCTAATTTCCCACCCAGAGACAGCAGGGGGCGACGACAGACACTTCCAACGCCCCAAAAATACGTAACCATCACAGGGACTTAGAAGGTTCTAGATCTCTTTTGGCTCCCGGAACAATGATTGATTGAAGAGATAAGGCAGGCACAAAGCAGATAGAAACCAAAAAACTATAATTCTTCACCAAACGCTGACTTGATCTTCCCATAAACTTATGTATCGTATTTCCATTGAAGATAACTTTATATGTTAAACTGTCGGACTTAGAAAAACAAAGCTAGCGCACGTTAGCATCAATGGTTTTCTATTTATCGACCCATAGCTCTCCTTTCAAAACTGCTGATATCAACTCTATGATGAGAAGTATTATCTAGTTTTTGTTTATTAAGAAAGCATTTGTTATATTTGGGTGACATCAGCTGCTCGTGTAACAGACGGCTGTGTGCATGGAAATATCTTCTGCATTAACAGAAGTATTCCAAGATGCTCCAAAGTGAACCGGTGTGGGAAACCAGGGCCAGTTGAAATGAGGCTTTAAAGGACATGTGTCAGGAAAAATGTGTTTTTTTGGAGTGTTTAACCATGTTCTAACAAAAATCTGGAGTTGCATTCATCTTAAACAGTGTGTTATTCTCTCTGCAGCCAGTAGATGGCACAGAAACTCAACTCGTCTCGTGGATAACGGGAATGATCCAAATGTTGTTTATTATAAAGTTATTTTTTTTGTTTTTGCTCTAAAAATATTAGATGTCAAACTAAAGGTACCTAAGAGCATGTTAAAGGTTAATAACAATACAAATAAGGCATAATATTTGTCCTTTAATGACAAAGTCTTGATGCCAAAAAGCCTAAATATATCATGTACATATATATAAGTCAAAAAGCAACTATTAGTATCATATTACCTCATATTAAAGTCATCAACATTGAAGAAGTAAAATAGATTAGTTACAAAATTTGAGCTCAGAATTAAAATTTCTGTGATTTGATTGATTTCCCCATAGATTATTATGTTTCAAATTGTTTATTCGGCAATTAGGTAAAAAAATATTCGTTTGTCCTATTTATTTTCTTATTTCCACTTAAAATGTCAGGAAATATACATGGAAAAGTCATTCTATGTCAGCAAATAAATCTAATTCAAATCAATGGTGGAAGAAGTACTTAATTTAGTTAAGTAAAAGTACAGAAACAGAGTAACATTTTACTCAAATAAAAGTAAAAGCATGACATAATTTTTGTTTTTATTATCTACTTTCAGACAGATTTTGAACTATTAAAGCCTCAAAAAAGTTATCCGCATTTTTATAATTGCAGATTTTTCTTCAGAAATAACAGAATTGGCTTTCATAAATCTTCTAGCTGTTTTTATTTGTACAGTTTGGTTTCCTCAAAAAGTCATTTTACTTTATAGTCCTGTTCTTCAAGTAGTTTCAACCTTTCTTTTTTTGCATTGTAATTACATTTTGCAGCGTTTCACAACTTCGCAACGTCCATCTCTATCTATTTATATTCTTATTTCCATCTAAATTGTCATGAAACCAGTCAAAATACACATGAAAAAGTTGAGTGAATATTATGTGTCATTCTATGTCAGCAAATAAATTTAACAGACTAAAATCAGTGGTGGAAGAAGTACTCAAATCTGTTACTTAAGTAAAATTACAGGTTTAAAATAATGACATGAACAAAAATCTACCTCCAAATATTATCAAATTCAAGTCATTTCAAGCTCAATCCTCAGTTCCTTGCAGCGTAATTTCACTTCACTCATCTCAAACTATTTCCTTTCCCCTCAGCTCTTCCTTTGTGCGGCCCCCCCTCGCTGTGCTGGAGCTTTCCCGACAATAGCGCGGCCACAATGGTTTTGGGGTGGTCTTGTAAAGGCTCGACAGTGCAGCGCGGCGGTGTTGAAGGGGACGAGCGACGCCGAATGCACAACAAACCCTCTCAGCCTTATCTCCCGTCTGCCAGTCCGATGAATAATATCATCACTGGAACATATTTGAAGGGCTCTAACCGGGTGTCTGGTTATAACTGGAAAGTATTTGAGTCAGCAATATACCAGATGTGTTAGTAACAGAAGTGGGATGACAAAGTGTGGGTGTGGGGGCAGAATACTCCATATATATCTATACTGCAGTGGTGAAAGAACAAAAGTAAAAGTATGTTTTAAAGTGTGAGGTATCTATACTTGACATAAATACTTGTACAGTGGTTATTTTTTACTTTGAAAACTGGTATCTGCGCTACATTTATTTGAGTATTTTTTGTTAATATATATATATATATATATATATATATATATATATATATACACATTATCAAAGAAATTTGTTTCTGAAGACCAAAAATTCTTTATCAAGATCACAAGAATATCAAGATTTTTTAAAGGTATTCTTTTTATTAAATCGATTTAATGTGATTCCTTAAATTTTTATTTGAGTATTTTTACGTTCATGTATCTGTAGTTGTTCCACCACTGAAAAGCTGGTGTTTTATTGCTTGAAAATTACCTTTAAAACATGTTTCCTTACTGTGAATAAAGTAGGGCTGATCCTTTGAAGTTACACAGTGCACCTACAAAGCAAGATTCAATGTGCAAAACCCTTTTTTCCATCTCTCAATATGTAACACATGGAAACAGTAATATTCTTCAGTTTGCAAAGTGTAACTAATATGTCAACAAGATTAAAAATTAAACCTGGCTCTTTCCTTTTTTCAGATTCACACATAAAACGTCTTATCTTCAAATGAAAATATTACATATCAAAAAACGTATAATAAATTTTTATTACATTTACCGTATGTCATTTAACTACAGATGAAGTTTCAAATTGATACATCTAAATTTCAAGGGTATTCTTACTTCAAATAAAAGTGAAATGTGGTGACAAAAAACTACTCTGAAAAGCACAATTTCTTCAAAAGATTACTCAAGTATGTAAGTACATTTTAGCTAAGTAAGTAGAGTACTACTTACCTCGGACAATAGTACAAGTTATTCAGTAAGCAGAGTAAAAAGGTTACAAATACAAGCGTCCTGATTTCAGACAAGATTTGAAAATGTCATTTGCAGTGGTGGAAGTAAAAGTACATCTACAGGAGCAAAAAATACTGTAAAAGTAAAAATATTACATTTAAATAATCTGCTCAAGTAAAAGTATGAAACAACTTTAAAACTTGCTTTGAGAGTAAAAGTAATTCACACAGATTTTGAGAAATATAAAATCTTGTCAGAGAATTTTCCTTAATGTTGTTAGAGCTTAATTTAGTTTGCTCAAACCCAGGATTTGGAACTTAAAAATGTGGGACAAATGTCTCCTTGAAGCCATTTCAGCAGGTCAAAAATGTTTACTTTTCAGTACTTTCTCTAGGAGTAGAAAGTACAAATACCTGCACTCAGATGTAGTGAAGTCAAAGTAAAAAGTATCCACTGTCCAATTTACTTCAGTTAAATACAGTACTTTTCTTCTGCATTTTAACTCATTCATCACAGAAATCAGACTCTACTCATGCATATGCAATATTACTTTAATAGTTTGAAGTAGAATTTTCATTATATACTTATCCTTATCTACTTTTTTTGAACATTTAAGAAGCCTAAAAAGCTCTTTCCTCTGCTGCTGTTTTGACCAGTGGTGAAAAGTAACTAAGTACAAAAGTAAAAGAACTATACTAACACATTTTTTGAGGGTATCTGTGGATTTGTTTGGTATAAATGCATTTTACAGTGGGTACTTTTTACATTTGCTTAACTACATTTGAGAGCAGGTATTTGTACTTCCTACTCCTCTACACGTTTTAACTGGACTCAAAAGTAAAGTACTTTTCAATGGCTGAGAGGTTTACTTATTTTAATTTATTTTACTACAAATAATAAACAAATAAAAACCATTAGATAAATTTAATTGCCCCAATCTGTGTGAAATACTTTGACTTTGTTACTTTCCACTGCCGTTTCGAGCCCAATTCGATTACTACTCCCAACAGTCCAAAGAGCGAGTGAACTGGGAGGACCTTCCCACACACGCACAGGGGCCAGTAGTACGATGTGAGAGACGGAGGGGAGGGGCCGGTGCCAGAGCATGCTTTTGGATTTCTCATCAAGTCACAGTGGCCTTCTTTTCAGTTTTTTTTTCCTTTTTTTTTTACCCTTTTTTTTAAAAGCCCGCCCACTGACCATTATCAACAGCAACCCTATATATGCACTAGTTGTTTGTCAGTAGTATACCGTCTTTTCAGCACCCCGGGACCACCACAGAGAAGCAACCATGAGAGAGTTTAAGAGCAAGGATTTCTGGAGGGCCGTTTTAGCCGAGCTGGTTGGCATGACTCTTTTTATATTCCTCAGCTTGTCCACGGCTATAGGCAACCAGAACAACACCGACCCGGACCAGGAGGTGAAGGTGGCACTGGGGTTCGGGCTGGCCATCGCAACCCTGGCGCAGAGTTTGGGCCACATCAGCGGGGCGCACCTGAATCCGGCCGTCACGCTGGGGATGCTCGCAAGTTGCCAGATCAGCGTCTTCAAAGCGGGCATGTACATCGTGGCACAGATGCTGGGGTCGGCGTTGGCCAGCGGCATTGTGTACGGGACGAGGCCGAATACAACGACTGCTCTGGGCCTCAATTCTGTAAGTGCATTTTGTATATTGTTGTCAAAAAAATGTACGTAATTTAATTTAGCATGTTGGTTTCTGTGCATTGAAATGTATGATCCAGAGATGAAAAACTAACACTGTTGGCATAGAAATTAACAATTCAAAACGAAATACCGGTATCATATATTTTTGAATGAAGTAAAAATGGCAGCTATAAACAGAGAGTTAATTAATTGTGTTCAAGTGAATAATTGGACAGAATTTACTTTTTTTTTTTTTATAAATTGAGAAGGTTTTAAGGTGAAAACTACATGAAAGCTAAAAAAGTTGCACAGCATGTCGTCTTTAATGGATGAAATTTGTGTAATTACTTTTTCCTTAGCTTGGAATATTTTGCAGGCTAAACCATAAAACATAATTAACTCAAAATGAATCAATAAATGAACTCACAAACACAACGCTTCTTTAATTTTCCATATGTCAAATACAATTCCACGTCACGACAGCAAAAGTTCCATGAATCAAAGTGACAAAACGATGCATTAACTGCGTGGCGGTTACAAGTGCATGGTGCAGACTTTTAACATGTTGTTTTGGTTCTGTCTTTTCTTTTCAGCTCAATGGTGTTACTCCCAGCCAAGGCGTGGGCATCGAGCTGCTGGCAACCTTCCAGTTAGTGCTGTGTGTCATTGCGGTGACTGATAAAAGGAGGCGTGATGTCACCGGCTCAGCGCCCTTAGCCATTGGCCTCTCCGTGTGCTTGGGGCATCTAGCAGCGGTGAGTGGCCCCGATCATATTTACTTAACTTTCGCTGCGAGATACTGTGTTGTTGTTGTTATCTAATAAGAGCTGACTCTCTGTATTTTTTTTAAAACAGATTAGCTACACCGGCTGTGGCATCAACCCGGCGCGCACCTTTGGGCCAGCTGTGATCCTCAATGATTTCACAAACCACTGGGTAAGAGTGACTTTAGGATCACTTTCATTGTTTCTAAGCAATCACCATATTGTAAAATGTTTAGTCACTAAAAACTGAGCTTAAACCGGGCAAACTAACGTATAATGCCAGTAAAAACCAGTTGAATACATTACTAGAGCAAACATTAAACATAAGTGATTCAAATAAATCATATTTAAAACAGTGCAAAAGCCTTAGTACTGAGAGAAGTACAATGTAACACACTATGTAACAACATGTTATACCATGCAACACACTATGTAACAACATGTTATACCATGTAACACACTATGTAACAACATGTTATACCATGTAACACACTATGTAACAACATGTTATACCATGCAACACACTATGTAACAACATGTTATACCATGCAACACACTATGTAACAACATGTTATACCATGCAACACACTATGTAACAACATGTTATACCATGTAACACACTATGTAACAACATGTTATACCATGTAACACACTATGTAACAACATGTTATACCATGTAACACACTATGTAACAACATGTTATACCATGTAACACACAATGTAACAACATGTTATACCATGTAACACACAATGTAACAACATGTTATACCATGCAACACACAATGTAACAACATGTTATACCATGCAACACACTATGTAACAACATGTTATACCATGCAACACACTATGTAACAACATGTTATACCATGCAACACACTATGTAACAACATGTTATACCATGCAACACACTATGTAACAACATGTTATACCATGCAACACACTATGTAACAACATGTTATACCATGCAACACACTATGTAACAACATGTTATACCATGCAACACACTATGTAACAACATGTTATACCATGCAACACACTATGTAACAACATGTTATACCATGCAACACACTATGTAACAACATGTTATACCATGTAACACACTATGTAACAACATGTTATACCATGCAACACACTATGTAACAACATGTTATACCATGCAACACACTATGTAACAACATGTTATACCATGCAACACACTATGTAACAACATGTTATACCATGTAACACACTATGTAACAACATGTTATACCATGTAACACACTATGTAACAACATGTTATACCATGTAACACACTATGTAACAACATGTTATACCATGTAACACACAATGTAACAACATGTTATACCATGTAACACACAATGTAACAACATGTTATACCATGCAACACACAATGTAACAACATGTTATACCATGCAACACACAATGTAACAACATGTTATACCATGCAACACACTATGTAACAACATGTTATACCATGCAACACACTATGTAACAACATGTTATACCATGCAACACACTATGTAACAACATGTTATACCATGCAACACACTATGTAACAACATGTTATACCATGCAACACACTATGTAACAACATGTTATACCATGCAACACACTATGTAACAACATGTTATACCATGCAACACACTATGTAACAACATGTTATACCATGCAACACACTATGTAACAACATGTTATACCATGCAACACACTATGTAACAACATGTTATACCATGTAACACACTATGTAACAACATGTTATACCATGTAACACACTATGTAACAACATGTTATACCATGTAACACACTATGTAACAACATGTTATACCATGCAACACACTATGTAACAACATGTTATACCATGTAACACACTATGTAACAACATGTTATACCATGCAACACACTATGTAACAACATGTTATACCATGCAACACACTATGTAACAACATGTTATACCATGCAACACACTATGTAACAACATGTTATACCATGCAACACACTATGTAACAACATGTTATACCATGTAACACACTATGTAACAACATGTTATACCATGCAACACACTATGTAACAACATGTTATACCATGTAACACACTATGTAACAACATGTTATACCATGCAACACACTATGTAACAACATGTTATACCATGCAACACACTATGTAACAACATGTTATACCATGCAACACACTATGTAACAACATGTTATACCATGCAACACACTATGTAACAACATGTTATACCATGCAACACACTATGTAACAACATGTTATACCATGCAACACACTATGTAACAACATGTTATACCTTGCAACACACTATGTAACAACATGTTATACCATGTAACACACTATGTAACAACATGTTATACCATGTAACACACTATGTAACAACATGTTATACCATGCAACACACTATGTAACAACATGTTATACCATGCAACACACTATGTAACAACATGTTATACCATGTAACACACTATGTAACAACATGTTATACCATGTAACACACTATCTAACAACATGTTATACCATGTAACACACCATGTAACACACTATGTAACAACATGTTATACCATGCAACACACTATGTAACAACATGTTATACCATGCAACACACTATGTAACAACATGTTATACCATGTAACACACTATGTAACAACATGTTATACCATGTAACACACTATGTAACAACATGTTATACCATGTAACACACTATGTAACAACATGTTATACCATGTAACACACTATGTAACAACATGTTATACCATGTAACACACTATGTAACATGTTATACCATGTAACACACTATGTAACATGTTATACCATGTAACACACTATGTAACAACATGTTATACCATGTAACACACTATCTAACATGCTATACCATGTAACACACTATCTAACATGCTATACCATGTAACACACCATGTAACACACTATCTAACATGTTATACCATGTAACACACTATCTAACATGTTATACCATGTAACACACTATCTAACAACATGTTATACCATGTAACACACTATCTAACATGTTATACCATGTAACACACTATGTAACAACATGTTATACCATGTAACTCTTTAGGTAATAACATGGAATGCCATGTAAAAAGACATAAGAACAAGAAATGCACAGTATAATGACCTGTAACAAGAAGTAACACACTGTGTAAGAATCTGTAATAACAAGTAATGCACTATGTAACGACCTGTAATCACACCAGAACCTCTTTAACCCAGAACTTAATTCAAGTACTTGTTATTGCAGAATGTATGTATCAAAACCGTTCCATTATTCAGTCAATCCATTTGTGCAGGAGGTCTGAGTAAGCTAAGTTTTGGTCATTTCCCTCCCCACTCTTTAGTCATTTCTATTTTGGTCATACTGTGTATTTTCAGTAAAGTCTAATAATGACTAAGGGAATTGCATAATATGATTTGCAAGCAAGCTTCATACTTAAACTCAAATCAGCATTTTTATTTTCAAATCAGGGAGAAACATTTCCTCACAAAAATGGCTGATATTGTCTAAATCTTCTTTCATATTGTTCAGACCACAGTAATAACAGTAAGTTCTTTTCACAGGTGTACTGGGTGGGTCCCATGTGCGGGGGTGTAGCGGCCGCTCTCGTCTATGACTTCCTCCTTTTCCCCAAGTTTGATGACTTTCCGGACCGCATGAAAGTCCTTGTGAGCGGCCCTGTTGGAGACTACGACGTGAACGGCGGAAATGACGCAACTGTTGAAATGAGATCAAAATAACCACTCCTCTGCCATATTGTACATTTCTATAATCTTGTAAAATACATTGAATTTAGTGTCAAAGTTGTTATTTTATTACGGCGTACAATTTTGTTCAGCAAGTGAGAGTCAAATGGGTGACATTTGAGTAAAACTGAGTCAAATATATCAGAGGGAAGCTTTTTTCAACATAAAATAAATAAGAAATAATTGAAATTGTTGGTCTAAACTGTTGCTACTTTGGTTTTAATTGTGTTCATTTGAAAATAAGCACATTTAATTGCCTTTAAACAGAAAATTGCTGTGTTTGTGTCTGAAAATTGACCTTATAGGACAAATGTATTGGAAAAGAAAGAAAAAGTTTAAATCGTATAATATTGTTGCTGCTCCTGTTTCTAGAAGGCCACTTGCACCCTTTTAATTCTCAGCTTAATTTTTATTTTATTTTTTCATTTGAATTGTGACTTAACCCTTTGCTACCATCAGTATTCTCATATTGAGCCATGTTTTTGTACTTGTATGTGTATCACTAAAGACTTTGTTTGTGCACTCCTGAAATTCCTTGCTTTTTTAAATAAATAAAACACATTATACATTTATGTCATATTTGTCCACAGATTTTGTCATATGAAAAAGCCAATGTGCAAAACAAACGGGTTAGCGGGACAGCAGGCTAATGACCAAGTGACATGATGAAAGTAATGAGGATTAGGGCAAAGGTGAGGTCACCAGTACATTAAAAGGTCACCGAAACATGTACTAAGTATGTAGGCTGACATGCATGAGAACAAGATAATGTGACAAGGCGGGAAAAGCAGCAAAGGAAAGAATAAAAAAGCTATAAATAAGGGATAAACAGGGTACATTTACCGAGAATTAGACTTTCACACAAATATTTTTTATTCAAAACACACTTTGTGCACATTATGATATTGCCAAACTATAAAACAATACAACAATAACACAAGTGGAACATTGTTAAGATAAAATAAAAAGTCTCCTAGAGAACAGTGGTGCAAGTTGTCAAACATTTTACATACATGAAGTGTGGCATGTCAGGGGTGTTTTAACTTTAGCCGTTACTGTTAAAACCCAAATCAGAAGACCAACACCGCCACCTGGGCATTAATGGGCCCAGGGCCATATTGAAACCATTAAAAGGCGCACAGATTTGTTGTTGACAAGAGGCACATAGACATTTTTAATACAGAATGTGATTTATTTATAAAAAGTTTTCTATGAACAATAAGTTTCTTAATTAAAAAAAAACAGGTCTCAGTGAAGTTACACATTCATCGTTGTCCATAAAAACAATTACATTTATGTTGAGGGTAAGAAAAAGGTAAGGTGGCGGAGCATACTTGTCCCATCCCCCATGACCTCAAAGCTTTCTTTTTACCTACTGCTGTGAAACTTCTGCTGCTGTTCAGTCGGCTACACACATGGGACCCCAGCGTCCAGAACTACCAGTCACCAAAGCACAATCCAGGAGATCCCCATAGTGCGTCGTGGGGTGTGAGCCTCATAAACATAACAGTAACATAAATTAGTGGCAGTAGAATTTAATTATTGACGTAGAAAATGCAGAAACTACCTGAGGACAGGAGAACAGAGCGTCGACAACAGCCCCATCTGAGGCGGAAGTGGGAGTAGCAGAGGAAGAAGAAGTGGTAGAGGTTTTTTATAGTGAGTTACTGCTGGCCAATTTGATTAAAAAGCATCCACACATCACAGAAGTATTGTGACTACAAATTGAACTTGTATTGTTACTTCGAGTTAGAAGCATGGTCCGATACTTGATGTTTATTTTGAAAAGCTACTAATGTTTCTTAAAGGATCAGGCTGACATTCTCGCGTCCGTCTGAGGGAGTCAGATCTCTCCTTCACTGTGGAACTCCTCCAGGTTTTGTAGTTTTTCCTGGCCGAGAAGGAGGGTCTAGGACAGGGCATGCTGGGACATTGCCAAGTCCCTATGAACATTGTTTAATACATTTTTCACTGTGGCAACTGCTGTTGTGATTTTGGGCTTTACAAAAATAAATTGAATTGAATCTTCTTAATGTAAGCCTGGGTGGGCGATATTGACAAAAATGAATATTGATTTATAAATATGTACAGTGGATCTGACCTGTAACTTGGCCTGATGGCATCACATCCGGGTCTCTTTGAAAATACACAGGTTTAATGCCAAACTGTGGAATATTCCAGGCAAACCAAACTTTGAAACCTTCTTTAAATTGTTGGCTTTAACAATGGGCAAAATACGGCTTTCGATTACCTATGCGAAAAATATGGCTAAATGGGCAAAATACACTGCCTGTCAAAAAATTAAATGAATAAAAATCACCACTTGGATTCAACTACGCAAACACAGCAGGTCCTCTCCTCCTGCTGGAGAACTGCTGCAGGTGATGATCTTTCAGCTGCAACACGGTATCTAAACCCGACTCATTTATGAAACAACCATGTGGGAAGACAAATCCCGTGGTCATGGAAACGTCATGTCAGTGTGTTTGAGAAGGATCAAATCATTGGCAAAAAGCAGAGAAAACATCTAAGGACAAACAGAAAGTGGAGCTGGAGAAGGCTTTGAGCAGTGGTCACTCTCTCATCAATACAAGATCAACTGGAGAAAAATAATGCAACACTGAATGGAAATACATTTATTTTACAATGCTGAATGTGGGCTGTAATCAAAGCTTTGGACAGACATTGTATATCATTGCACAGGATAGGAAAAATATGAGTAAAATGGTCAAAATACAGTATAGCACGCGATTACCCAATGGCAAAAACTGGAAAAATACAGACAAAATGGACAAAAAGAAACATAGCATAAGACTGAAAAATACAGGTAAAATGGTCAAAATATAACAAAGCAACAATAATTTTAAAATAAATTTGATCAAAGAATAGAAGCAAAAATTCTGAGGTATTTTAAGCACCACCGCAACATGAAATGAATGAAAAATGAATTCAATATCTCATAAATCAATATTTTGATGACGTAGAATCGGCGTGGCAGTACAAAGCATTGAGATGGAGTAAGCAATCTTTTGGGTAATTCAAGAAGTCACACCCATTCCAAAAGACTTCAATGGTTCCAAGTCAATGGGCAGCAGTGAACAATATTATGACTACCAGTGTCAGGCAGCCATTTTCACACATGTTGTTTCTTGACTTAAAAGACCCCTTGATATGTAACACTAAGAAAGCAGTTCACTTAAAAACAAGTCAAACCAAAAAGATGCCACTAGTTTTAAGGTGCAAACTTTATGTGAACTCTTCTCAAATCTTGATGAGGTTGTGTGTGTAAATTGGATACATTTTTGACAAATGTTTGCGAAATTCTGATAAGGAAATTTGATGACTGGTGCAATAATTCAGTATTTACTTTGATTTAGCGCTTGAAAAATACATATATTGGTTTGGTGTCAAGGTTGCGTTTTGCATTTGTGGAGGGATGGAATTTTACAGGGCGGGTCCAAAAATCTTGCCCAAAAAAATAAGATTACTAATAGTAGACACACCCATCTTAGTTTGTAAAAATGTTAATCAAAATATATTAGATTAAATGCCTTTGTGTGAAATCATCATCATCATCAATATTGAGAAGATTTTGCACTAAATTTCTCAAACAAAACGTAAAAAAAGTAATGTGTCTGGAATCTAAAATGCCCATAGAAAATGCTTAACTTTCATCGTTCAGGTGTTAATGAGGAATCAGAGATGAGAGGTCGTAGGTCGGCGTGTCAACTTGTTTGCATTTATGTTCTTTATATCTTGGAAAGTCGCTCTTTAACTGCGTTTAACTGAGCTAACCAGTAAGTTAAGCTAACTAGTTATTATTTTTACTTTAGCTAGTTAATGTTCATCTTAATTGAACAGTATAGGTATTTCTTGCACAAATCTGTTCCTCTTACAACTTAATTATGTATTTAAATATAACATAAATATGCAAACACGTAATCGATAAAACTGTGAAAGCAAGAGCTGCCGCTCGAAAGGCGCCCCCTTCTGGTGGCAGGCTGACCAAACACACAACATATACACTCACAATCCCTGCGGTAATAACGATTTATTTGCATTATGAACAATTCTCAAAAACCACCCCAAACCAATAAACACTTTATTCTTCAATACCAACAATAAGAATGTGAAGCGAGAGACGGCAGGGAAATACTCAACGCTCAACACATACTCAACATATACAGCTTCTACACACCTCATGTATGTTTATATGTTATATTTTTGTTTTATTGTGTAATCTAATCTCAGTATAAATGCAGCTTTCTGTGAAGGCCACAGAAGTTCGATAAGGGAATCCTGGGGAGCAAACAGAATCATGAAATCTGGAACACACCAGACAGGCCAGGGTGAAAGCTGTGGAGACATTTAAAGAACGCTGATCAGAGATGCAGCCAAGAGGCCCATGGGAACTCTGGAGGAGCTGCAGAGAGCCACAGCTCAGGTGGACAGGGAATCTGTCCACAGGAAAACTATTAGCTGTGCACTACACAAATCTGGCCTTTATGGAAAAGTGGCAAGAAGAAAGTGATTGTTGAAAGAAGTTGCTCTGGTCTGAGGAGACCAACATTGAACTTTATGTCAGAAAACTAACAGAACACATGACACTGAACACATCTGTCCCGCTGTCAATGTGTGATGTGCAGCATCAGGCTGTGGGGCTGCTCTTCTTCAGCAGGGACAGAGAAGCTGCTCAGAGCTGATGGGAAGATGGATGGAGCCAAATAGAGGGCAATCTTGGAAAAAAAAAAAACTGCTGATGTTTGCAAGAGACTTGAGCCTGAGGCGCCCCTAAGCATAAAGTCAGAGCTACAATGGAATAGTTTCAAACAAAACATATTCATGTGTTAGAATGTTCCATATTCCAGACATAAATGCAATCCAGAATCTGTGGCAAGATCTGAAAACTGCTGGTGCCAAACGTTTTCCATCAAATCTGACCGAGCTTAAGCTGTTTTACAAAGAAGAATGGGCAAAAATGTCCATCTGTAGGAGAGCAAAGCTGGAGAGACAAACCCCAAATATCCTGTCACTTCACTTTGTGTGCCACTTTGTGTTGCTCCTTCACAAAAATGCCAGTACAATTTATTCATCATGATGTGGTATTCCGAGGGTCATGTAGCTTAGCCCTCTGTCCAGTGTGGCTAAACCAGACTAAACCATCTCATGTTTTGATAAAAGCCAACAACGCCACCTGGGAGCTGGCCCAGGACCAGCTAAATATAAAAAGGCACGTAGGTTCGTCGTGATAGGCAGAGACTAATAAATGTTTATTTGTACATGGTCAATAAATTAATTGGACCTTACAGTTTGAATAAATTACGCATGGTTCAGTGTTCAGATCCAATCAGGAAGGACACAACTGCAAGGCAAAAAGACAAAGAAGGCAGCAAGTAGAAGGCAACAAGGCAAGAAGGCAGCAAGGCAAGGCGGCGACAGTGCACCCTTGCTCCATGGTTCAGATCTATAAAAGACAACATGGTCACTAAAGGTACAACTGTATTATTTGAATTACCCGCTACGCCAGGCACCTGCAGCTGGATAAATGAGACGGAGGACTGGACAGACTATAAATAGCACACCCGTTAGCCGGCATAACGGGCGGCACACAGGGCGCGTGGGCCCATGGCAGCAAGCATTGAATTAAAGTTACAATCGGTCTCACATCTGAATAGGGAATACTACCTGAGAGTGGCGTGCGCGGCGCAAACACCGGGGACCCGGAAGCAAGAGCGCGAGGTCAGAGGGCGCAAGGTAAGCGCGGAAGCGCTTTTTAGAGTGTTTTTTTTTTGTTGACGTCACCGTCAGCCAATAGAAATTCTGCTTAGTAGTAGAGCCCGCCTGCAGGCTATACTGCTACAATGAGAAGAAAAAAAAATGTCCAGGGGTACAAATTGTATTACAAACAACTGTATCTGCTTTTAGAGTACATCATGAGCAAAATAATGCACTCAATACAACAACAAATCTACTGTATAATGCTGGATTTGTTGAAGGTCAGCTCTCCATTGACATCACTTTGTCTGGAATGTCCCACATTATAACATTAACTGTATCTGTCGCCCTGAAGACAAGTCACCAGGTTAAATCATTTGCTTGTTGATTAAATTGTTGATTAAGAATTTTCAAGGTATTATTGAGCAATAAAAACATGTGTAATTGAATAAATGCAATGTGGACCACATGGCAGAGAAATAACATCTCCTTGGTGACAAGAAACAAACATGATGTGTATTGCTGTCGAGGTGCTAACATTCCCATGAAACACAATAAAGACATTTTGGTGTTGCTTAAAATTTGGGAGATGTGATGTGGATTATCCAAGAGTGATTTATTGTTGTCTGGAGAAGCTGCCAACGAAGGAAAACAGGGAGAAACAAACATTAACCCAGGACTAACCCGTGTTCATTATTATTACAGCCTGTGTTAATGAGCACTGCAGAAAATTAAAGAATGAATAACATTTAAACTTGATTTCGATACTAAGGAATAGTCTTGTTCTCACGTAGTCATGAGCGTTCTAAAACTGTTAAGGAAAGGTCACATTTTGTCCTGTGTATGTGTTGTTTTTTGCTCAAATGAGTTCCAATACTAGTTTTGGTATTAATTAGTATGTGATTTTTAATAAGTTACTGCTCTTCCTTCCCAGGGCTAAACTTGCTTTCCACAAATTGAAAGTTGCAAGCAAAAAACAGCATAAGTTTAAGCATAATTTAGACTGCTTCACTCCTCTGTGTCCTTGTGCCCTTTGGTGTTTTTGTGGCTTTTATGTAAAAAGCAGTAGTTTTTTTTTCCCAGCATCGTGTACACATTGTTTAAAATTAAGCTATTAATTGATAAATAGCATTAATATTACTTAATACAGCAGTTTATAAGTGTTCTATATTAAAGTGAATAAGAAGACCAAACATTAAAGTCTCCAAAATTGTCAAAAGGAGAATTATAAGGAAAAAGGATAGGTTGTATAATATAAAATAAAAGTATGTTCACAAAATGTGAATTAAATGTGTAGTCCAACCTGTAATATGCACACTCTGTGGAGAAGAAGATGACTGACAGTTACATAATACACTGTAAGAGTTAGTTATAAGACTTTATAAGACTAGGAATGAGCTCAGCTGTTGTAATTCACTACAGTTTTAATTAAAGCCATAATTCAAACCAGTGGTGGACTCCCAAAGCTGAATGGAATTATGAGCAGACGTAAATGTTGAACTTCGGAATATATGTCTTATGACTTTTATTGACACTCCATAAATGATAAAAAACAACAACATGAAACAAAATCTTCGTATCTCATTAACGACTTGAGTTGGCAAACAAAGTCATACCTGCTTTAACAATGAGATCACTTTATAGCCTCAGGGCTGCTGGGACTACAGTTCCAGGAACCTTATCCTAAGAAAATAGACATTTTCAGAGAATATTTAATGTTCCAGAAAGTTCCTCCTCTTTGCAAGAGTATTTAAAATTGTGTGGCACTGAAAACATTCAAAGATAGATGAACACTTTACATAGTGAGATCTTGTGGGGAGGTTTTGCAAAATTAGCTTAATTTGAATTAAAATAGCAAAGCATGACGTTGGAATTAGTGCAATATCAGGATTACTTAACTTCAGTGCTTCATTTACAGATATTTACTCAATGTGGTAAGTGCATTTTTATTCATTTAACAAACAGGTGCAGTATACTTTGTACAAGACTTGGCTTGCATGTATCGTCTGTTTCGACATAGTGGAGTAATAATTTCTTTCTGAGATATTTAAAACATGTTCATCATGGTGGTTTATATGTTTTGGGATGACCGTTCTTATCAACATGACATTTTTGCTTGATAAACTAAAGCAGCTGTTGAAAGTTACTTGGCTCAGAACATGGGTGTGCTCCATTGGCATGTCAACAGCAATGGTGGAAGTAACAAAGTACAAAGGTTCTGGTATCTATACTTTACTTAAAAGTTTTACATTATTTAGGAGAGGAGATACCTGTACTTCCTGCTCCACAACAGGTTATATAAAATGTTTCATCCAGATCCCTACTTCTCTGTACTTTTTCCTCCAAAAGTATTTTTTAAACAGGTTCCACAAAACGTTGAAGTGTGTTTTTCTTTTTAACTTTAGTCAATGTATGCTCCTGTTTTTGTAAGTTAATGAACAAAATGTTGCATTTCTTCTATCATTGATCAATAGTCAGTGGAGCCGCCACCTCAGATTGACAGTTTTGTGCTTCGCTCATCGATTCTGCAGAAATCCACTATGTTTTTCCGTCCAGCGATATATCTTTTTTCCTCTTAAGCAGCGATATTTGTTTTGACACCAACGCATCATGTGTGGCCCTGATTAGCTAAACCACCTGTCAATCACAGCCATCTGAACTCGTACAAAAGAGATATTATTTTTGACTTTTGACCAAGCAACTAGCTTCGAAACATCTCTTAGTTGGTCTTTCCCCCAAACCAGTTTATATGCAAAAGAGTCAGGCGGGTGCAACAGGCGAGCTCAACAGGCGGCGGGGCATTGAGCGGGTGCATAGTGTTTGGATCTAGGACTGGTGTTGGAGTAGTTCTGAAGGAGTTCACAGGTTAGGAATGGGTGGAGAATTTCCACATAACACGTGGGTCGTGTGTAAAACTACGTGGCCTGAAAGAGGACGTTCACAGCCCCGAAACTGTGACTGTACCAATCCCACTGAACATGCGAGTCGTCATCGTCTTGTACAAGCTCACTAGCTGTGCAGAATACCGAGTTGTTACCAGTTTGGCCTCTACAGTTCTAAAGTTCATGCTTGTGTTCTGCGATGGCATGTTGTCCTCAGTAAAACACGAGCCGCAGTCTGATAGGTTGTTTAAATTACATCAAAATACGGACTTAAAGAGGTTGGGACCATTTGCGCCTCGTGGATTTGGAAGATCCACTGTACCTTAATCGACATGGCCAGGTTTGCATGCACTTTCAACAATCAATTTAAATTAGACAAGGCCACTTATACAATGTTAATGGCCTGTATGTTAACGCAGTAACTGTAATACTGTTATCCACTTCACATGTCACAGTTCCCATTGCTCAATTTCCACATTGTTCTAAATTGTGACCGTCTTTCAAGAATGTGCGACTAGATAAGCTTGTCCTTTGACCCTGTCCTTTTCCCACACAGACGGGCAGTAATGAGCTGTTTTCCTTTGTTTTGGAGAATTCAAAAGGAGCCCGTTCCTTCACCCCAGTGTCTGAGACTTGTGTATCCGTCTCAGCATGACACGCGCTCGCTACAATGAGCTGTCTTTTAAACAATGACCTTCACACCACTCTTGTTTGGATGCCAATGAGTTATATTAGTGCTGCTATTGTTTGTGCTGGTGTTGGTTACGGCAATGTCATGCACTAAATCTTGTGGGTCGAATAATCCCAGCATACAAGGGAGGTATCTTTGCAAATGGACTGTTTGGACGTGTTTAATTCCGCCCTCTTTGAAGCCAGGGATGTAGGAATGAAGGAGTATTGGAAAGTTTTCAGATCTCACAGGCTTTTTAAATAACATTGGACTAAGCGCTTAGCACTTGTTTATCTTCTGAAATTTATTGGTAAATCTACATATCAACTTTAGTCGCTTAAGTGCTTCTAGTGGATACAAATCTACTGTTGACTGTACAAACACGACTACAGATTGATTGTAATTTAACCATGAAAATATTTAAATGAAAATATATTAATAATAATTCAAATTCCATGGTCAAATGGCCTTTTGAACGGGGGGAAATGGATCCCTGGGGGTGCATGGTGGCAGAGCGGTTAGAGTTCTAGCCTCTCAATGAGGAGATCACAGGTTCTAGATCTCTCTGGGCGGAGTCTGCACCCAATTACTGTGGATTCTCTCCATATACGTGTTACAAAATTGGCCCTAAGTGAATGAATGTGAGAGTGAAGGGTTGTCTTTGTGTCTATGTCTATGTCTTAACAGTGGTAGAAGATGACTAATGTCAGGAGTAAAACCAGTTTGGGTCTGTGCGAGGTCAAAGAACCAAATTGGAGTGAACGGCAGCTAAGAGACGTTCAGGGGCATCGCTAGTCATTTAGCATCACTTCCAGGCCCAAGCAGCTTAACAAAACAACTGATTTACCAGTAGTTTTGTTGTTGACACTATGCCACAGTGCTGTGCTCCGTTTTGTTCAAATACTGTGGATCAGCATAAACAGGTTAGAGAAGTTTTCACCAATTTCCATGGGATAAGACTAAAGGAAGAAGTGGTTTGGCCAAGATAAAGAAGTGTTGTAGATAAAAAACAATTAAGGAGCGTTCAGACAGGAGGAGTTGTATTTTCCGGTGTGGCTGTTCTCTTGGTGCGATGGCAGAACAAGTTGAGGCTTTGGTGTATTTGCTTTACAAAGTCCAAAAATGGAGGCGATCATCACGGGTGAGCAGAGTTTACTGAATATTATTATTTGCATCAAGATCTGGATATTTTTTCACTGGTGCAGTGGTTGTTTTGGTCCTTCTTTCCGATAATGAAATTAAATTATTTACACCTGAAGATAACGTTTCGGCAACTGCCTCTGCACCTGTAAATAACATTTCACCTTGCAAGTAAGACAGTGGTGCAGGATTTTTTCAGTACATTAAGTGTTACACATGCCTTTTCCGACGCACCTGCTATAGAATTTGATGTGCGGAGCATCGTCTTCATATCAGTTTTGCAGACAATAAAACGCTCTTTAATGAACTCTTTTACACAGACAACACCCAGCGGTCTCACAGAGCTGTTTTTACAATATGTATGCACTGGGACAAACAGATTTGACTTTACTGCATGAAAAAAGCTTGACCTGACAGATGCTCCTCGGACACAGAAATGAGAAATATGCTCTGTGACGTCACATCATCACTTCACAATCCCATCATTCATACAAGCACAATCTCATTCAAGTGCAGCGATTCTGATTTGAATGCCTCTGTTGCATGATTGGACTGCGATACATGCAGCGAGGTCAGAGTTCACACGGAGTTCCCCAGTTGTCTGTTTTTACTGGGGTTTAATATAAGCAAGAGTGGGTCTGAGTCCTGGTCTGAGTCCTGGTCCGAGTCTTGGTCTGAGTCCTGGTTCGAGTCCTGGTCCGAGTCCTGGTCTGAGTCCTGGTCCGAGTCCTGGTCTGAGTCCTGGTTCGAGTCCTGGTCTGAGTCCTGGTCCGAGTCCTGGTCTGAGTCCTGGTCCGAGTCTTGGTCTGAGTCCTGGTTCGAGTCCTGGTCCGAGTCCTGGTCCGAGTCCTAGTCCTGGTCCTGGTCTGAGTCCTGGTTCGAGTCCTGGTCTGAGTCCTGGTCCGAGTCCTGGTCTGAGTCCTGGTCCGAGTCTTGGTCTGAGTCCTGGTTCGAGTCCTGGTCCGAGTCCTGGTCCGAGTCCTAGTCCTGGTCCGGGTCCTGGTCCGAGTCCTGGTCCGAGTCTGAGTCCTGGTCCGAGTCCTGGTCCGAGTCCTGGTCCGAGTCCTGGTCCGAGTCCGAATCCTGGTCCGAGTCCGAGTCCTGGTTCGAGTCCTGGTCCGAGTCCTGGTCCGAGTCCGAGTCCGAGTCCTGGTCCGAGTCCTGGTCCGAGTCCTGGTCCGAGTCCTGGTCCGAGTCCTGGTCCGAGTCCGAGTCCTGGTCCGAGTCCTGGTTCGAGTCCTGGTCCGAGTCCTGGTCCGAGTCCGAGTCCTGGTCCGAGTCCTGGTCCGAGTCCTGGTCCGAGTCCGAATCCTGGTCCGAGTCCGAGTCCTGGTTCGAGTCCTGGTCCGAGTCCTGGTCCGAGTCCGAGTCCTGGTCCGAGTCCTGGTCCGAGTCCTGGTCCGAGTCCTGGTCCGAGTCCGAGTCCGAGTCCGAGTCCTGGTCCGAGTCCTGGTCCGAGTCCTGGTCCGAGTCCTGGTCCGAGTCCGGTCTACACTGCAAAGTCATAAATTTACACAAATATCCAGTCGTCAACACAATACAGGAAGTCACAGAATAATTAGATTTCAAAAACAACTGCATGACTCAAGAACCACACTTTTTTGACAGTAACACTGACGATTCCAACGTAAGATATTTCTATAAATCGTTCCATGGTAAGAAAAAGCAGATTTTCCCAGCTCAATCGTTTGTAGGAAGAAGTTTCCCCAGAATGTCTTTGTTAATGTAAATGTACCAATGTCATGTAGAAGTCCGCTCTACACTGCACATCATCAGTTTACCAGAATATCCAGTCCTTCTATAGCATATAACCAACATCTGGATTCTACCGTAGGAAAAAACTACTTTTACTCGAATTCTCAATGACTTCATATACCACAGTAATTTGGGCAATGAGAGCGTTACTGGAACCAATGACTAAAGTACAGCACAAACAATAAATCACTTGGTCTCTAACTATGGCATAATATAGTTTGGTGACGATGGCGGATCTAAGATTTTAAGTATATATACATCATAAATAATCGTTATGAAACTTTTTTAACAAACTCTATTATATTAAATGACTGGTGTAGTTTAACTCAAGCTACAACTGACAGATCACATTTCCTGGCTATTTAAATAAGTCAAAGTCACAACGGTCACAGCCTGGAGACAACTGCTTCAAAGCTAATCAATTCAACTTTATTTATAACAAACTTTTCAAAGCACTTTATACACAAAGTGCTTTCCAAAACATCCCAATGAATGATTCAATAAAATATGTGCAGCGCGGGGTCTGCTTTGTGATGCAATGTGGTTTGATTCCTCAAACACATTCACAGCAAGGTTTCCATTATAAAAACGAGACAATATTAAGAGATGAGAGTTGTGGGACATCAGGTACAAAAATAAGACAGATGAATCACACAAACAGCAGTGGCTACGCTGGCTCCTGCAGAGATGAGGCCAATTAAAAGAATTCCTGCTGCAATGTTGTTGTTTTTTATGAAGTACTTTGTGACTTCTGTCTGTGAAAGGTGCTCAAATACAAATACAATTTACTTTCTTAGTTGTTTTTTACAAACCATTAAAGGTGAATGGTCCTCTATTGTAAAAAAATAGAAGCTAAAAGAAACATTTTCTTTCATTTCCGTCAGCTAATGTAACGCAACTGGTGGAGATTAAAATCAATGCACAAACAAAACCTATATTAGATTTTAATTTCCTTTAACTTGACACATTTCCTCTATGTAATTGACTGTCCTCAAGAAGACATTTTAAAGTGTTATCCACCCACTGTGGGCTACTTTGCACTATGGAACATTCTGGATAAAGCATTAACATCCGTGTGGAGCAAAGCATGATGGACGCTTCACCAGAAAAGTTTCATATTGCACCTTTAATGTCAATTTGTTTGTTCATTATTTATTAGTGTCATTGCAGTGATGAGATTTGCAGCCGATGTCACGGTTCAGTCAACACAGGACAGAAAGCCACAAAATAAGTAAATTTTAAAACAACTGCATGTCTCAAGAACCACACTTGAGCAGTAACACTGCTAATTCCAATTTAAGATATTCTTTTATAAATCATTACATGGATGTGAGTAGGAAAAGGTGCATTTCTTAAGTTGGAAAGGAAGAAGTTTCCCCAGAATTTGTTAATGCAGATGTACCAATGTTTTCCGGTCTAATAATAATAATAATAATAATAATAACTTTTATTTATATAGCGCTTTCCAGTGACCCAAAGACGCTGAACATAATAAAAAAGGGGGGGTATTTACAGACAGGGGGGGACAACACGTACAATACACATTAATATACAGATAAAATGAACAAGACAGAAGAAGTAGAGAGAAAAAGATGGGGATGTAACAGGGGGTAGAAGTGTAGGCAATGGGGTAGAGGAGGCTAGGGGTAGGGGAGGTCATAGGCTTGGGTGAAGAGGTATGTTTTTAGGCGGGATTTGAATGTTGTGAGTGAGGGAGAGTGGCGGACAGGTTGGGGGAGGGAGTTCCAGAGTCGGGGTGCTGTTCGGGAGAATGCTCTGTCGCCACTGCAATCATCAGTTTACCAGAATACATTGTTTTTGGGGGGTTGTGATGTGGATATAACATGTAAAATAACTGCCAGTCCATGTACCCCCAGTACTTATATTTTTTAATCTTTAATAACAAAAATGATCTAAGAACAAGGAAGCAAGACACATACGTTTAAACTATTTACAAAGTTCTACAAAAAATTGTCCGGTAAATTCAGTCCAAAATCTGTCAAATTTGTCCATTTTCAAATTTAGTCCGAATGTAGTTTTCTCAGTTTTTTGAGTGTCAATTTCAGTCCAGTTTTTTCTCATCGGTTCTGTTTGTGTCTTCCATTTTTTTTGAGTTGGCCTGTTTTGAACAATTTCAAGGCGTTTTCTATCAGATGTAAAGATTTTGAGATCATCATTGGAACGAGGATATCATGAATTTTGTTTTTGGCACATTTAGAGTGAGTTTCGGGCTGAACAGCGCCATCTCTAAAGAATGACATACTGACTGTATTTTTTTTACCTCCTCTGTAATGGATCAGCCTTGGGAGTTCACCACTTCCCCATCTGCATGTGTTATTTGGCTTGCAGACCTTTTCCCTGAATAAAGCAGGAAGAATCATGCCCTATGACACAGATAATGTCCGAATGAATGTTAAAATCTCTATTGGTTTAACATTAGTCATTATTACTCATTTTCAATTCTGATTTCAATACATGCAGTATTGGAATAATGTAATGATCGGTGCATTATTGTTTTGTTCTTTGTTTCATAGACAAAGTGTGCATTATATGAAATTTCAATACAATGTAATACTCCGGTGATTCCTGGTTTGATTTAAATGTTTTTTTACTTCTCTGGACAATCTAATCAAATCTGAAATGTTGTCATTGGAAACTCTGGATTCATTTGTCCACACATAGCAGACACTGGTATTGTGCATGACTCATTTTAACCTGCGAGTGCAATGTGCCAACCTGTGAGATTAATGGGCCATTATGTCCCCACTGTCAAAACATACAAATCACTGAAACGATGAACGGAAGAAGTTGTAACTGTTGTTTTTTATCAATGAGGACAACATTTTAAAAGGACGTTGATAAGACAGTTAAGAGTGACTACTGAGACTACTTCAGGATGTGCCAGGGGAATGGTTGATTTTGTGTTCAAACTGTAATTGTGCAGTGTTTGTATCTGAGGAGGTTTACAGGGCGACCACAATAACACCAAACACATAAATGTCTATGGTCCAGGCCAGTCTTGATTCACTCTCTCAACACGAGCTGTGTCTGAGATGAATGAGCACAAATGTTCTAGTCCAGAATGGACCTCTAAGAATTCCAGAGATTGACTTGGCAATCTCTGATCGCTGCATTAATCTGGGGGAGGCAAATATAGTTGTGATTTATAGTGATTGTTATTTACTTTATATACGTTATTTATGTTTCAAGATTCAGTTCACAGTTCACATTTGAATATATCCAAGAGCATTGAAACTATTGCAAGAGTCACATGCCTTTCAGAACATTATAAATGTGATTTTCTTCAAATAGACAAGCTTTTTTGTTTTCTGCAGATGACATTCTAAGAATTTTATAATTGCGTCAATACAAATTGTTATTTCTTTCTATTAAGTAAATATTAATTCAAGGCATATTAGGAAAGTATTATATGAAATTGAACCTTAGAGTTTATATTTGTTTTGGATTGGCTCCACAGACTTGTCATATTAATCTCATGGTTTGGCGTTTTTTCATGTCTTTGTGGTTGAATAATGGCACCACTTTCTGAGGCTATTGTGAAAAGTGTATTTTTCACTTTTGTTTATCTATGATGACAGAGAAGACGTAGAACTTTGTGTCAGTTTTGGTTTCATGTGAATAGGTCGAATAATTACAGAGATATGAACCATAAACCAGGTCTGCAAATCTGCCATTTTCAACAACAAATCCACCCATGGAATCCTGACCTGCTCCACATCAGTTTTATGCTGTGTTCCAGTCGTCCTTGGAGATCGGAACTTGGACCTCGGCGTGATGTTTTCTCTAAGTTTCAGTGTTCTAGTCGTTAAGTCAGAAAAACAAATACCATGGCTCAATGAATGAATAACTGCTCAAATCAGCCAAATGCACATCCATTTAAGTACATTAATTGACTCAGACATTGTTATTAGATTTCCAGTGTGTAAAACATCGCTTGAGAGTGGATTTTACTTTTGTTTACTTGCTTTACTCGCGTTCATTAGCTCCATGTAGATGTAAGCAACATTAGCATAAGGGCACATAAAAATATGCTACGGTTTTAGAAAAGAGGAGAGTTGACAATGGAAAACACTGTAAAAGACATGATTACGGTGCTAGAAAAGTCAGTCAAATAGCCCTAATAATCACAGAGACAAAAGTTTTAGACATAGAGTGCAGGAAGTGCAGACGGTAATTCTTTTAGTACTGTAAAATTAAACATTGTGAAAGTACAAATCATGTCAAAGCACGTCTGCACATCCCAGTCCTCCTAGTGATGTGAAACGTAAAGAGCAAATGTGTGACCCACCTTTTACAAAAATGTTATTAAATTAATGATATAGCCTACATAACACTAACAAAATTAAAACAAAAAAATTAATAATCTGATTGAGAGCAAAACATTGTGATAATATCAGTATTGCAGGAGTATAGGAGTTCTGGAATGATGCAATGCCCGAATCAGAATCAGAAAGGGGTTTATTGCCATTGTCAATGAACAGAATTTACAAACTAGGAACTTTGGCATTAAGGGGCAATAGTACAAGGAATAGACTTGATTTGAATAACACACAATTTACAGTTGGTTAGAATAGTGCAATAAATGAGCAGTGCAATGGCAGGTTATTAGTTTGAATAATAGTTAAAGTGGCAGATATTAAGTGTTCATGTTCATGGCAGAGGGAAGGAACTGTTCTTATGGCGGGAGGTTCTGGTCCGGATGGTCCGTAGCCTCGTGCCTGAGGGAGTGGCTCAAATAGTCCGTTACACACTGTTGCTTTAACATTAGTTATGTGTTAAAACGAATAAGCAAAAGTATATGTTTGGCATCATCATTTATTATGTATAGAAAATAATAGAGAAAAATGTTATAAACTTCTATATTAATGGGATGAAAATAGCATTGCATAATTGAAATAGTATTGCAAATAATCTACTAAAATCAGTAAGATACAGTTGAAGATATTTTGTTCCCATGTCTGTTCCAGTTGGCTGGTGTGTCTGCAGGAAAGGGTTTTGCCATTGAGTTCTCTGCCTCTCTGTAACTTGTCCTGTGCGTCACACTCGTCACTGATAAGAGACGCTCTGAAGTGCAGGGCTCCGCTCCACTGGCCATCGGACTGTCCGTCGCTCCGGGGCACCTCAGGAAAATAAAATATCTTCAGAAAGTCATCTCAGTTCAACTACTGTGTGTGGACATATCAATGGAAGAGGAAAATTATAGAATATACAGATTCATTTACATTTTTGGAAAAACAACATTTTCAACACTAGCACATATTTTGCGATATTTTACAATTACATACATCATTTTACATTGTGTATTGAAACATTTACAGAAGAAAGGATGGTGATGTAATTCTACCCCTGAGCTCCACAGTAACGCTTCAAAACACAAAACAAAAACATATAAAAAAGTAACTTTAGCTCTCCATTATCAGTACACTGACAGTTTGGAGAGTCAAAACACTTTGACTTTGCATAGACTGGCTTTTTATTGCAATTGGACACAACAACAACAAAAAACGAAATTGTTTCTGAAACTTTAAAAAATTACTGTCAATTTGCAGGTACGAAATGTACATATTACCTGAAGTTTAAAAATGATTGCTTATTCACACTTGCAAACAGTGTTGGATAGCGCTAATCGTAAGGTTATCTCGTAAGGTTATCTCGTAAGGTTATCTCGTTACGTTACCTCGTTACGTTACCTCGTTACGTTACCTCGTAAGGTTATCTCGTAAGGTTATCTCGTTACGTTACCTCGTTACGTTACCTCGTAAGGTTATCTCGTAAGGTTATCTCGTTACGTTACCTCGTTACGTTACCTCGTTACGTTACCTCGTAAGGTTATCTCGTAAGGTTATCTCGTAAGGTTATCTCGTTACGTTACCTTGTTACGTTACCTCGTAAGGTTATCTCGTAAGGTTATCTCGTAAGGTTATCTCGTTACGTTACCTTGTTACGTTACCTCGTAAGGTTATCTCGTAAGGTTATCTCGTAAGGTTATCTCGTTACGTTACCTCGTTACGTTACCTCGTAAGGTTATCTCGTAAGGTTATCTCGTAAGGTTATCTCGTTACGTTACCTCGTTACGTTACCTCGTAAGGTTATCTTGTAAGGTTATCTCGTAAGGTTACCTCGTTACGTTACCTCGTTACGTTACCTCGTAAGGTTATCTCGTAAGGTTATCTCGTTACGTTACCTCGTTACGTTACCTCGTAAGGTTATCTCGTAAGGTTATCTCGTAAGGTTATCTCGTTACGTTACCTTGTTACGTTACCTCGTAAGGTTATCTCGTAAGGTTATCTCGTAAGGTTATCTCGTAAGGTTATCTCGTTACGTTACCTCGTTACGTTACCTCGTAAGGTTATCTCGTAAGGTTATCTCGTAAGGTTATCTCGTAAGGTTATCTCGTTACGTTACCTCGTAAGGTTATCTCGTAAGGTTATCTCGTAAGGTTATCTCGTTACGTTACCTCGTAAGGTTATCTCGTAAGGTTATCTCGTAAGGTTATCTCGTTACGTTACCTCGTAAGGTTATCTCGTAAGGTTATCTCGTAAGGTTATCTCGTAAGGTTATCTCGTTACGTTACCTCGTTACGTTACCTCGTAAGGTTATCTCGTAAGGTTATCTCGTTACGTTACCTCGTTACGTTACCTCGTAAGGTTATCTCGTAAGGTTATCTCGTAAGGTTATCTCGTTACGTTACCTTGTTACGTTACCTCGTTACGTTACCTCGTAAGGTTATCTCGTAAGGTTATCTCGTTACGTTACCTTGTTACGTTACCTCGTAAGGTTATCTCGTAAGGTTATCTCGTTACGTTACCTCGTTACGTTACCTCGTAAGGTTATCTCGTAAGGTTATCTCGTTACGTTACCTCGTTACGTTACCTCGTAAGGTTATCTCGTAAGGTTATCTCGTAAGGTTATCTCGTTACGTTACCTTGTTACGTTACCTCGTTACGTTACCTCGTAAGGTTATCTCGTAAGGTTATCTCGTTACGTTACCTTGTTACGTTACCTCGTAAGGTTATCTCGTAAGGTTATCTCGTAAGGTTATCTCGTTACGTTACCTTGTTACGTTACCTCGTAAGGTTATCTCGTAAGGTTATCTCGTAAGGTTATCTCGTAAGGTTATCTCGTAAGGTTATCTCGTTATGTTACCTTGTTACGTTACCTCGTTACGTTACCTTGTTACATTATTCAAATCAAACTCACCACATCGCTGTTACCCTACATTTACTCATCAGCTACAAAATAGTGGTTATAACGAAGGAGAAGGAGTTTTTCAAAACGTGCATCTGAAAGTGTATTTCTCTTTGGCGTGAGGACAAGGGTCACCAGAGGCACAATGTGCATGGTAACAACTCGCTGAAACAAGTGTTCTCTCTACTCTGCGGCTGGGAAACAAAGGAGATGAAACCATGCGTTACTGATTTGAAATAGTAACTCGTTCTAGATTACATGGATGCACAAAACTAACGTGTTACATTCTTTGTTACTCTAAAAAAGTAATTTAAGTACTCAACTCTGCTTGCAAACGTGGGTTTATGGAAGTAAAAGAATGGCCTGTTTTTTTTTAAATAATGTTAGTTTTTGACTCTATTTTCATGACTTTACTTAACAGGAAGTCCATTTTTGACTTCGACTGTCGGGAACTGCAGATCCCATGTCTTTTTAGCACTGGTTGTCGTCTATATCAGTGACTCTGTGCCAGCCGTTTTCATCTCATGCTTGGATGCTGTTGAAATGAGCCCATATTATCCCTTTCATCACTTGTGCAGCCTGTGTGTGCTGACAGCTCCTAAAGATAACTCCGCTTCCAGGCCATGCTAATGTTAATGTAATGCTCTGATATCCACACAGATCAGTTACACCGGATGTGGCATCAACCCGGCGCGCTCTTTTGGCCTCGCAGTCATACGCAGGCAAATGAAGAACCACTGGGTAATGTAATGTTATATTTTTGTGACACATGTGGTCACATTTCACCCTTGTAATGTGAGAGATGTGAAAGCAAAGAATCATAAGCAGAAAACTTTCAAGAATTTTAGATGTTTTTTTGTTTTTTTTACAGGGATTGGGATGTTAATCAGTTTTGAAGCTATAATCTTTCACATTTACGTTTGTTTAATACATATGTTAATTGATGTACATTGTCCCAATAATATAAATAAACTCATTACTCATTACTAGCATATAGCTATGGCAAAACTTGTTTGACAAACCCAGACTACTGCGCAGCTGCCCCTTGTGTATTTGAGAAGACTAATATCTAATCAAAACTATTCTTAAAGGTTATTTTGTTTTTTTTTCTTCTTGATAGTTGAAACTGCGTGTTTTCAGAACACCAAATGAACCTAATTGGACCTGTAATCATAAATGTTCTATAGGCCCTACCCTCTTACATTGTACATTGCCTTGTTTTATGACATTTCTTGCACCATGCAGCCTAGTTAGTTTGACCAGATGTCCCTATTTACCCGGGACAGTCCCAGTTTTCAGCCTTGTCCCCATGTCCCAGCAGATGTATCCAAAACTATTGATTTGACCACTTTGAGACCAGCTATGAGCAAAGAAGGGATTATATTGTTGTTTATTTTCCAAACTAGGGAAAATCGGGCTTTAGAATAATCAAAACACAAAATATGCACTCATTTCCACTGATAAAAGTCTCTCAGATTATATACTGACTCATTTATACATACACTGAGTGAAAGAGGTACGAATGATCCAAGTGCATACATATTTACTTAATTACCAGCATTTTTTACACTTTTATTATTACTTCCCATCCCAATTCGGGTGTGTCTCTGTTTTTAAATTTGAAAAACTTGTCACCCTAAGCCTAGTATCTCAAAAGAATTAACCTTTAAAAGTACCAACCTGGACAATTATTTAAATTAAACTTCTTCTGAAATAAGCCTGAAAACATGATTAAACCAGGAAAAACCAAATCATTCCCATATTCCAACCTAAGAGGACTTAAAGGTGCTGTACCTAATTTCACTGTCTTAAAAAACGTGACATTTATTCCCCACTTTCTCACATATTTTGGGCCTAATTATTCACCGCCATGACTTTTATAAGCGCTGTTCACCTTTTTCAGTGGCCAGAGCGGAGTTTTGCCATCAAGGTAACGCTAACAACAACTAGCATGCTAAAAGTACACAGCATACTGGACCACATGGGGGAAAAATGGCCCTTTAAACATATTATTTTTGCCTTTTCTAAATACTAAAAGCTAACTTGTCTAACCGTTTTGGCTAAAACAGGAATAAATTGTCTTATAAATCGTTCTATGGCTAACTAAATTCAAGCAGAAGAAACCCACAAAAGTAGATAATCTGTTAGCTAACCCATATTGTTTTTGTATTATGTTAATGGCGATGCTAACAATGCTAACTCCCATCTTTCCCGCAGGTGTACTGGGTCCTATGTTTGGGGACATCGCGGCAGCTTTTATCCACGACCTGATCCTTTCCTCTCGCTCGCCCAGCCTGAGCGCTCGGAGGGATATTCTATTTAACGGACAATGCAGATGATAACCTTTTGAGAAGGGTAGACAGCCTGGGACACAGCCAGTGGCCCAAACAATAAGCCTGCTCCGTTTCGTCAGTTAGTCCCCGCTAACCACAAATGGGATTCTTCACCAGGGCGGGGTGCGGATGTGCCCAATTATTATCGAGTTATTTTTGCAGAGTAATCAAACACTTCTGTCTACTGTTTGTGCTGACTTAATTTTTTATGTGTCGACAATTTTCCGGTGTATTATGCGTAATGGTGAATGTATTTTAATTTAATTTGTATTAAGTTGAGTCTGCATTACACAACTTTTTACTAAAGTGTATTGTAAAAGCAGAATGTTTGCTGTCTGCCACTAATTGTACAACATTGCATCTACATTTGATCATTTTTAAATTTTTATCTTGCAAACTCGCAAAAAGAGCCACGGTCATCGCTATGACGCTTTGGGGTGAAAGCTAAAACTGTGCCAGTGTCCAAAAACAATGGATCTGAATACTAGTGATGTGTTAACAGGTTTGTGAGGGCTGGGAACACATTTTGATTTAAATACAGACTTCTTCCTTTCACGGTTTGAAAGGGAGTACCTCCTTTTCAAACCGTGAAAGCTTTAAGATTAATTTTGTGTATGTGATCGTATGGGATAAGAAAACATTCTACAGCAAAAAAGCAGTTTCAGCATCTTAAATTTGAACTGCAGCCACTGGTCTAAACTAGAAGTGACCATAGCCTTGCATTTCCACTGTGTATACAAAATGATAGCAGAGGTGCATGTAAGCAGTGGTACTCAAACTGTGGTAAGCGTACCTTTGGCAAGCTTGTTTTGGAGGTACGCAAACTCTTCTTCTGTTATTGTGTTTTATTAACTTTATTCACATTTCTTCTTCTTTTCAATTTTATTCGTCATTCGTTTATTCATATTTTTTATTCGTCTATAGCAATTATGTAGTCCTTTTTAAGACCTGGGTTAGCCAAAGTAGTCTGAAATAAACTTGTTAGTCCTATTTTTAGCCCTTATTATTAGTCCTTTTTTAAATTGGCTCGTATTCGGAAAGGGAAATAGTTTCTTGGTTGACAAGTTTGTGAATCACTGCACTAAAGAGTGAAGCACTTTAAAACTGATCTAAAAAAACAAGTGCAATAGCCTGTGTAACTTTTCTGAAGGGGTCCACCACCTGCTTGTCTCCATGGAGATGTTATTGCTTTGCCTGGAACGTTCCACAGTAGGACAGTATACGTGTCTAGCATGCATTTATACAATTACAAACGCTTTAATTGCTCAAAAAACATGTATTCTTACCGTAAAAGGGGACATATTTCCACAGATCTGACCTGTAACGTGGTTTAGTGACATCACCTGCGATGTAACTAGCCCGAGTCCTTTACCCTGAAGCTTTCTTTTGTTTTCTTTTGTCATCATTCATAGTTCACAGAAAGGTCAAGATTGCGCATCAGTATTTATAGTATATTCTCCTTTTCCCACAAAAACACAATGTACGTCCGACCTTGGCTCTGGCACTCATATAAATTACACATTGTACACAGTTTGCTGATCTGTCCAAACAACCCAAGGATCTGGTTAATTGTACTTTTCTTGTTCTAAAAGCAGTGATTAGACAAGATCACAAAGATTTCCTGTTTGGCCCCATCACAAGAATGTCCTTTATCCTTTTTACGCGCATAGCTCACATTCACATCCCGTTTAATGGCGCATAGGCACAGGACGGTCCCCACACCCTGAGCTAATCATTGAATAACCCTCAGCGCACCGAGTCAAAGCTGGGGCAACACAAACGCGAGGTCCAAGGGCAAATCAGGAGAGGCTAAGACTGTATTGTTGGCGTTATAGGCTAATCAGTGGCAGGATAGCGGCTGTGGTTGGATGCACGTACAATTGTATGGCAGATAATTATTAGCTAAACACCTGGCTGGAACATTCGGTCTTTTCACTGCGTCCAACGGAGTTGCCAAGTTCATATCACCATGTTGTCTTTGTGTAACATTTAGAGGGGAAATGGTACGCTAAATTACTGGATGGAATTCTGCTTGCCTATCATGAGGGATGCCCCAACCTTGGCTCAGTGTGGCTCTTTTTTTGTACAGCAAAGGACATTACATTCATCGTTATTGCATCAATGTTGGGAAGTCATTAAATACGGAACGCATTTTTGGAGAAGTTCCTGATTTTGAAACCAAAATGTCGTCACACATCATGTCATCCAGTGTTAATGCTTTAATGACCTGGACAGCATCGTCTGCATAATTATCATTATTTACGAATTTAGGGTTGGCAAAAAATGATGAGTGTAAATGTGCACGTAATCTGACACATTTCAGAACTTTTGTGGAGCGCTCTGGCCATAGTGACCAGGGTTTAGTTTAAAGTTAGCTCGTATTTCAAAATGAGGATGTGGCACTTGTGTTTCCACTGCCGCTCTGTCATGGTGATTAAAGGCTGATATGTTCTGATATACACTGTGGCCATGATTTATACCGCACATGGATCATCCCGCTTTCCCCTATCTTCTCCTGAAACTATCCACACATTTTTCATAAAGCACCTGTTTTGCACTTGACAGGAGACTGAAACATCCAGTCTGAGCAGCTAAGAGGGAAGAAGTGCACAGAGGGCTCATATTTTATTATTTTAACACAATGAAGTCCAAAAATGTGACATAATGCTCGGGAATGCAAAAGCTCATGATTTGTGAGACTGACGGTGGATAAATAGTATAAATATGCAAACCCAGAGGCTGCGCTCTTTTGCTTTGTGGTTAGTGATTCTCATGGCTCAGCTCTCTGTCTAATTAAATTATTACTTTGTAGAAATAGGCAAATTAAGCCCCATGCTACGAGGTGTATTCCATCAGCATATCCACATACTTCTTTTAAAATGGTTATTTTTAAGACATTACATTCTCTTTACAATAATAATAAATCATTTACAATGTCGTTGTTCTGCTTCCATTACTATTGCTATGGGGGTTTGGGGGAATTCATCTTCATTTTGCATTAAAGTTTGGCTTTTAGTTCCAAGAGCAGAGCTTAGAGTTCTAACCTTTGGATTTTTCTATCAAATGTTTCTATTTGATAATATATTCTTTCACAATTAGGGTAAGGTTTAGGTTTAAAGGAATTAATTATTTTTTTTTAATTTTGCATTAAACATTGTACAAAACTCTTGATGAGCAATAACTTTTTGGGCCACAGCTTATAATGAACTTACTCTTATTTCATGCTTTAAAGACAGTAAACGTACAGCTCATTTAAAGCCAGCTCTCTAATTCTTTCTTTTGCGGGTATGACATTGCCCATAAAACAAGGATATAACAGAAAACAAGCTACAATTTAGAATTTCCAGGGAAGAAATGTGAGTTATAGTATGGTTTACTGTTACAAAAAATGAAAAGAAAAATCATAATCATAATTATAGCCTCAAAATTGTATGTGGGCTTCACAAAAAGTATGATTTATGGTCAAATATTAAATACATGTGTAGATAAAAATGTCGCTAAACATTACTTACAATTTACAAATCAGGATTTTTGTGTCTGCTATAATCTCCTTTCAAATAAACAAATGTGTTGTGAAATACAATAGTAAAGGCTCTGATATCACTCACATGTGCGAACATTTTTTAAATAAGAGTTTAATCCCAGTTTCTCCATTGAAACCACATTATGTTCCACTTCACTTTTGCCTCCATTTGCCTCCTCCATTCTGAATCTTTTTTTATTGTTATTTTATTTACAAAACTTCTAATGTGCAGTTACAGAACATAAACTAACTGTCCCTGATATTGAAACCAAGTGTCCAACAAAACTCATGTTACACTAAGCAAAGATATTCCTCTTGTTACAGAAAAACTGACTTTCCGGTAACACGCTATATACAGGCTAGTCACACGTTACCTAAATGTCACTCATTTAAATCGCATAAAAATCCTCTTCCTCTGATTTGACCTTTTGGTTCAACCATTGTGTTAGGCCTGTTTTTTAGTTTTCTTTGAAAGACTGTCCACCGCGGAGACAACAACGCACAATGCTCTTTTTGTCGTGGCCCTGGAATCTTGCCTGAAATCATGAAACAACTTGGCGCAAGTTAGCGTGCTCATTATGCCATTGGTGACCCTCCAGTTATATCCATCTAGTCAAAATACACAATTAGGAAGCCTGGGACAGCGTCAAACGCTTCGGACGGTGTTAAGTTATCGCCATGATGGGAACGTTTAGAGAAGTTTGTCGGATAAAACCTCCACAAGTGCTTCTAACCTCAGCCACGACCTCCCTTTTCTTGCTCTCTTATCTGCCCCGCTCACTCCCCTTTTCTGCAGTTCGTCAGTTTCTTGGAGCAGATTCAACAAAGAGTATCGGAGCAGCCGGAGCGCAGAGGTGGACTGGAGGGTGGGGTGTACTTAAATGTCTTGTAACCAATTTATCTAGGCTCCAGTGAAGGTTTGATGGTGGTTGTTGTTCAAAAAAAGAAAGAAAAATAACTACTTGTTGAATTGCTTTGGACCCTTTTCGTTGTTCGGTACGCATGCTCACAAAGATTATATTTTAATGTTGTTGTGGAACCGAGAGAATTGAGGCCTGGAAAAATAAAGGATGCTTAGACTGGAACCACAATATGAGTAGATCATCATTTTCCATTTTGTTCATTTTAAACTGCAATATTTATCAAGAACAGTTTAGTATTTCTAAACAGATCCATTGACTTCCTGTTCAAAACTACAGAACCGATAATGACTTCATTTTGCAGCAGATTGTCATTCACATGTTTATTTTATTTTTTGAAAAGTGATTAAATGGTCTTTTTGAACCCGACATATATCATATCATATAAATGAGGAAACACTGTTGTTGTATTTTTTTATTTAAACTTTATGCCAATTTGAGTGATGTGTGTGTGTATGTATATATATGTGTGTATGTGTGTGTGTATGTATAAATATATATATATATATATATATATATATATATATATATATATTATATGGGCTACTGGATACTGACAGACCGAATGGGGTAATGGCGAACCAACCAGATATAGTGGTGGTTTACAAAGGTCAGAGGAAAGCTGTGGTGGTGGACATTGCGGTGCCATGGGATAGTAACATCCGCAATAAGGAATACGAGAAACTAGAGAAATACCAAGGCCTCAGAGAGGAGCTGGAGAAGGTCTGGAGCGTGAAGGTATCGGTGGTGCCCGTAGTGATCGGAGCACTTGGTAGATCCCAAGAAGGACGTCGGTGATCTTGGTCCAGAAAAGTGCAGTGCTCGGAACAGCAAAGATACTGCACAGAGCCCTTAAGGTCCCAGGAGGACCGGAGCTTGAAAGGGGACCACCCGCGGAGGGTTTATATATATATATATATATATATATATATATATATATATATATATATATATATATATATATATATATATATATATATATATATATATACATTGCCATGATTATTATCCACTTGAGTGATTTTTTTTTCACTGACAATGGCAATGTTTTGGGTTTATTTAATTATAAACTATAACATGCATCGCAGTTAGATTACAATGTTACATTTTATTCATTGTAAAACGGAAAAAAATAATAATAGAAAAACAGCTCCATTGACATTTCACCGTAACAAGCAGTGGATTGTCATTTACGTGTTTGTTGAAAAATGGCTACATAATACAGAATATTAAGTCAAGAGCAGTGGGAGGCGATAGGGCGTAGTTAAAGACAGTCAAATGCAGAACAATACAGGATTACTCAAACATATATGAATCAAATGAAATACAATTTTAAGATGAGGTAATGATAAAGGAAAAACAAGCTCATAAAAGTTGATTTCACATGATATATTCCCTTTATTATGTCAGAAAAACTACTTCTGCAAACACCCATCCCACTGCTCCCATTAAAACACCTTTTCTATTGTTATTTTCCACCTTCCCGGTTTCAAAACATGCCCGTTCCATTATGTCTTAAATGACCTTTTTGATGGCATGGATCATGATAGGAATTTTTACAACCTTTTATAGTGCTTGTTGTAATATTAACTGGCATTTCACAGACTGTTTGTTCAGAAGAGGCAGTTCTTGAACTCGCGTAGACTTTGACAGCGCGCTTTTATGGGCCCCGCGGTGACAGTTAGGGCCATCCTGAAGCTGTTGCACTGATGTCTGAGAAAACATTGTAAAACTGTGGAAATACGGGTTAGGAAGTGTGAGGTCCGAAGTGCTGAGAGGGCAAATGGAACTGTCAGTGAAGAGAAATGTGTGAACTATCGATGGTCTGAATGAATCAAGAAGTACACGTAATTGGAAAAAAAGGTAAATCAAAAGTGATCTTCTAAGGTTACTTCTATTATTGTGAAATGCAGTTTGCGGTCATGCATTAAAAGTCCACTCTGTACATTTCTTTTTTTTTTAAATACAACTAAAATAAAGACAGAACAACGAACAAAACAAGACACAGAGAGCATTCAAACTATTTACTTTATTTTTATTAATTATTTTTAAATGTTAGCTATAATGTCTGTCCGTTCGGTTTGTGTCATCCATTTTTTGTGCTGGCTTTTTTTGCTGCAGCCTGAAATATGTTTCATAGGTATCCATTTATTGTGTCTATTGCAGGGTTTTAAGGCCCATAACTCTTTTTGATTTTGTTGTTTCTTTGCCCAAAATGTTGCACGGGAGGGCGTTAAACCTTTCTATTAATGTATTTACTGTATTTAGTGTTATTATTGAGAACCAGACAAACCATCTCTATCTCCATGAGGATGGATATTAAGTATTAGTAGGTCTATCAGAGTATGTGTTAAGGTTGTAATGTCAGCTAGTACTAATAGTGAAAACAGGTAAAATAAGTTATATACATAGTAATGGAATAGTGGTCCTAAACGTTATGATTACAGTGTTCTCGCTGGGCTGAGGTTGAAGGATGAAGTACTTTTTTAAACAGTGTCATGAGATGCAGTTTCCAGTGTTATTATTATAGGTACATGCAATGAATATTTTTTTATTTCAAGACCTACCGCTTTCATCATTTTCACACTCGAGCCACTCAGCCATTTTTTGGAAAATCCACTGACACGATGCTTGTGAACTACAGGATCAGCAACTTTTTCATTGTTTTTTCATCACACAGACTACCACTTGTAAAACTATAATAAATATTTACAACCGGTTCTGTCCCACCAAACCAAGTCCTAATTTTTTTGTGAACTTGAAAAATGCACGTTTTGTTAGGTAATTCTTCAATATAATAGGCACTTTAGAATTTACCGTAGTTTACTTGTTATTTGCACAAATATTTCTATAATTATAGAATAGTTTGGTAAAGTAAACCCACCATTAGATGCTGATTTTGGTTGCATAAATGATGTGTCACAATAAATTTCCCCCAACAGCAGTATTTCTCCATTAGAGCGAAACAGGCACAACTCTATGTAACTTAGATATTTCCTCTCTGGCGTCAGTGAAATGGACCAGTGCTTCTAATGTGCTTTCTGACATTGTTGTATAGCATTAAAAGTAATCGAGCCCTGCGGCTTTAGTTGTATTTTAATCATACATCTACAGCACACAGGCGGTTATAGGACATGCAAACACAACCCAAGCTGTGCCCTTTGTGACCTTTAGGGTAGGCCATGAGAAGCACCAGTCTCAAGTGCGGTCAGGAAAAGAACAATACAAAACACAATGGGGCCAGATGACTTACAATAATGGTTGTGAAAGTTTGCGTCATATTGTAGTTGAAGATGTTATTGCAGTGCCTGGAATGTTCCTCTGTATGGCATTAAAATTACGGGCAAAGATACGGGTCAGATCTGTGGAGATGCAAGCCCACTCATTGTAAGAATGCAGGTTTTCAAGGGATTTTCTAGAGATAAAAACACCTATAATTTAATAAAATAAGAGAGTATGTGATGGAATTGAACAGAATTGTATAATAATAATATAAGTGCCAATGTTTCTGTTCAAATGCATGTGATGTGACATGTTAAAATTAGTATCCATGGGTTGCAGAATGATGTGCAATTAGCCATTGCCATAGCTGTTAACAATTTAAAACTAAATGTTATGTCTTTTGAGTGAGAACAGTCTTCAAAATGTTGCATCAAACTGGAAACTGAAACCCATAGATTGGTTTAGAACTAGTTTAACTCAGAGCTTGTTTTATTTCCGTCCTTATTTAGATATTCTGACATGAAGGTTATCAGTACAACATTTTTAAAAACCACCACAAAATTATATTAAAACAAACATTGCTCTCATATTGAAGGAATTGCAGACAGTAAATTGTGAAGAGAGACTTTATACAGCAAACTTTTATGAGCGCCTGTGATATACATTTTGGACAACACTGCCATTGTGTGGTTGGTAGTGGATTTGCAGACAATTTCTATTAACGTTAATGTAAAGTACGCAGCAAAGTCGTTTGGCATTCCAATATATGATATGTTAATATGATGAAGAAGAAGAAGAAGAAGAATAAGAAGTTTTAGTTCTAATTAATTTGTGAATAGATACATATAGAAAAGCCTTCATACATATAGAAAAGCCTTCATTAAAAACATAACACAATGTTTGTGCAAAATAACTGCATGTTTTTGTTCAGTTTTTTTTTTTTTCAACGTTTACAGAACGACCCCAATCCGCCCACTTCCGCCGCCGCAGAGGGAACACTTCCGGTTTTAAAGATGTCGCCTTCATTGTTTAATTTTGTCGAAGCTAAAAACAAATTTGCGGTAATATGGGCTCAAATTTCCTTTCTTTCACACACCCTATATACTTTAAATAACACAAATTCAGATATGTCTTATATTTGAAGTACTTGAACATACACGCTTTTATTTTGAGCATATTTGTTGTGGTTAGCATGTTTGAGCTAAATGCTAAAATTCACTATTTTGTCTCTGTTTTACAGGCATCTGCTAAACATGCTCTCACGGCGAAAAGCTGCAAGCATCTAACTAATGCCTTCAACCTGATGAACGGAAAGTAAGTAACATTTCCTTTACGTTTGTGCCTGGGTTCGATCTTTGGTGTAAACATTGCATTTAGTCTTTCATCTGGACATCTACACATCATTTTGTACAAGATAATTTTGTGACTATTGCACATTCAAGAGCTGCAATTGCAATTTTATTTTGATAATCGTAATTATTATTTGAACTATATAGACTCTTAAGACACATGCCAAAATACCTTTTTATAACAACTATAACAAATATTGAATTAAAACTTCAGAAAAGGATACACCATTTAAGATTGTTATCAATAATTCCATTTATTCATATACATTCTCTATCTAAAAGCCTTCAATCACCATTTTTCAACCTTTAGGCCACAGTTCTTTTATCACTTGGTTTACGGATCCGCCCCACTTAGATTATTGATTTCTAATTTATAAATAAAATACTTTTTTATCACATTTTTTTTTAAGTACCGTCGACAACGCAAAAATAGCATTAAATGAAATATAAAAAGCGGTATTAAAGTTTGAATGGACGATTTTTTGGCCCAAATCTGAGTCTTATTTCCTCGTGGCGTGCACTGCCGATTAGTCCTGCCACTTATCAATCATAAAACTCACCTACCGCTCACCTGCAGCCGCGTGCGGCTCGTCCTCATGAGCAGCACGTTTCCGCGTGTCTAAGCGCATTGATCTGTCATAATATAGTTCCCTCAGTGTACGGGACATATTTAGGACGGAGAAAGACAGTTCGAGCTGACTCAGAAGAAGATGGAAATCTACGGGAGATGAGAGATGTGATGCGATCGATCGCGTTAATAAACAAACCCATGTGTGTGTTTTATCAGTCCGCACGGGGGAGTGCGCATGCGAGTTCTCAAATCGCAGAAAAATCGTCCATTGCGCCTTTAAGTAAAAAGATAAGAGAGCGTGAAGCAATTTTTGGGCAAAATCCTGCGGGAGTCAGCCAGCTGGCCAGCGCTCCATGGCCCAGTGTGGTTTCGCATAACCATTCTATCTGGGGGCCAAATCGTCTTGAAAAAATATGCAAGTGGTGATTGGGATGATACAGTTGGAGATATACTAAACAGACATCTGCCCGACAAAATATGTGACTGGAATGTCATGGAAATCACCTGCAGCAGCAGCGATGAAGCCTCTGGACTCCTGTTGAAATGTCAACTCTGCTGTTTGTACTCATAGACTTGGGTTCCAAATTCATCAAATGTGTTCTTTGACATTTATATTTTTCCTGCCTGTCGCCTTATTTCCTTGAAATATTATATTAATGTTTTATGAAGAAAAAATCTTTTGAAATTGAAATTATATTTATATTTCGTCCGCCTGTTCAATATATTTCTTTTAAAAATCCGTAAACCAAGTAATAAAATAACCGCGGCCATATTTGTTTAAAAATGTATTTCAGATATTGAGAGAATATAATAGCTGTTGACTAGTCAATTACTACAATAAGCGTTAGCTGCAGCTCTTGCTTACATACATTTACTTTACTGTTACACAAATTACACAAACTACTTTAAACAATATTTATCAATGAAGAAAGGAGTTGTTTGAACACATACCAGCACCACACCATGAGGGAGGAGACAAGACACAAGATTGGGTTCATGAGAATGAGACAAGACAAGATTTCTTCACCATTTAACGCAACATTTTAAATTCACTAATGGAATGCCCCATGAGCTGTGCCAAAAGAATAAATACATGCAAAATAACACAATTGAGGTTCAGTTTACAATTTTGGGGCCTCACAATGTGTTATTTATTTATATTTTCGGTGTCATTGTAGCACTTTTTGACCCACGGCTTATCAAAACATCACTCACTTATGCTAACCCTTTTTGTCTGAGCTTAATGTAAATTTTCCTCATGTGCACAATCACGAGATCTTCTGGCACAAGATCTTACCATTGCTACTGTACAAAAATCAAAAGACCTTTATTGCAAATGTTTCTTAAATTTGTATCTCAGTTGAAATACACTATACTTTACTACATAAAGTCCTCTGTCTCACTTGAATATATTTTAGTACCTTTTATAACTGAAATATGTTTATTTTGTATGGTTGTTTTGTTTTTTGGACTTTTGCTGTTTGGTTAATCTATTTCTTTCACCATTTAGTGAAACCGAAAAGAAAACTACCCTGGACCAGGCTCTGCGATGTGTCCTTGGGGAGCAGATGGTAAGTATAAAAAAGTCTTTATTTCTATGATATTTGATTACGTTGAATTTCATTTTGATGTTTTCCATTTGCAGAATGAGCTGAAGAAGAATGTGGATGAATACTTGGCTCTCATTGACCTGAGCATCGATGCGGTGACGGAAGGTAAGGCTAATTCTGTAATAAGTGAGTGAGTTTTCTTTTCTACAGTCTCTCATAAACAGCTCAGTGCGGCTTAGATGTAATTACCGTAGTAATAGTTAGCTAAAGAAAAAATAAATTAATTTAAAGTAATTTTTTGCTGGAGAAGACACTGTGAATTCAGGATTTGTGTTGTCATGATACAAGGGCTGTCAAATGCAGAGAAAATGTAATTTGCCATTAAAACTAGTATCAAAACTAGGTTTTTATTTTTTAGAATGAGTTGCTCCTTTAAAAAATCACATAAAGAGCCTTTCCGGAACAGTTAGTTTTAGTATGATCTTGCGCTTGATCAGATCTAGTATAAAAATACCTGTAATATAAAAAATATGTTTCAATATATATATTTGTTTATTTATGTATATTTTTAAAAAACGCTTCTTCGTTTTGCTCCAGGTATCTGCTCAGCGACCACGCCCTTTCTGTTGCTGGGCGACGTGCTGGACTGCCTTCCTCTGGACCAGTGTGACAAAGTCTTCACCTTCGTGGAGGAAAATGTGTCCACGTGGAAATCGGTAACTTAAATTCACGCGCTGAAATTGGCCGTAGCTGTATTTGATGCTCAAACGTCCATATCGTGTTTCGAGCGCTTTACTAAATCCTAAATTACATTCAACATTATCACATCATACATTAAATTGTACTTCAATAAGGACTGGACCATGCAACAATTTTTAGTTTTTTTCCTATGATATTCCATTTTATTTTGTCTTCTTGAAAACAAATACAATAGTGTTAAGTATTAATTTCCAGATAATAAACCATATAGATGTTTAATTATCGCCATTTAACACAAACAAATCTATTCAAAAAACCCAAATTTACGATTAAAATGTGATTTATTACTGAGCCCTAATTGCAACTTTGACTTGTCTACGTTCATTTATATGCATTATTTTTTTCTCTCTCCCTCTCTCTTTTCCAGAACACCTTTTACACAGCCGGCAAAAACTACCTGTTAAGAATGTGCAATGGTAATAAACGCCGTTACGATTAGCTGCAATACAAAAATCATAAAAACTAAACTTGTTTTTGTTTAGATCTGTTGAGAAGACTGTCCAAATCTCAGAACACCGTCTTCTGTGGGCGCATCCAGCTCTTCTTAGCTCGCCTTTTCCCTCTGTCTGAAAAATCCGGTGAGTAAATAAGTCCATGTTATCTGTCATATTAGGGCTGTAACAGTTAATCGTGAATAGTCTGCTATTTTACTAATCGCTTGTCTTTATCTGGTATTATTAAAGTGCGTATGACAGGTTTTTAAGACTTTCTAATTTTGACTTTATTTGGTGTAATTATACCTGTCGTGAATATAAATTATAGTTTTTCACCAATCAAGTATCTATTTGTAGAGGAAATTGGACAAATCTGTAGAAAGAAAGTGACATCACACTTGGGGCACTCATTCCATCCAAAGTTTATACAGAATTTACACAAGAATTTTTCTTTTGGACCTTCTAAACATGAATTAAACAAAATAAAGGCGCTCTCATATATTTGTATTAGTCAAATAACATTAGACATTAGATGAGTTTTTGCCCAGTGGTTGCTGGGTAATTTCCTCGTGTGATGTCATCAACTACAAACGGGAAGCAAAGTTATAAACCTTAAAATGTGGTATTCTGGGATAAAATGTGTATAATTTTTAGCAAAATGTTAAATATATTAACTACAATTAACTACATTTTAATTCAATGAGTTGTCCAACCTGTAATATTGTTATTGTTATTTTAAACAAGAATACAGTTTTTATTTAGAAGCCTTTAGTTGGCGTATTTTTAACATTATCTGGTTAAAATGTAAAAAAGAAAATATGAATATGCTATAGCAATAATTGTTGAATAAATAATTGCAGCCCTAATTCTTTAAAACAATACTAATGCCTACATTGTGTGTTTGCTTTAGGTCTTAATCTCCAGAGCCAGTTTAATCTAGAAAACATCACCGTTTTCAACAAAAATGAACAAGAAAGTACTCTGGGGCAAAAGGTGAGCAACAGCAATTGTGTAATGGAGATCCGCTTTTCTCACAGCAAATGAAATGTTTTTAAAGGTCCCATAACATGCAAAATCGACTTTTCAGAGCTTTTAACATCTTACATTGCTATTTGTGCTTCATATATGTACCCAGAGTGTTTTTTTGATTGATTCCCGCAGTGTTTAGCTATATTACAGACTATCTCCTTTCCTCGAATCTCCAAACTGACGGGGGGTGTTCACAGGACCGCGTCATAATCACAGGCACGCGTCATCATCCTGTTCTATCGTTTCTCACTCACTGGCGCGGCAGGAGCGGTGCATCGCGGAGCAGACAGCTGTGGGGGACACACTGCGTCCCGGGTGGGCGGGGCACACACACGCTCTGAGACTACGTCACGGGTTGGGCGGGGGAGCCAGATCGCTCTTTGCAAGGGTGGGGGCGAATATCAAACCAAGCCGTTTGCATTTCCGGGTTGGTGAGGGGGTCCAAGGTCTGGGTGATATTTCTTAACTATTATGTTAAGGGTGTTGCACAACCCTTATTATTATCAATTATACACTTAGGATAGACTACGAAACGTGAAAAAAAGCATGTTATGGCACCTTTAATCTCATGGATCATAAAATAAAAGTTTGTATTTCAGCTACACATTATTGAGATTGTAAGTGTGTAATTTTCAGTCTCTTCTCCAGCACACGGAGGAGAAGGAGGAAGGGATGGACGTAGAAGAAGGAGAGATGGGAGAGGAAGAGGGCCCAGCGCCGTGGTAAAGATTAGAGTGACTTATACAGGACCTTTGACCTTTATATGGACTTAACTGTGCAAAAGAACTGGGCTACAGCTATAGTTTTGTGGTTAAACAGGGCTGCGGATGAGTTTGTAGTGAATTTAAATGTATAATTTGGGAGAAATTCTCTATCAGCCTAGAAAAATTGATCATCAGTTTTTCTGGATTCTAAACAGTCGATATCGGCCATGAACAAACACATCGCGTTCTTAATAAAGAATTGACATTTCTGGTAAATTCTTAACAAAATTGTTAACATGTTTTTCTTTATTGCTCCCACTCTTCTGCTAAACTCTGACAATGCTGTTAATTAGCTTTTGTTGACTTAAAGTGCAACAACTGTTTTAAAATAGTTGAAAACATGTTTTAATAAGGAACCAAGCTGAAATTGAAATTGTTCTGTCAGTTTCAAGTTCTCAAGAATTTGAAAATAACCATATACAAACCACTATCTCGTGTTTTGGGACTGTCCTGTCACTCAGAAATATAAGTTTTTGAAATAAAAGCTGTGTCCCAATGAGTACCTTTTAAAACCCTTTAAGTTTGTACCATAAACAAAAATTACAATGTGGTCGACGTTTTTAATCTCAGGTTTAAGATATGAATAATTTTGTTTAGCGTTTCTCTCATAACTTTTAAGATTGCACTATTGAAAATGCGTCAATAACACTTTATTAATGAATGTTCCTTTTGCGCAGCTCTATTCCAATCGACTACACGCTCTACAGAAAGTTCTGGATGCTGCAGGACTTCTTCAGGAACCCCGCGCAGTGCTACGATAAATTCTCCTGGGTGACGTTTGTGAAGGTGAGACACAACACGGGAAAACGACAGGAAAGTAAATGACTGTGTGTAATATTTGATTGGTACAATGATTTGCTCCTCTGCAGTATTCCGACGACACTCTGGCCGTGTTTAAGAGCTTCAAACTGGACGACATGCAGGCGTCCAAGAAGAAACTGGAGGAGCTGAGGGCTTCCAGTGGAGAACACGTTTACTTTGCCAAATTTCTTACAAGTGAAAAGGTAACGTCAATAAACTGTCGAAATAACTGCTCTTCATACTTGGTTTAGGTCTGAGCTTTTTGATAGTGTTTTGTTTTAACATTTTCAGTAATTCAAAGCTCTTACTCGGCCATTTTATATACAACATTTGCAAAAAACTCTGAAATACCATAAATAAAAGGAATTTATTAAACAGAAGCTTGCAGCATTTTGAATTAACAGTTTCTATGTGCTACTCGAACCGCCAAGATATTTACAGACACGTTTTAGCACTTTACTAATATGTGCTAAAACATCGCCTGATACAGACTTATGTGGTTACTTCATATGTGGACTGTGGCTTTAAGTTCATCGATTAATCGCATCTAATTAATTATTTAAAAGACTCTTAGTATGTTAAATGTACTTTTTTAGCTTTTAATCGTGTTCTGACATTGTTCCCTCTTCAAAAACATACCTGGAGTATCTCCCATCCAAGCATCAAAAACACCCCACTCTGAATTTTCTCGATCTGTGATGTTTTCTGATTTGTGATGTGGCTCTGAGAATCTTCTGCACTGTTTTTATGTCTGCAAATCATCACCATCAACAATTAGCCTGTGGTTTGAAATGCCAAACAATGTATTCAAGAGCATGTTTAAAGGTTATTAACAATAGAAATGATGTATAATATTTGTCCTTGAATAATTTTCAACTAATTTAGGAATCAAAACATCATTAACTGGTCTATACATAGGTTCCAAAACATGCCAAAAGCTGAGAAATTAACTTTTGTTTTTATTATTCATTCTTCATTGCATAAAAACGTGTAAGTTCAATGTATTTGATGAACATTCTTTAGTCTATAAACATGCTCCACCAGGATCCTCAAACAACTGTCCAAATATTTTCATCGTGTGATTTCTGCATTCTTAACAATTAGACTAATCGATCAGTAAAAGTTGCTGTCCTTGTCCTGGTACCTTCACCTCATATATTCTGTTTGTTTGTACTTTTTGCTCTTGTGCAGCTCATGGACCTGCAGCTCAGCGACAGCAACTTCAGAAGACACATTCTACTGCAGTACCTCATCCTCTTCCAGTACCTCAAGGGTCAGGTCAAGTTCAAAAGGTAAAACTTCCACAATGTCCAGATACTAAATGTCCACTGCCCGCTGTCTTATCCCGGGATGTCCTCTTACAAATGACCAAAGAACTCGTCTGTGATAAAGATCATCTGTTTTCTTTGTTCAAACCTGTTCCTCATTGGAGGGACGGCTTTTTACAGTGTACACGACTCTAAATTAACCAACCAGTGTATTTTTACTCTGTACTGTGTTCTGTGATGCAGATTTATGCTGTTATTTGTTTCTGATTAAAGCTCCAGTTGTGTAATCAATGATGACCAGTCGACGTGGATTGAAGAGACGACCAAATTAGTTTACCAGGTCAGCCACGTTTGCTAATTCTGTGGATGAAGATTACGTTCTGAGAAAAGAATATCTATCAAATGTCTTAGTTTCATATTTTCTATTACATCATTTCTGTTTTGACGAGATCACAAGTCGAAAAGAGAACAATGAACCAATCGTGACGAGACGATGTTAAAATGAACTGTAGTCGTATTATTATGATAAAGACGGTCACATTATTGAATTATCGAACTGTTTCACCATTAATACTCATAATGCATCAATATTCTGTTTGTTGAAGTCTTAAGTCAGTGTATTTTAACCTTTTATTGGTTTAAAAAGTAACAAATAAAATAAATAATCAACTGACAAGGCGACTAAGCGCTAAAAGTAATCACTGACTAAAATAATCGTTAGTTGTTGCCCTAATCACAAAAGTCTTTTATTAGGGATGAATGATGTTGAAAATAATATCCATTTTTGATATCGCTGAGTTTTTCTCCCTAATATTGTACTAATAACAATATTGGGGGGGAAACTCAGCGATTAATGAGTAAAAATTAAAATAGAAGAGCAATTAAGCTAAAATATCACACAAAAATATTTGATGTCTTGCTATTGACGTTAGACAAATATTAGATATCGGTCACTTTTTTCATCTCATATTAAATGTTCCACAAATACTTTCTTTCCTCCTATAAAACCCTGTGCTTTGCTTTGTAGCTGCTAAAGGAGATTCCACCAGATGGAGACAAATTTGCCACAATGGTGGAGGTAAAGAAATGCTCCCTTTCATTCCAAACATCCGCGCGTCGTCGTAGACATTTTGCTCGAATAATGATTCAAACGTTTGTCTACAGCACATGCTCAACTCCGAAGACTACTGGAACTCGTGGAAGAACGAAGGATGTCCGAGCTTCGTCAGAGAAAGGTGCTCGTCTCACTCAAAAGTCAAACTCCACCAGACTGAAGTAACCGGTGTTTCTGTTGCCGAGCAGGGCGGTGGACGAGAAGCCCAAGAGGCCCAGCAGAAAGAGGGCCGCCCCGGAGGACTTCCTCGGGAAAGGCCCCGACCGCAAGATCTTTATGGGAAAGTACGTTGTGTGTGGATGAAAAAAGCTAATATTTGTTCAATTTAACAAAATAAAACAATTACAGAATGAGAAAGTGTAAAAGCTAATCGAATTTAATAAAGAATTGACATATATAAGCTGTAATATATCAGTAAACACGCTGTAGGTCCATCCTTTTATTATTTAACTCTATTTGTATTATTCAAAGTAGGGATGTCAAGATTATTTGGTTAATCGATAATTGTGATTATTCAGGTTACAATTTAATGGTTAGAACCAAACAAATAATGACCATTTTCAAAGCTATAAGTGACATGTTTAGACCACAGGGATGATTGAAAATGAAAGATCTCAATAAAAGTCTCAATAATCGTGAATAATTGTTACATTGTGATGTTTCTTCTTCTTCTGAAATCAGTTATCGTGACATCCCTAATTCCAAGTGGATTTTACATGGATTACATTTTATTTTGTCCTCATTTTAGAACAAAATTATAAAAACGAATTACATTACAGCAATATTTATCCGTTCACACTGTACAAAAGTGTTTAAAATACAGAAAATGCGTAAAGCTTGGGCCGATATTTTCTTTAACATTGGTATCGGCCTAAAATGTCCTTATATCAGCAGTCAGTATTTAAGTTTGTTGGAATTATTAGCATTTTTCCACATTTTATATTGTATTGTATAACCTATGCAGCTGCTACTGTACTTTTAATGATATATATCTTTGTTTCCAGTGATGAGTTGACGCGTCTGTGGAACCTAAACCATGACAATATGGAGGCCTGCAAATCCGAGTCCAGGTAAGTCGTCCGCCCGTCCTCAGCCTGGACCTTTCCCCGATCATACACCTGAATAAACCTTTGTCATTGCAGAGAGTTCACGCCTTCACTGGACGAGTTCTTCGCCGAGGCAATTGAGCAAGCCGACCCCGTCAACATGGTGGAGGAGGAATACAAGTCAGTGCATTCCATTTATGCGCCGCGATTGGTTTTACGTCCGGCGGTCGAGCTCATTCTGAAAACCCATCTTTCAGAGTCGTGCGTAACCCGAACTACGGCTGGCGAGCTCTGCGGCTGCTCTCCAGGATAAGTCCGCATTTCTTCCAGCCGACGAATCAGAAGTACAAGAGCCTGGCGGACTACCTGGACAGCATGGTCAGCAAACTGGCCAAAGAGCTGCCGGTCAGTGCATTCTTCTGTCTCCGCTCCCGTCCACACGTCACTGTCAGTATGGCTTCTTAACTCTGCACGTTTCCCGTTACAGAAAGACATCCCTTCAGAGGAAATAAAGACCGGAGAAGAGGACGACGACGACAACGGAGACAATCTACTCAAAGAGAGCAACGACAGTATGTTTTTACACCTCAATGTATTTCAGTGGATTTACCATGTGCACTTAAGGCAGGACTAAGTAACCCGAGCAATAGAGGGTTTTTTTTTGCTCCCTTTCTTTGTTGTAATAAGACGGTAGAATCACATACTAAAATATTTGACTTGGCCAAATGTATAGATTTTTTAAAAGGGTCAGGGTTTCTCAGGAGAGTTGTCTTCGGGTCGATGTCAGTACGGCTGCTTTTACGCCCAGAGACGCCTCAAACGTCCAAAAATACATATTTAACCATTACAGGGACTTGTTTTTATCAGGTAAAATGTTGCTTAGTTCTGCTTTGAAACCTTCTTTACCCAATCCAGTTAGCTTAACTGCATTCATTATTCATGTTTCACAAATGTCTTGCAACATAAATTGGAACTCCACTTGCAACAGCATGTTCTTCCATGTTTATTATTGTGAAAAGACCTTTACAATTAAATGCAGACAGTGCAAATAGGTGTCACATTAGGGGTGGGCAAAGGGGTGTTTTTTTCTTGTTTGCATTAGCTCCAGAAGCAAATTCTGATGATATTTTCACAAAGCATCAGGAATGGGCTAAAATGTGACTGGTTCAGGTTCAAGTAGAATGATCAGTTCAGCCATGAGTCCTCACCATGTTTGGAACTTCTCCCTATTTTGACAATTTTGCCCTTTTTAAAAAAAAATTGTGTGGAGAATCCTCTGTCACCAGTTTTTGTGGTACGATTAATGATCTGCTTTTCTTTCTGAAGCAAGAATAGGTTAAACTTTCTACTTCTTACGAACATTGGAATCTTTTTATCTGTGACAGCCCTGGTATGTTGCCTGTGGGTAGTTGATCATCTGTTTTATTTATTTTTTAATTTTAATTGGTTGACATTGTTTGTATCCTCTTTTTTAATAATAATTTAATATTCTTTCTAAAATATTCTAAAACAACTTAATCGTTTTAAACATCAACAATACTAGATGTTTTACTTCTCCAAAACAACAACTGCAAAATGATGAATTTCAATACACATTCCACCTCTGCTCATTATTGATGATATTTATAAATTATAATTGTATTTATTTTAAGCAATCTACATTCCTCCAGAGTGTATAAATGGGTAAAACACATTTTTCTCTACAACAAGAAAAATAATGACGTCTGTGCCCGCTCCAGGTCCCAGCGTGCAGGGCATCCAGAACAAACTGGTGACCAACCAGCAGATGGACGAGATGGCGGCCAAGCTCGGGGCGCAGTGGAAGACTCTGGCCTCGCAGCTGGAGATGAAGGCGTCCGAGCTGCGGGAGATCGAGGCGGACAGCGAGGACGTGGAGATGCAGGCCAAACTGCTGCTCGTGGCCTGGCAGGACCGCGAGGGGACGCAGGCCACCGTGGAGAGTCTGGGCTCGGCTCTGAACGCCGCAGGATTCTCACACATCGCAGAAGGACTCACTGACGCTTAAAGTCCGAGCACAGCTATCGATGTCTTTTCTTACCAAAACTCTCTTGTTAGATATGTTTTGTACGGAAGTTTAAATTAGTTTTTCCTATTAGGGATGTACAATAAATGTTTTTCTTATTATATGATCTACTTATTTACAATCATTTTGCATGCTGACCTAATTACAAAGGCCCATTATACTTGTATAGAGTAAATAGATTATGTGCGAGAGATATAAGGCAAATTTGATAAATTACTTTAACTATGAAACAAATTCATTTAAATTTTTATATGCAATCAATATCTGTGAATTTTATCTAAATCTGGGCCATACCAGGTTTAAATTGAGACTATTTTAAATCCAGGCCATAATAGGTCTGAAACAAGACTACTTGTTATACTAGTTTTAAACAAGGACCAACCCAAAGGAAGAGAAAAATGTGGATTAAATGCACTTTAAACAATTTAAACAAATATATGAACTTCCGGGGTTCAGGCATCACCCGAAGGAGCTTGCCTACCAGTTTGAGAATCCGTCGTTTGTCTTTAATTCATCAGCTCGGATAAAGTATTTCAAACTAACTCAGTGTTTTATAATTCAAAACATTAAATATTTACTATGTAACTAGCTAAATGTAATGAATAGTCTCCATAGAAATATTTTATGGGTGAAATGAGTGGCATTTTATAGCCAAAGGAACAGAGAACAGAGAACAGAGACGAGCAGGAGGCTCTAACTTTGTAAATGATCTAGAGTAAGACAAGGCTTCACTGATTGTTTTTCTGCAATTTGAATTTGAAAATGGATTTATACAAAGCCCTGGTGCAAGTTAAAATAAGTTTTAACAGTCGCATAAAAACCATTGACAAAGTTTGAGAAAATGTAATATTGAAGCTTTATTTCTCTGCTGTTAACTTTAAAAGGCACCTTCTCTGAACCAGCCCTCCACACACCTTTAAACAAAAAACAGTGAAGATTTGGCAGAAAAAACAAAAACAATGCAAGTTTTAACCCAAAGTAAGTGCGTTAGGTGTGATGTGGAAATCGTAGACAGCTCGTCACTTGTCTAGGCAGTCGTTTTGATAAGATTACCGCTTTAAAATATGACCTCAAAGGCTTCAATATACAATGTGTATAAAACATTTAATGAACTTGCAAAAGTAGACTTAAAAACCTTCTTAAAGGCTAGAGTCCAGAGAGTGCCTTAAACGCCCACAATGATTTTAATATTTAACAACAGGACAATTTCTTTTACAAGCATTTGTGTAGGTTACAAAATCAAAATTAAGGTAATCAAATGTTTAAAGACACCAGTTTTATTGCACGTGTTTGGAGACAGTGCTTGGAAATGGCCTTGATGAGTGGGGTCTTTAGTGCGATGGTTACTGCTCCTGGTCCAGGATCTCCAGTCTGCGCGGGCCGTACAGTAAAACGTACGCTATGTGCCAGTCCCCGCCTCCGGACAGTCTCAGGATGTCCTCGGGAGAAACTACGCTCACTTTGTCATCGTCGAACTTCACCCACTCATCTGCACGGAGAGCAGAGGAAACATGTCAGTACATCTTTATTTTATTATGTATAATTTCTATTGTTATTGGCCTGTAAACATGTCAAGAGTATCTTTAGTTTGGAATCTCATGTTTTAGAACTAAACTTTTTTTTTTTTTTCCTCGGAAAAACTAAACACTTTGGGCCACATTTTGCCCCTGGAGGTAGTGTTAAAGCCTTTTCCAGGGGGCGTGTGTTCCCAAAATGTAAAAATGTCATCATCATCATTTTGTTCTCAGACTTTGTTGGTCAGATTTCACAGCTGGTTCTCTACACATCAGCTGAACCATTGGTTGTCAAACATATCCTCAAATTTGTTAATGCTGAAAGTATTTATTTTCGTGATGGGACCAGCCACAGCTCTATTCACGCGCACTCACTCTTTTCCCCTCTGACGTGTCTAAATTCAGTTCCTCGTTTGGCTCGTTTCTCTGAATATGTGACTGATTGTAATAAAACATATCAGACCAGAGCTTTAAAATGCTTCGTCTCCTCTCACACATCTATGTGTGTGTGTGTGTGTGTGTGTGTGTGAGCTGGATTATCTGCTTTCGGCACATCTGACCAATTACAAAAAGTGGACCAGTTTTACACAGACTGGGACAAGGATTTGGTTGAATGTGATGTGAATGTGTTTCACAAATAGAAGTTCCTCTCTGAGCTGAGCACATGAGTCTGTACGGTCCAGTCTGGTCCAGACCGTGCAGTAACAGGTGTCCAACGCAGGAGATGTCCAGCAAAGAGCTTTAAGAGTGTAAAGTACGCAAAATTGAATGTATTCATTATTCTATAACTTATCATTTGTATTCGCCATCTCCAGAGGCAAATACAGCCCTTCATGTCAATCTAGCTTTTCCACGAGATCAAAAAGTTTTTGGCTTCATCTACTGGCGGTAGGTGAAATTGCATAGGGCACATAAACAAATGCTATCTTTCCTCAGACATGCTAATGCAGCCATGCAATTGTAATGATCGAGATTTGAAATGGAGAGGATTTATTGACTTAAAAATCACTGCAGACTGACATCACATTGGGGACCCAATGTGATGTGTGGCTACCATAGCATTCATGTGCTTGGAATATATTAGGTTTTACTGTCAAAATACAGCCATCAGTATTACACCATTTGGTTATCTCAGTGGTAAGTAATGCGTTTATTGCCTAGGGCCGTTACAAAAAAAGAAAAATCATAACTATCGTAATACTATTGAATAATAACAGTTCTTTAATATTACCATGTAGTCATGTAGTCTAGATCAATAACTTTCTAAAACTATTCTGGGAAAGTATTTACAAATGTGACTTTCTCCGTTTGTGATCAATAAAAAGACAACATGGCATGAAATGGGCCGTACGGTCAAAAAAACATTGAACTTTGTGAATAGGGGCAGACATGAGTGTTTGAGATTGGACTCGGTGTAAAGTTTTATAAATAAGAAAAAGGTCCCACTTATTTAATTAATAATTTAGGTCTTAATTATGAAATGTTTTTTTTTTAGCCTCGACACTTGCTCTCTATGGGTTTCAGCTTCATTTTTTAACATCCCTCATTCTGCTACAGCTGTATTGTCATTGCAGTCTATAACTGTCTGAAGAGGTTTGACTTTATCAGTCATGGTAAAACTAGACTTCAGCTGTTGGCATCTTAGCAAACCATTTCTAAAACCGTTCTAAACACATTTTTAGTTATAATATTGTAATAAAAAGGAATGACCTTCTTTCCTCTTGACCCATCCCACATAGTGGCCGGAGGAGCTGGAGCGGCCCTGGTGAGTGAGCACGCCCTGCAGGTCGTAGTAACCGCTGTTGTTTGAACCCACATCTGCAACAGCAAGAAACAAAACCGGATGAAGAGGAATTCAGATTAAAACAGATCATTTCAGAGACAAAGTTCACATACCTTCAGTGAAAGAGAAAGGCGCATATTTCACTTCTTTTTTGGCATCGGGTTTCTTTAACTCCTGTTGTGAAAAAAATAAACCAAAACGTTAAAACCTGATTAAAAGAAGTTTCAGTGTGTTTAAGGTTTTTAAATTTACATAAGGAGCCTTTTAAGTAACTAAAACATAATACACCCCTCTTATTTCTGAAGACATTTTGAGTACATTGTGGGAACTGTTGTGTGCGCATCCATATTTTAAGATTTACGACATTATTTCACAACTTGACTGACCTTTTGCTGTTGTTTCTCTAGCTTCTTGTCCTCCATGTCCTTAAACTTGGACCTAATTGCCAGCATCTTCTCCTGGAGCTCTGAAGTGCACAGCTCGTAGACGTCAAGCATGAGCGGGAACTTGACGTCCTTCCCAACCAAAACAACCATTTTACTAACAGTTTATTACAGATAACACCTCAAAAAGAATATGGACAAACCTTTAGGACTTTAGCATTGACAGACTCTTTCTCCTTGTAGAAAAAGCGAACCATCTGAACCGTCAAATAGGCAGGAAGTCGGCTAACTTTAGACTGTTGTTGTAAATGAACAAAAGTGAATTGTTAAGACACATTTTTCAGAGCGTTGAGTCGTTATTCTGAAAACTTACAGATTTTATGTACAGCGCGTTTCTTTCCAGGGTTGGAGACATTTTTGTGATTTCTTCTTGCAGCCTCTGAAGAGAAAACAAAACGTGACAGTGCATTTTAAATAATAATCAGCTCGTAAGTTTGTGTTGAACTTGTACCAGTCGAAGTCCCGTTGCCAGATATTTGACTTCTTGGTTGATGAAGCAGCTGAGTTGAAGTTGGCTCTCTTTGCCTTTGATCGGTTCCTCCTCTTCAGACTCTGTGCATTTCATACTGAACAACAGCAGTTAAAGACGACTCATCATTTAATGTATTTATTCAGTTTTGTGAACGTAGGTGAACAAAATCCAGTGCTATTGAGATTCGTCTGGAAAATGGTTCAAACTTTATGAATTTCTTACAGCATTGCATAATCCTTATATTGTACGTTATATATTTAATTTTACTAGTAGTAATGTACATTTTTACCGTTTTTCAAATTAGACATAATGGACGATTTTTTTGGCCCAAATCTGAGTCTTATTTCCTCGTGGCGTGGACTGTCGATTAGTCCTGCCACGTATCAATCATAAAACGCACCTACCGCTCACCTGCAGCCACGTTGGCTCGTCCCCCGAGAGCAGCACGGTTTCCGCGTGTCTAAGCGCATTGATCTATCATAATATAGTTCCCTCAGTGTACGGGGCAAAATGAAGACGGAGAAAGACAGTTCGAGCTGACTCAGAAGAGACGGAAATCTACGGGAGACGAGCGATGCGATGCGCTCCGTTGCGCTAATAAACAAACGCACGTGTGTGTTGTATCAGTCCGCACGGGGGAGTGCGCATGCGCACTTCCGCCTGCGTTCTCAAATCGCCAATATAATGCTTTTAAAAAGGGTACATATTAGTCAAAATCAACTTCTGTGAGTTTTCAACATTCTAAAAAGTGTTTCTTCACCATTAGTTTACTAAAATTTGATTTTTGATTCCTGCTGTAATGCTGTATTGTCCTACAATACGTGCAGATGACAATCTGCACGTATTGTTACAGTGAAACAATGCATCAGTTCTGCAGTTTTGAACAGAAGTCAATGGACTGAAACCATAATGTCACTTTAAGCTTTTATGATTCAATCATTTCTCTGGTGCAGCAATCATGTTTGCCCAGGTCCATTCAAAGGATACGAAGTTTCAAACTCTACACCAAAATACTGGTCAATAAAATTCTTCTTTAAAGAGACAGCGGCGGCTCCACTTCCAGAGTCGACCTAACAAAACCAATGAGAACAAGTCATTTTCATCTTCAGTATTACCCAAAGATATCCCGAGAGAAACCTCACCTCCATGGGCTTCTCTGGCTCTAAAGACTCCAGCTTTTGCTGAAGGACCCTCATCATCTGCAGCCAGCACTCGTTTGCATCCTAAAGCATGAGATAAAGAATGAGTTCAAATGTCCAGTCAACTTCCCATTCTAACCAGAGTTGCAGTGCTGCGTCTAACCTGCTGGAGGTACTGTCCCTGGTCTCCCTTCTCAGCAAACTGCGGGAAGGCCAAGTGGAGGAACTGCAGCAGGATGATGGGGGGAAGGCTGGAGGAGGTCTTGTCCATCGTATCGTACAGATCGCGCAGGGCTAAGAGGAAACGTGTTAATTTATACCCTTTATATTTAGACAGATATTTAAGGCGAGACACTGCAGGTGAATAGGAAAAAATCTTAAATTAAATTTCACTTTTTCTGAAGTTTACTTATCTAAATGTAAAAATAAGGCCTTATATGTGTAAAAATAGCTAGATTTGCATACATTTGGGACATGCAAATCAGAAAAAAAAGGACCGATCCAGGTTAAAATTCGAGTTCAAAATATATATATACGTAGATCATTTTGGATATTTTATTTAGTATTTGAGTAAACTAGATATTACTAGTGATGGGCAAAATGAAGCAGGACTTCGAAAGAAGCCTCAAAATGAACCATGTGTCAGTAATAAGGAAGTCACGTGATCGGGGCTTTGGTTTATATGAAAATCAGAAATACTGTGTGCACACGAGCAGAAAAGGTTTCATACTTGTACTTGTTATTGTTAATAAAACAAAAGTTCAGACATACTGGTAAGAAACCTTCAAATTAAACTTTATATTATTTGTAATACATAGAATTCCCCAGTAGATGGCAGTGCTTTGACTGGCTGTGAGGCCTCATTGTTCAGGAGGTTTCACTTTTCCCATCACTATATACACAGTATTACTAATATTAGGGTTAGAATTAGATATCAAAAGTACTTTAATACAATCCATCAAAATCTTGTCCAAGTACAAGATTGTAAAGTTTGGTGTGTGTAGCAGATACTTTAAAGCCTGATCTTTATGTCTCTATGGGAGAAAAATGCTTTTTGAGAAAACATCCTTTGAAGTTAAATCTATGAATGCAAGTGGATAAAAGGAAAGTAATAACGTCTTAGGTGCAGATTAGACAATTTTGTTCTTTCTACATGAAAGCTTATATGTTGAGGAAGTGACCAAAGTGTCCAAAAACAAAAAAAGAATTTGCCTGTAGTGCCTCCCGTAACGTTTTATCCATTTGTTGTACCTGCTGTGATGTATTCTGACGGTGCGTTGGCCCCGGAGGATCGCAGAGCACCTGAATACCTGGAGAGCAGAGAGTATTTCAATTATTCTTGTCCAAATCAGAGATTTGATCCACACTTCATTTAACATGTAAATGCACAAAGTTATACATCTGCAGTGGAGGTGGTTAATACAATATGATTTATAGTTTTAAGAACAAAAATGCTGATTAAAAATTAAAATAACGTTGTAAACTTTCAAAGGGTATATAAAAAAGGTGATATTTATGCACTTTTGTGCATAAATATCTGATAAAATATCGTCTGTCAAAAAATAGCAAGATAATCATTTTTATCAATATTGTCCTTATATCATTGAATACAGTTTAGTCATTGACAAAAACCTACCGTCTGAGAGCGCTCTTGAGCTCAGGCACAGAGCGCAGACACTGCACTGTCGCGTTCATGTAACAGGTATTGCCCAGGTTTGTGAGACCACATGGCAACTCCATCTGAAAGAGAAGAAGAATATAACTTGTTGATTTAAAACGAGCACTAAATAAATATAATATACTTTAAAGAATGATAAACTGAGTGTCTTGAAAAGACAGTATTTGAAAGCAGTTTGAAGTGCAGACGCACCGCGGAGGCGAGCTGCTCCTCAGTCATGTCCTCCACGAACATGGGACGATCTGAGGGCGCTTCAGGAAGAGCCTCGGCTGAGCCCATCATCAGCAGCGTCATCCCCTACACACACACACACACACATTACACCACCATTAAACAGATACAGCAACAAGAGACTCCAACTCAACAAATCCTATACTTACGTTTTTGATTTTGATGTTGCCCCATTCATCGTCCTGGAAAACACAGAAAATTCAAGTTGGTACCAATTGACACGTGAAAAAAATGGCTATTATTGGAACATGGACCAGCACAAGACAGAGACACAGAGGTCAGCTAGATACTACACACGCATGTCTTGGAAGTCAATAAGCGAGATTAGGCCATTTGTGCTTGATCAACGGGAATCAATAAATGTATAAATGTAAATGCATCATAGCTACTTTGCACTCTTCCCTTACCCAGAGATCAGACAAAGCCCTTGTTTGTTGTTTTGCAAGTCTCAAGTCCAAGTCCAGATGCAGGTCAAATAATAATCAAGTCCAAGTCAAGTCACAAGTATGTAGCCTACAAGTCCAAGTGACGGCACAAGTCCTATTCTATGTGTTTCAAGTCTTTAAACCAAATTACAGAATGGAACCAAGAAGAAGTGGAAGGGAAATTGCCCAGTTTCTTATGTAATAGAATATAAAATGTTTACCGTTACAATAATTGTGAGAAGAAACATCACAAATCAATGATTATTCCCGATTATTGGAACATGAAAAATTCATTCTTTCATTCTAATACATCACTGGACGAATGAGGGACTACACCGTCTCATCAACACTGTTCCATTAATACTTGACCAGCTTTATGAAATCGAACTTTCTGAATGCAAAAGTAAAGTTACTGTGATATAAAACTGCCACATAAAACTCAATATACATTTTGGGGTCCAGATGGAATAGAAATTACATAATTCTGCTTCTAAAAAATAGTCACAATTATTAGTTTTTAATTCTTACGATTACATTGTGACCGGAATAATCAGGATTATCGATTAACCGGTTAATCTTGACATCCTATTCTGCAAGGAGGCCCATGTAAAGATCCAGAATCAAATGGAAACTCAAGTCCAAGTCGAGTCCTGAGTCTTTGTCCAAAATAGTGACTCCAGTTTGACTTAAGTCCATGTCACGAGTTCCACTTCCACACCACGATGGCAGGTTGTTGGTCCAGTTGTTTGTCCGGTTGTTTACCTTGAGCGTGCCTCCCTTCACCATCACCTTCTGCCTGTCGGGGTGCACTCCTGTCAGGGCGAAGAGCTGAGCCTTGAACACCACCGGCGGCTCCTCCGTGTTCAGCTCCACCGCGTCGAACTTCTCTTTGCCCCATTTCACGTTCACTTGAGCAACAACACAACACGTTTAGTTAGCTTAGTTTACAGCGCTTTGGTTTACTTTGTCCGGCTCAACATGCTGTGTCATAAAGCATTTAGGTACAAGCCGGCTAATCATGCTAACA
>NW_027315746.1:27357087-27616133 GCF_026437365.1 Eucyclogobius newberryi
ACCCATTCAAAAATGTACTTTGAGAGTAAAAATTTAAAGTAGCTCCCACAGATTTATAACTGTCATGGGTTAAATTTGAATATTTTGACACAGTGCTAGCTCCAACTAGCCTCTAAACCAGGACAAGTTTATATCACGGGGAGGACAAAAGTCTTAGGTGTGGTCCGTATAGCATAATAATAATAATAAAGAAGGTGAGTTTCCAAGCCCAACCGTAGAGGCGATGCACGTCATGTGAGAGGAGTGGAACAATGCTAGAAGCGTGGTAGCATGCTAAAGCTAGCTAACTCCACTTACTGCTATAGTTTCATTTTACACTTCAAGAGTAATCTTCTATCCAACAATATGGACAATTATGGTCAAATTATTGATAATACCGTGAATGTTGTTTAGAAAGAGCAGATCTTCTTTTTTTATTTCATCTTCCGAACAACTGTATAAAGCAATTTTCTTTATGAGGGTAATTTTACACTCCTTTTCTACTTTGAAACCTCATTTAATACATTTGAAAACATGTTTTAGCACATTTAAGTTAAAGTATCCTCTAATTATTGATAAAAATACTTCAATGTATTATTTTTTGTTAATACATTGCCCACCATTATTTAATAAATTATGATTTTGGTTATGTTTTATCCATAATATGCTATGATGCCATCAATCATTTATCCACTCACAAATTTACATTATTTGCATTGCCTCTATACATTAACACAAATTGGAAATAAGGAAAAAAGGAAAAAAAGTACCCAGGATTCACCACCAAACAAACAAGACCAAAGTGTCACCCTTTTGAATGAATAAAAGCTATAGAGGGGGCAATATAAGCTTTTAGAAAACATAATGAAGATAAAAAAGTCAAACAACATGAAGACTTTGTGGAGCGGCTGGTGTCAACAAGTGCTGGACGTGGTGTTTGCTGCGTGGAGGTTGGACTGCGCTCGGCTACAAAAGAGGACAAACAGCAGGTCACGTGACTGACTCAACCACTTCCCATGCCATTCCACGGGACAAAAAGACAAAACAAAAAAAGACTTGAAACTGCAACACGCCCTGAAACAATGGTACACAGCCTGTTCATGCAATGTGGGACAAAAACACATTTTAAAACAAGGGAAGCACAATATATTGCATAGATTGAGTTCAATTTTGTGTGATGCTGTCAATGTAGGCCACTTATAACATACTTTCAATATATTTCATATCACAATAAATTATAATATTGACACTATTTATACCAATGACACAAAATAGCAGGATAATCCCAGTAAACTATTTTTTCTAAACACAATTTTGGTAAAAAAAACAACAACATTATAGTCATCGTTTATAATTTGACTCTTAACGGCACAAATCTTATTGTACTACAAAACTAACCAGCATTTCCCTTCTAGTGCAAAGAATACATATGCATAATACGGAATAAAAAAATAAATAAAGAATGTGTGATTTTTCTGTAGTTTAATTGTCTTTAAATCAACTGTTTTGTCATTTTGTAAAGCGCCTTTGAGTGTCCTGAAAAACGCTATATGAATAAAATGTACTAATGATGATTAAATAAAGTAAATGTGTTAAAGTCCATACCTAGGGGCAGATAGAAAAATATGTACAAACAAAAATAGGCTACTAGCTTTGACTTAGCTTCAGTTCCGTGTAAGTTATAATCTATAAATAGGTTTAGAGTGCTTGACATTTTAGGTCCATGGGTAATTACAATAGTTAACACCCATCAAGGTAGAAAATTGACGAGTTCATCCAGTTTTCAACCACTCCTTCCGATTCCCATGTTTGATGATCATGTTTCTCTAGGATTGTCAAGTGTAAAAGCTGGTGTGTCCTGTTACCTCAGCTTCCCTGTGTTGCTTTTAGGGTTTTTGCGGAAAGACTGGTTAGGTCCGGAGCGGGTGGACATGGAGCGGGGAGAGGCTCTGGAGAACGTGGGCGGCGTTTTGGGGATCTTCTTCCCGAGATGGCCGATCCACTTCTTCTGCTCGTCCTGGGAGAGGGCCAGCAGGAGCATGTCCCGCGCAGAGGTAACGTCGTAGTTTACTGAAGGGCGGAGACAGGGGTTAATGCGTTTGTGAAGGTAACTTTACTGGACAGTCTGCTGATCCCCTAACATTAAAGTGCATTTGACAGGTTAGACTATACATTTCACTTAAACATAGTTGACGTAATTATATTCAACATTTGGCAAAAAAATCTTACTAAGTACCTAGACAATATTGGTGTCAAAAGTTTTTAATTGTACTTCCTGGTTGGGCAGCAGGCTAACATACTGTAATCGTAGTTAATGATCAAGAATCAAGATCGTTTGGTTATGATGAAAAGCTGGAGTATCTGATTTTCACAAATAAAAATTAAGTTGGAAAATTGGGAACTTTACGCTTTGTGAGATGCAACTTTCCCCTTTCACCATCTTCGCAGGACACAATCAATGCTCTGTGCGGATTTTAGCATCATCAAATTAAGTCTGACAATTTACCGAATGTCTGTCCTGAATCCATTCCCCACTGCTCACTGTCCCGTCCAAACATTTTAAGTACAACCACAGCCATTCTAATAGCACCATCGATGCGATTGCTGCCTGAGCCGTACCTTTGCATGGGGTGATGACCTCCTCCTTCTTGTCGAGGTGGTCTTTGTGGCACTTGACATGGCAGCGGCGGCACTCGAGAGCGGGCGGGGGCTTGAAGACGTGCCACAGCGGTTTGGAGCAGGCCTCGCAGTTGGAGGGGAAGTGGTAGAGCGTGGGGATGAACTCGTGGCCCTTGTGCGGGAGGCAGTTGGTTTTGTCGCCCTGGGGGACAGTCTCCATGTCCGCGTCCTTCCGGCACTCGCCCTCGTTGGCATACAGGATCTAGTGGAAGCAAAAGAGAGAAAACTTTCAAAAATTGTTACAAGAAGCAATTGCCACGATCTTTGACGTAGAATGTAAAAAAGAAAGTGAAATCCTTAATTCATTCTACACTATATAATTCAACCTTTTACTTAAATGTTTCCTGTAACAAGTAACAGTTTGAATCCTTTTTTTCCCTACAGCAACGGTTCTAAATCATCAACATTCGGAAAACCCATGGATACCCTCTAATATTTTTGGCACCAACGTTTATTTTTTACAGCAGCTGTTCTTATTATTGCTATGACAACACTGCAATTTTCCCATTACAAGACAAATAAAGTTAATTTATTATTGTACCAAGATAAACATGTGCCCACAATATAAAATCTAACCTTAAAATTAAACTAAATAAAATAAAAAATGAACATTTGTTTTGTTTTTAAATCGGTTACAAATGAAATACTCTACTGCAGTAATTAAACAAATTGAACATTTTGATTTACACTTTTAATGTGTTGATGAATTATTCTGGTTTTTCCAACTTTGTACAAATGAACTGCTGCAAAAAATAACTTTCTGAGGAAGATTAATAAAGTATATCTACAGTATCTCTCCATCCATCTACGGTACCTATCTATGGTGACATAAAATGCAATATGGAAATGTTTTATAAAACTCCAACCTGGAATATTCTGGGAATCTCATCCGTTTCCGCTCGGTACACGTCACCTTGTGTCACGGGTCTGACATGGAACAATTTACTGCAAACAAAGGGAATATTTTAAACAATCTCAGGAAAAAGCGGCCTGACAATAGAAAAGTGTTGAATTTGTACTTACTCTATATCTAGTACCATGGAGGGATTTGACTGCTCCTTATCCTGCTCGTCATTGTAGAACAGGATTTTCTTGCTGCTTACTACCACATACTGAGCACAATTTAAAAAGACAGATGAGATCAAAGTTTAAAAATCTTTGAGAGAGATGAGAGGAAATTAGAAATGACATAGAACCCACCTGTTTCTTCCAGCCGTAGCGTTTGATATTAGCGCGGTTAGGAATAGAGAGCCAACCCTCCAGTCTGGATTCTGAAAAGCAGAGACGCAAAGATGTCACGACTGGCAAATACAGGATGTAGAAACGGGTTTGGAAAAACAGGGCCATGCAAGTCCAAACTGGGACCAAATCAGAGTCGAGAAGCGTTTAAACTGTTAAAAAGCATCAGGTAAACTCATAGATAATCCTCAGACTAATTCGTAGATGTTTTATTTGAAAAATTGACTCAGATTTCAAAGAATGCAGGTTAAAAATGGGGCCGTTGTATTGCAAAATCTTACCTAATGACAGTTAAAGACTTATTGATTAAATTCTATGTCAAATAAATGCATGTTAGCCTTTTTAGATCCAAAAAGTGCATGCGTTTTAGACACAATTAAAAGGGTACATAAAAGGGTCTTGAGGGTTTTACATTTGTGCAAGCACTACCTCTGGGTGATCATGCAACGGTGAAGTGTGTACTTTAGTGTGTACTGAAGCGTTTCATTTAAAGTGTGAATGACAGGTCACGATTTTCAAATGTTGACTGTATTTGGTGAATTATACCTGTTGTACATATAAATTATAGTTTTATACCAATCAAGTAGGTATTTCAGAAATCGTTAAAAAAATCTGTAGAAAATTACAGGAAGTGACATCACACCAGGGACACCTATTCCACTCTCATGTAACATTAATTCAACAAAATAAAGTCTCTCTCATATATTTTTATTTGTCAAATAAATGTAAAAAATGTTGACATTAGAAGAGTTTTTGCCCAGTGTTCGCAAGGTAATTTCCTTGTGTGATGTCAAGGCATATCTTATCTTAACAATATAATAAACAATAAACAATAGCGATGTTGCCGTTTCATATTTTTTTTTAGCAAAATTCTAAATATATTCATCTTGACTGCATTTTAGTTCAATGAGCCGTCCGACGTGTCATAGGCACTTTAAAGGAGACATATTGAGCTTTTTTCCCAGGTATTAAACTGGTATTAAACATGAGAACTACATTTTGATCATTGTAAACCGGATTATTGATTCTAAAACTGCTTTTTTTTGTTTTTTAAGATTTGGTTCATTGACTTCCTGTTCAAAACTGAAAAACCTTTAATGGACTTTACATTGTGTTTTTTTTTGGGTGGATACAAGACATTTTAGAACCTACATGTATGTATTGTTTTAAAATAATCACAACTAAGCACAGAGATGAGGGCGGGGATAGGAGGAAGGTGAAAACAGGAACTTTCTGAGCACTTGCGACTCAAGATTGGACAATACAGGATTACTCAAACAATAAGGAATCCAAATACAACTTTGAGGAAACTTATGGTGAGGAAACGGATAATTTAACACCTTCAAAACAATAAGCTGCTATAATAGATAAATAAATAAAAGACTTGAGGACCAAGGTACCAGGCACACTACAGCTGCAGGTTAGAGCAGGCAAAGAGGGTTTGACCATGTTACTCACTGAGGGAAAGGTATAGGAGTTACAGAGAGGAGAGCAGACAGGAGACCGACTGGACATGAGGAAGATGGCAAAGTGATTTAACCAGAATGGAGCTGAGAAAGAGATGGTTAGTTCATGTGAAGGCGGAAAAGGTGACAACGAGATTCATAAAATACCATGTTTAACGAGCCCTTCTTTAATACTGGCACCATAGACGTAGAATGTGTGAGTGATGGAAGTAAGGGAACGTCTTCTGATCCAGGGAATATTCAAATTCTTATAACTAATAACCATTTTATTTCTTTTGAGCTTATTCCTGTGTGGTCTTAATCTCCTCAGTATACAGTATGTACAACTACACCTCGGAACCAGGTTGGTTTCCATTCAATTTTGCTCTATTGCCAATAGTAGTATATTGGACTAATTTGTACTACTAAAAACATTTTATCAAGCAAAATGACATAAAACAGCATTCATTTGTAATAATGAATGTATATCTGATAACATAAATAAAACATCCATCCATCCATCCATTTTCTACCGCTTGTTCCCTTTCGGGGTCGCGGGTGACTGGAGCCTATCCCAGTGACTTCGGGCCTTAGGCGGGGTACACCCTGGACAGTGGCCAACTTGTCGCAGGGCCAACACAGAGACATAGACATTACAGACAGTTCACGCTCACATTCATTCACTAGGGCCAATTTAGAGTCACCAATTTTGCCTAACACATGCATGTCTTTGGACGGTGGGAGGAAGCCGGAGAACCCGGAGAGAACCCACGGTAACACAGGGAGAACATGCAGACTCCACCCAGAGAGATCATGTGATGTTGGTCTGGTCCGGGAATCGAACCCATGATCTCCTTCTTGGGAGGCAAGAGCGCTAACCGCCTTTGCCACCGTGCACCCAAATGTAATGTAATGTCAAAATCAAAGGTGAAATGACCACAAATACATATCATTTGCATGTTTTTGTAAATTCTCTGTGCACTTTTATTCTGTCCTTTCTCTGTAAAGATCTCTGAATGACTTCATGTAAGACTTGTTCTCTACAGATAAACTTGTTAAGAGCAGTGTCGAGCGTGTACCTGCGATGTTGCTGTCCGTCTCGTCCGTCTGCAGACTGGTCACACTGGAGTTGTCCATCCTCTGCTGCAGGTCGTTCAGCTTCTCTCTCAGCTGCTCGATGTCGCTCTCTTTACTGTCCAGCTGCATCTGCAGCTCGTTGCGATACGTGCACTCCTCGGACAGTTGCTAATGGTACAAAGACACGATCATTATTTTATGGTTGCAACATCAAAAATCACAACAGCAGTTGCCTCGATGGGCGAGGGGAATTATGAGTGATGGCTTATCAGCTTCAGTATTTATGTTTTTGTATTTATAAACTAGCAATATATGCCACAATAAAATATCTAGTGATTTTTTTAAGACCCATCGGTCTTGGTGTGTCCTTTTGGGTCCTGGACTATAGCTTTTTGTAGGAATTTTGTAGGAAATACAACTGATCCAAAAATAAATACAAGACCACCATCATGTATATCACATGAATAATAAATAAATGTAAAGATAGATTGATATACAGTGGGTCTGGAAAGTATTCAGACCCCTGTGCATTTTTCACTTTTTGTTTCATTGCACCCATTTGCTAAAATCAAAAAAGTTCATTTTATTTTGATGTACACTCGGCACCCAATCTTGACAGAAAATAACAGAAATGTAGAATTTCTTTATTATGGAGGCCACTGTGCTCTCAGGAACCTTGAGTGCTGCAGAAATTCTTTTCTAACCATAGCCAGATCTGAGCCTTGCCACAGTTCTGTCTCTGAGCTCCTGTTGGGCTGTTCCTTGGGTCGTTCCTCTGACCTCATGACCTCATGACCTCATGACCTCATGACCTGCTCTGTGAGCTGTAGGTTTCACAGGTGTGAGCCTTTCTTAATCAGGTCCAATCAGTTTAATTAAACACAGCTGGAGGAGGAGCGTGTGAGTCTGTAGTGACGACTGTAATAACATGATATTTATGAGGTTTGGACACTGGTTAGCCATCACCTCAGGGTGTCAGATCAGGACAGCAATGATATGTTCAGGTGAGTGACCTTTATGAACCTCACATGTACACACAAAGATTGCTTTCTTTCCTTCTCTTCCTATTCTCTTCCTTATTCTTCTCAGATTCTTCTCTACTAGACATTCCACAAACTACAAATGCATGTACACATCAATTGAACCAAAATTATAGCAAACAAACAAGATTAAACAGGTTCTACAGAGAGTCTTTCGTCACCGTCAAGATGGAGTGCTGAGTGTGCATTAATGAGAAATAAAATTAACTTTTTTTTATTTTAGCAAATGGCTGCAATGAAACAAAGTGAAAAATCTAAAGGGGTCTGAATACATGTATTTGAACCGTTTAAATCTCCATCAGAGGCCAGTATTTGTAAATACATTTGTCTAAAAACATGTATAAAGCTTTAGCTTTAAACTTTAAACACTTTTGAGCGCATAAGCACTGCATAACACATGGGTACACTGCTTCCTTATCCAGTTTGTAGTAAAACTCTGAATTTGAATTATATAGTTTGGGGAAAGCAATGCAAATCCGCATTTGAGTGCTGCGCGGTGGTCGAGTGGTTAAGGCACAGCACACCTATGCCCCGACATTTAATTCAATTAAATGTATTTTTGTAACGCCCAAAATCACAACGGTTGCCTCTGAGGGTGACAGTGAAAAACAGATTAAACAATGTCTGTGGGGGCGAGGGACGATGTTCCAGAGTTCTCCGTCTTTAGACTCTCTCGGCCAGGAAAAACTACAAAAACGTTGTAGTTTTTTTACTGCACTTTACTGCATGTCCTCCCTTCTGTCTCATCCCCCATTGATTCACTGTCTTTCCTGTCTAATAAGGCCGTGGCTGCAGAGCCGCGGCAAGGTCAAATGGCCCAGCAGTTTCAGGAACCGCGGCACTGCCATATAGCCTCATGGCTAACCCTAACCCTAACCCTAACCCTGACCCTGACCCTGACCCTGACCCTGACCCTAACCCTAACCCTAAGCATAACCTTAACCCTAACCTTAACCCGGCGCGGTCTAAAACGGCGCGGTCAAATAGCGCAGCAGTTTCAGGCGCCGCGGCACAAAATAACGTGGCAGTTTCGGCCGCGGCTCTGTAGACACTCCCGTCTAATAAAGCATACAGGCCAAAAATCTTAATCTCTTTCTAAACAATCGGTAACGGAATCAGCAATGAACATATCAAAAACATAACTCTTAAGGATATATGTATGTATATCTGATGCAGTGAAGAAGTGATGTCCTCAGCAGACTATAGGAGAAAAGGGTGTGTTGTGTGGGACTCACCGCCTGCATCTCGCTGAGCTCCTTCTGGTACTTGATGGCCATGTGATTGAACTTCTCCTTCTCCTGGTTGAGCTCCAGCTGCAGTTTGCGGTTCTCCTTCTCCTTCTTCCTCAGGTCGGCTGTGCTGCCTTTCTTCTTCTGGTCCAGCTTCATGTCTTTGCGGTTCATGATCTCTGCCAACTTGTTCACCGCCTAAAACACCACATCAAATCAGGACTTCTCAAACTTAGTCCTTTCTACATTACGATGTAGGAATCATTAGCACGTCCTTTACCTGGGTCTTGAGTGTGCGCTCGGTGTTGAGAACCTTCTCATAGTTGGCTTTGATTGCGTTTGCAATGTCTTCTTTCTGTTCCATGTACTCTGAGAAGAAAAACAAAAAACATTCACAGATAGAAGTTGGACAAGGCGATCCAGAATAGAATATAAGATAAGATAAGATAAGATAAGATAATCCTTTATTGTCCCACATGGGGAAATTTCATTGGTGCAACGCAGGTAGATACAGAGGTAGATACAGAAGAACAGATCACTTATAGGAAGTCTGAAAAACACTTTCAGTAGAAGATCTCCTATAAATAAATAAAAACTCCCATAGACAAATAAATAAATAAATACCATTGCATGTGATCCCGACAGTAATTGCACATGAATATGTGTCACGACAGCACATAGATTGCACATGAATTCCAACAGTAATTGCACATACGACAGAATTGCACATCAGTATTAGGTTAGGTCAGTATTGCGACGGGATAACGTGACGATCTCCGGGTAAGACGACTGTTCTCCGCAGTTTCATGAGTTCCTCCTTTGTGGAAACGCGGTACGGCGCCGGCCGGGGGGCGGGGCCGGAGCCGGGGGGCGGGGCCGGAGCCGGGGGGCGGGGCCGGAGCCGGAGCCAAGACACATCGCAACGACACGACGAAAACACTCAATCCAGCCGAACAAAGTCAAAACAAGTTAATTTAAAGCGATTCCAGTGCGTGTCCCGATCGTTCGTGAAGTTCCTCTTTCATATAAACGTGTATATAAACGTGTACCGACGACACGCCGTACTTTAGCGCGGCCGGAGGGCGCGGGGGGGGGGGGGGGGGGGGGCTGGTGGGCTCGCTCGGAGCTAGCTCACGTCACAACACAACGAACGCAACGAAAAACGCTCAAATCCAGCCGAAAAAAGTCAAAAACAGTTGAATTAAAAACTATTCCAGCGCGTGTCCCTATCGTACAGTAAAATAGAAAAAATATACTAACTATATTTACAAAATATAGGAGATAAAGCACAATAAGTGTGAGAAAGAAGAGAGAGCGTTTACACCGGGCTGCCAGCTGTACCAGCGCCTTATGATGAATATGACGGTCAATGGAAAAACATTGAGATTAATGTTGTGCCGGTGGTTCCTGTACAGGCCTTGCCGGCAGATGACATACGGTTTGAGTCATTTGGAGGAAGTTAAGAATCCCTGGGTAAAATCTGTGCTTTTAACACATGGAAGGAGCTAATAAATAATCAACCTTAAACTGATTGTCTTATGACCAAGGTTTTGTAACTATTAGATCTGACCTGAGATTCAAGGTTTGGATTACAGAAGGTATAGTTTTTGTGTTTTATTTTGAAAAACTTACAAACTTTGACCATGATTGTCTATGTCAATATTAGTAATAATGCTCTAAAAAAAAACAAAACCTGTCAGGTCTGTTTTTGTAACCTTCTGTATAAAAAATAAAAATGAAAGAAAGAAAAGTCTTAACCACAGCCGCTCAAAGGTACTCACTTCTCAGCACTTTCACGTCTGTGCTAAATGGAAAAATATACAAAATCTCTTGCCACAAACAAGTGGCAATTTTATGTCGAGAAATCCATCCTTAAAGGCGGCATGGACGATTTTTCGTCGATTTGAGAACGCAGGTGGAAGTGCGCATGCGCACTCCCCCGTGCGGACTGATACGACACACACGTGCGTTTGTTTATTAGCGCAACGGAGCGCATCGCATCGCTCGTCTCCCGTAGATTTCTATCCACTTCTGCGTCAGCTCGAACTGTCTTTCTCCGTCTTCATTTTGCCCCGTACACTGAGGGAACTATATTATGATAGATCCATGCGCTTAGGCACGCGGAAACGTGGGGATGAGCCTGACGCGGCTGCAGGTGAGCGATAGGTGCGTTTTATGATTGATACGTGGCAGGACAAATGATTTATCCACGCCACGAGGAAATATGATAAAAAAATTGCTGAAAAAAAATTGTCCATACCACCTTTAACAGAATTTTTATAGCAGACGTCAAAACAAAAGTGCTTATCTAAAATCTAAACAGAATAACCATTAAATATTTAAAAAATATTCACATAGACCGACCAAAACATGCAATTTGATGATAATGTAATCAAACAGAATGAGAACCTTTACAGAAATATTTGAGATGGAAGAACCCTTACCTTCCTCTTGAGTCTGCAGCTTGTCACTTAGCTCCGCCTTCTCTTTACTCAGATTCTCCACATCTTTGGTCAGAGTTTTATTCGAATCCTCAAGCTGCAAATGAGGCTTAGTTTTAGCTCCATAACATCTCTGCTTTTCCAGTAGCCTGACATTTCGTGGTTCTTACCCTGGAGATGGTGGCCTCCTTCTCGCCCATGTCCTGCTTGTGGCGGGCCAGGGCCTTCTTGTTCTCCTGGCTCAGCTCAAAGTACTGCTCCTCCTGCAGCGCCCGGGCCAGCTGCTCCGACTCCGCTTTGGTCACTGTTAGATCCAGCTGAGCCGACAGAGAGTCCCTGTGAGGCAAAGACAATGTTTTATCCACACAATTATAGTGAAATAGTTGACTTTCCTAAACTTTGAGCAGCACATTTGACAGGACCACGGTTTTCCCTGCACAATTGGGCAATTTTAAATCTGGTTTTGAGGGTTGCGTTTTTTCTGGGCTGGTTTTAAAATATGTGCGGACATAAATTATGAATATATTGTATCACAAATTTGGGCATTTCCCAAGATAATAACGTGCCAAAAGCAGTCTGTGGAAGCCTTTTCTAGTTGGACAATGAGCAAGCAAAAGGTATGAATGTGGATCAATCATAGAGATACATAATAACTGTTAAAAGAGTGGCAAAAAAACAACATGGGGGGACTAATTACAGCTTATTATAAATACCTGTTGCCAATAACCAATATTTGCAGAAATCAATAAATATTGTGGGTTTTAAAATCCATGGAAAGACCCACAAATCTATTTTAAGTAGAAGTAAAGATCACAAATTAACTTTTCACTTATAAATTATTAAAGTATATATACCGTTATCTATATTATTGACAATGTATTTATATGGGACAGAAAATTATTTTTGCATGATTCTGTAAACATACAAGCATTTCTGCCTAATTGCGCATCTATTTTCAAAAATACAACACCCAATATGTATATTGAAAAAATATCAGCAAAAAATAAAAATTAAATATGGCTGATACCAACAGTGGAACTGATATATCACACATCCCTCAATATGTGGTTTGTAACGAGAAGAGAAGTGGAGAAGCAGCTCAGACAAATAACAAATTATGAGATATTACGTAAAGCCCTTTTACACAGGCTATAAGAGATGAATGAGAATGTACGATAAAGTTTTAAAGGAATAAACTTGACAAAAAATGTGTTAGTTTTCATATTAATTCATATAATTTTTTTGTGGACCTGGCAACACTGTTATAAAGTCTGGCAACATTAAATTAAATCATAATCTGTACCTGGGATAATTTGAAAAGTGGTTCTATTGTGTTTTTCTATTTTCTAACCAAACAAATAATCACACTTAACATTCTGAGCTTTGAACGTGGACTAAAATCAACAACTTGACCATCACTACATTTCTCCAACAATAATCAGTGATGTAGTTAATAGTATCTTAGTTAATCTTTTTCCTTTCAGGTTTTTTTAGTGTGTATAGACCCATTTTCAAATCTGGAAGTGCAATTTGTCTTCAGAGAAAAATGAAACTCCTTACCTTTCACTGCATAAGTCCTGGACCTTATTGTGAGCGTCCTGAACTTGCCGATTCTTTTCGTCTATCTCTTCTTTCAGCTCCTTAACCTGAGTTTTGTAAAGCGTCTGCAGAGAAAAGACACCATTTATTCATTTTTAAGATTGTAGCCTAGTTCTTGCAAAAAAATAATAATCAGTAATTCAATTTAAAACAGCAACATTTTAAATGTTTTTTACTCACAGAAAAATACTGTTCTGCCTCCAGTTGGTCCTGAAGTTCCCTCATCTGTCCTTCGTTGCCTCTGTATTGCCTGGGGGGGGGAAAGTTCAATAAAAGCAAGATTTTCCAGATTTTCAACAAACAAAATAGTGCCAAAAGTAAACATTGAGTGCAGATGGAGCCAGCAGATTAGTTGGGGGTTAGTAATGGAGTGGATGGATTTAAACTGCGCACTAATCCAGCCGTGTAAACTGTGTTTCAGAAGGGCTTTGGCACAGTCTCCCTCTAAGCCCCGCGGTAATAGCACTTATTAGGAAATAACGGCCAATTCGACAGCTATTTTGACCTCGACACCTAAAGCGCATTACAAGCAAAAAACGATCTGAGGAAGTACAAACTACTGGTTAATATTTCAACAGTTACGTGTCAAGAAATGGTTTGCAACACATTTACGTGGCTTAAGTTCCAACCTTTGAGGAAAACTGGAATGCAGCATAGAATATAAACCCAGAATGAAGAATTATTTGAAGTATGACAATTACGAATTGCCATTATCAGTCAAATCTTTTTTTTTTTCCTTTCTTTTTTTTCATATTTCCACATACAAAGACAAAAATACAGTCTTTAAATGGTTAATTTGTTTTGTTAATCACATCACAATTCCCGATTTGACTGGAAATCACTCCTGCTGAGACACATTTTTGGATGGGAGGATGGGACGAGACACACTTCCCACAAGACGAGACATGAGAACGGGTCCTCGAGAACCAGACCAGACCAGACTCAGTTGATGACTGTGCCACACAATTTTATCTAGATTTTATATATATTTTTCTGTTGTTTAAACACTGCTGATGTAACAGACCAGGGATAGACATTTTGCCCGTATGTAAAAAATCTCAGGTAACGCTTTAAAATGAGGTTAATAAGCACAAGTTATTCGTTTAAAAGCACCCATTAGGGATTTACGAGCCTTTAATAATTGAATGTAGTTGAATAAGCAGCTTAGTGATGCCGTTTACAATTTACAAAGAGATAACAAGCCCTTCAGGATATAAATGGGGTATAAATTGTCTGTAGGCCATTTAAAACAAGAGAGAAAACACTTGAATCATATTGGGAGTCATACTTTGTGAGCTGTGCGAGCTGAAACTCCAGCGACCTCTTGCTCTCCAGGGCCGTGTTGATGTCCTGCTTCATCTGCTTCTCGGTGCACCTGAGGCGGTCCACCTCCTGAGTGCGGCTCTTCAGGTCACTCTGGGTCTGGATCCTTTTGCTCAGCTCCTGCTCCAGCTGGGTCCTCACATTCTTCACCTGCACAAACACAAAGTTTGTTTAAACCAAAGCATTACGAGACTTGGAAGAACTATAACATTTGGCATGAAAACAAGTCCTATTTTATAACTATTAAATAAATCAAAAATGTCACAATATCAGCGTAATTGGTAACATGACCAAACAGTGAAATGGTGGAATCGGTCTTTCGTAATGATAAAGAAATGTTAATGTGACAAAGTGTCTGATTAAAAAGTGTTGTTGACATTTGAGTATAGACTGAGCTGAAATGTCTTGTCAAAACTACCAAATATAATGTGGTTTGAATAATAACGATTATCATTTAATCAAATAATCTTGCTCTTCAAACTTAACATTTTAAACCTAGATCAATAATGAATACATAAATTAGGACTAAATTAACAAAATCATGATTAAAATCCAACTTTTTGATTAATTTAAAGGGATAAAAGACGAAGGGTGAGGCAATGATGATACTATAATTACACTCATTTATATTTTATTCAAACCATGATGAGGAAATAGTGGAGGAAAAAAAAAAGTGAATATAGAGAAACAGCATGAGTTTTGTTTCGCTTGTTTTGAGTACACCGACCTCATCTTCTAGCCGCTCCTTCTGCTTCATGAGCTGCTCCATCTTCTGGACCGACTGCTTCAGGTCAAACTCCAACATGGAACACTGTTTCTCCACCTCCACCACCCGGCTCTCCGCTCGCATCCGGGCCCCGTTCTCCTCCGACATCTTCTGCTGCACGGCTGAAAGACAGAGGGGAACATCCACGGTTAGTGCACTTACTGACACATACTGCAACAATAGTAAAGTGTTACAAATAAAATGAGGAAATTGAGAACATTATAAAAGTGAAATGACATTTTCAATCTAGATAACGATTACTATAAGATACAGATACAGAAAAAAGTAAAGCTACCTAAAAACGTTACCAAGCCCTGCCATTTACTTTTTCTAAAAATCTGTTGGTATGGGTGATGTATAGGTTCAAGTATTGGCTGCTGTCAACCCTTTATTTCAGATGTCGGTATCAGCTTTTACATATAAAAATAGAAGCGCAATTAGGCTGATATTCAGTTATTATTTTGACTTAAAGTAAAAGTAAAATTGATTATCGGAAATATTGGTCATCAGCCACAGCAGCTAGGCAAAATTTCAGAAATGGGTATCAGATGTGGGGGAAAATAAAATAAAAAATGGGACAATCCATAAAAAATCTGTATCTGTACTTATGGCAACTATAAGAAAATGGCTTATGTGGAAGTCAAGACCTAAAACACATTTAATTTAGTTTCAAAAGAACAAGGAAACATGCAGCAAATGCGATTTTAAATTGAAAAGAGTTTTTAAGAGAGAGCTTCAACTATCAAATGTTTTAATTCACACAGTGCAATGTTAGCAGTCTACAAACGCATCCCTGCAAAGATCCCAGGTGTTAGTATGAGAGTAAAGTTTGGTACTAAAAGTTGAAACTTACTATACAGATCTTGGACTAGCATACCGTTCATGGCAGCTGACTTGGCCTCCTCGATGGACTCGTATTTGTCCGTGAGCTGGGCCCGCGTCACCCTGTGCTCCGTCTGCTCCTGCTCCAGACGCTGCTGCAGGGTTTTCAGCTTGTAGTTCAGGTCGATCTCCAGGTTGTTCATTTCCTGCCACAGATGTAACAGGGACGCCGGTGAAGGATGACTGCGTTGTGCGCAATTGGTGATCGAACGGAGCGGTTTCTTACCTTCTCTAAATTGTTGCTCCTCTCCTGCGCGTGTTTGCGTTCCGATTCCACTTTAGACAAACCCAGCTTCAGGTTCTTGTTGTCGTCTTGTAGCCCGGACAATCTCGCTAAAGATAAATAAGTACAAAGACGTTTGAATCATCACTTCTACAAAGTAATGATAACTTTTACAGTTGGGAGATTTTAGCTTTCAGTACTATTTTTTTTCTTCAAAGTCGCACGAAACATAATTGTAAAGACTCGTTTACATATCAGTTCTTAATTATCTTTTTTTTTTCAGTCTCATTTCAAAATAAAAGCAATAAATTAAAGGCTCAGAGATGGTGATTTGATTTTAATATGTAACAATTTTGTATGGGAATGTTTAATTAGCTTTTGTGCATTATTTATGGGTTTCAGCCCTATGTTTCCATGCAAGCTGAAAATCTGATCATTATCTGATTTCTGGAGTCATCAGATTATTGATATGTCATGTAAACAGTTCCATCTGATGTGAGTAATCCGATTTCTTTCTGATTGTTCACATCTGTGAAGGTTGCGATGAGGAAAATAATGCAAAAAATGGGCAAACTGTGACAAAGACAAAAATGAAAGATGTTAAAGAAAGAGCTATTTTTAGATGAATTGTACTTTGTCTTTCAAATAGAACCGTTAAGGCCGGAATACACAACAGGATTCTTGAGGTTTAACTATTTATAAACGTGAGGTAAAAAGCACAGACCAGACCCAGCGCAAAGATGATCAAAAGCTGCAAGCAAACGCTTTGAGATGATAAAATGTTCATAACGATCAGAGCCGTGCAATTCTAGTTTATATGCAAGAAGAAAACGTGCCGATCTTATTTTGTAGCTCATGGATCAAAACACAGGATTTACACAAAAAGTTGGGAATCAACGACACATGAAATAGTGACGTGTTTACTGATCAATTGATTTACTGAAACGTGAGGATCTACTTCAGCCTTTTTATCCCTTTTGGAAGTTCAAACACCACTAAAACTGGATTAATATTGATTGTACTGTATTGTGGACATAATGAAACAAAACATAAAAACTTAAAAATCACTTTTTAAGCTGCAAACACGGGTCACGCCTCCGCAATGCAGGGCCTAAATCGGGCAAAATATCCTGTGGTGTGGTTCAGGCTTTACTAAAAAAAAATCTGCTGATTAACAGACACGTGTCACAAGGTGTTTTTATGATCATATTTCTTTGGTGCATGTAAACACACACCAATAATCTGATCTAATTGTCGGGTTATCTGTTAATTCTAGTGCAGTGAGTTTTACCAGGCACAGGAACTGTACCCAGTGACATGACTTTTTTCTATTTGGAAGGAAGTTTGCCCATTCAAAAGTTAACCATAACTCAATTTTGTAGAAACAATTCAAATTTTGAATCACTTTGAAACCCATGTCTATCCCATAACTCAATTTTGCCAAAGTCCCCTTGCACAGTCCTCGTCCCAACCCTCCGCAGACGAGCCCGGTCACCTTGCAGGTCGTGGATCTCCTCGGAGCCCTGGCTGTAGTTCCTCCTCTCGGACTCCAGTGTGCTCTGCAGGACCAGGATCTCCTTCTCCAGCTGGGCCTTCTCCCCGTCGGCCGCCCGCACCCGCTCCTGCAGCTCGCGGTTCAGGCTCTCCAGCTGGCTCATGGACTTGGCCATCTCAGACTGGTTCTTCCTCAGGCGTGCAGCGGTGTCCGACTCGGCCCTCAGCAGGTCGTTCGCCTCCTGCAGCTGTTGGGTGGCACGAGTTTGAGCCATTTTTGCAACAATTCTACAAATATTTCTCATAGTAATGAAGAGATAATAATTAGGCCACTTATGCAACTTTGAATGTGACTTAATATGAACATGCCTCTATAATTTATTGTTGATAATCATTGGAAACTTTCTTAATTATAAGTTATGGAATATTGTTAGAGGTGGGCAATATATTGCAATTTCAATAATATCACGGATGCTATTTAGATATGTACAATTTGAATAGAGTACAGCACTTGTCGTTAAAATTCAGCAAAAAAAGTGTATTAACATTTCATTTATTTTACAGACTCAACCAATATGTTTAAAGACATGTTTTAACACCTTTTCTATTGATTTTTTTTTTTTTTAAACTAAATATTGTACACCATGAATAAAACTGAATACAGTATAGTTCTTTGAAGCAAATTAAAGCAGCATAAAAAATAAATTGATTTTATGTTCTCAATGAAAGACTAGGTATATAAAGTAAACAAGCATACCTGGTTTTGTAGCTGAAGGATCTTATCATTTGAAGCCTGGGAATTCTGGCTGATTTTCCTCATGTCTTCAAGCTGCTCCTTTAACGTTGAAACTGACAAATACACAGTCGTTGCATACAAAAGTCAATATTTTTTTAATCTAAAAGCATCAATAAAAAAATAGGCAATATAAAACTGCTAGCTATTATAAGACAAAGTCAGCTACTCCACAATATTCATCTTAAAGGAGACAGTTTATGCAAAAATCAACTTTAATGAGATTTTATCCTTGTTGCATTCCCTCATCATGGTTTTAAACAAAGGCGTATTTCATTTGAATCTCACACGTAATCCGTAATGAGTAATCCTATAATGTCCTGCAAGCTTGAGTGCTCAGAAATTTCATTCTCACCTATCCCCAATCTCTGCCCCACATAGTTGAGGTTATTCGAAAAAATTAAGACAGTAAAATGTCACTATGAAGAGGCGGGCCTCAATGGACCGGTTCCTATTAAGCTACTTTAAAGTTAGATATTGCTGTAGATTGATACTGTGGTTTCAATAATAAGTATGTCTCCTTTAATACAGCGAGAGCTCCTCCACTGTACTCGTCTCAAACTTAAACAGACTCTTACCCTCATTCTCCAGGTTGCGCCTCTTCTCCGCCTCCTGGTCGGCCTTTCTTTGGGACTCTGCGAGCCTGTGCTGCGCCATCATCTTGTCCTTCTCCAGGAGAGACATGCTGCTCTCTGAACTCTTCCTCAGGTTCCCCTAATTCACCAAACAAAAACATAAATATTACACTATGGATATCCACATTTAGATAACTACAAAGGTTAGACTACTTCAATAAGGTCGTCTTATATATGAATAAAACCTTTCAATCTTGTTTAGACCTCCACAAACATGTTCTGAAATTCTTGTATTAGTTTAGCAGCTCATAATTTCAGTGTTTTCTCAAATGTTATTCCTTATACAATCCATGAATACTGGAAATGTATGTTGTTTATGGAGTAAAGAGTAATCATTTGTCTTTACCTCTTCATCCAGTTCTTTCATGATCTTCTCAATCTTGGTATTTGAGGTCCTGCAAGAGGGAAAAGGTAAATTACATTGATATTGGCAATTACTAATTTATATTTGAGTTTCTCTTTTCCTAATTATAATGATTCAAGTGTCTTGCGTAAGGGCACGGTACTGTATGAATGTAGGCACAGAACGGCAGCCATGATTCTTGGAGTGGGTGCATATGTCATTGGCAAAGACATTAAGGAGTGAAGCAGTGTAAATGAGGCTAAAACAAGAAGCCACATTTGAGGCAAGGTCATTTGAGCACTGAAATGATCAGAATGAGCCAGGTGAAGGTGTGTGGAAATTAAAAACACGGAGGAGAACCTCATGACAACACTATCTTTTAATGAGGAACCGTATCAACATGGATCCAAGCACGTGATATAAAAGCCTTTGTAATTTTTGTCACAAATCAAAAAGTTCTCTTTCAAGACAAAATAATACGTTTTTGTAGAGCATAATTTGTACAAAAGGCAATTCAAAGTGATCTGATATAGAGCAAGAGGATTCTCAAACTATTTAAGAAAGGTCAGACTTTTTTCTAATTTCTATTTTCAAATTGTATTCATTTTGTATCTTGAGTTCTCTCTGGCCCGGCAAGTTCCGTTTTTGTGGTTTTTTGTAAAATATATTAAAATATATATTTTGCCCGTCTAAAAAAAAAAGAAGCTGCCGCCTGGATTCAACTATGCAAATAAGATAAGATAAGATATTCCTTTATTGTCCCACATGGGGAAATTTCATTGGTGCAACGCAGGTAGATACAGAGGTAGATGCAGAAGAACAGATCACTTATAGGAAGTCTGAAAAACACTTTCAGTAGAAGATCTCCTATAAATAAATAAATAAATACAGTACTATTTAATATCTGCTGCAGGTGACAATCTTTCAGCTGCAACACAGTATTTAAACCCAGCCGATACAGAGAGCGGCTTCTCATTTCTGAAACAACCATGTGGAAAGACGAATCCCGTGGTCATGGATAAGATGGCGGTGTGTTTGAGAAGGGTCAAATCACCTAGCCGATAAAACATCTAAAGAAAAATGAATGTAAAACTGGAATGAAATAAACCTTTTGACAATGCAGACGCTTATTAAAACTATGCCACGGTGAATGTGTGCCATCATCAAAACTAATCGTGGTCCAACAAAATATTAGACCGTGAGACTATTTTTTTTGTTGAACAGGCAGTGTAAATGAAAAAGAGCAAGCATCTGACAATAAATCCCAAGATATCACAGCAATATCAAGGCCAACTGTGCATCTGTTCCCTTTATCGTTCTGTGGTGATATGACAATGAGCCGCAAACGGTCCCAATATATCACGTCTTTGCCGTAAAATATTACACAGAGCCAGTGTTCAAAATTTGGGTGTGTTGAGAATCTAGTTTTGATACTAGCTTCATATTTTTTTTGACAACCCTTTTAAAACACAGTTAGTACAACCTAATACGCCTGCTGCTTCCCAATTGCAGCTTGTTCTTAGTGTAAACATCGACCGAACACATCACGGGTTGGACTCGTACCTGCATTTCTGCTCCAACTCATCCTTCAGCTGCATCTCGCTGTGCAGCTGCTCCTCCAGCTGGTATATCCTTTTTTGGAGGTTTTCAAGCTGAAACACGAACAAGTCAATCAGTATTACACAAGTCAAAGACAGAGAAGAGAGTTTAGTGATAGAGAAATGACACTTACATGGCTCTTGTCTTCCTTCGTGGTGCTGCTGCGCTTGTCAGTGGTCTTAGTTCTGGAGGGGTTGCGTAGTAGGCTGTAAAGTCAGTTACAAGAAACATTAATGAGCCTTTGTTTTTAAATCTTTAACATTTTATTACATTTGGATATTGTTGGGACCATATTTTCTCAAAACAAGGACATTTAAATCAACACAACTTAAGGTAAAATTGCAATTTCTCTGTAAATGTTAACGCAACACTTCAAGCTTAGATACAAGATTATTTAAAGCATGGAGTGAAGCAGGTATTTAAATCCATCCTCGTTCCCACAAGTATTCACATGTAAACATTTTTGTGGCGTGTGCGATTGAATAATCAAAAAATAATTGGATGTGGTGATTGTTTGAAACTCATGGATTATATTCTCCTCGAGACGCCATGAAAAAAAGTGCATTGCAGATATTGTGTATTTTCACAATTAGCCAGCAGGGGCGCAATGACTGCCTTCACTTCCTCTTCCTCTTTTAATTTGATGGGACATTTCTTCTCGTGCCGTGGTCTTAGCATTAGTGTGAGCATCAGCATTAGCGGCGGGTCTCTGTTGCTAGGTGACTGAGGTACAGGGAGGAGGGGGTCTTAAGAATAAAGTCCAAAGAATAAAGTCTAAAGAATAAAGCCTAAAGAATAAAGTCCGTAAAGTCCGAAGAATAAAGTCCGAAGAATAAAGTCCAAAGAATAAAGTCCAAAGAATAAAGTCCAAAGAATAAAGTCCAAAGAATAAAGTCCAAAGAATAATAAAGAATAAAGTCTGAAGAATAAAGTCTGAAGAATAAAGTCTGAAGAATAAAGTCTGAAGAATAAAGTCTGAAGAATAAAGTCTAAAGAATAAAGCCTAAAGAATAAAGTCCGAAGAATAAAGTCCGAAGAATAAAGTCCGAAGAATAAAGTCTGAAGAATAAAGTCTGAAGAATAAAGTCTAAAGAATAAAGTCTAAGAGAATGCAGTGTCGGGGCAATCGCGATCAAAACACGGTCGCACGGGTGGCGAGAGCCATCATTGCCGCGGCTTTAATTTTTATTTTGTTTCCCCCATGAGAATGAATGTGATAGAATGTTACCTAGCGATTATTTTAGGAGCAATTATCTTTTCAATTATTTGACTAATCAGCAATTACTACTATTCTACATCGAGACTTTTTAATACATTTTTGACCAGATAACTTATAGTCCAAATAACAATATACTTTTAGTCAGCCCTGGTAATTATATACTATTTTTTTGAATATATTAAGCCAACATAAAATCTATACAGTCAACATTTTAGTTCCAAAACCATCTAAATGCAACAAAATCTATTCAGAATCTCTAAAATATAGAACAGTATAGGCGGGCCACTTACTGCTGGCTGCTGTAATAAGTGAAGCCTACGAATGGGAGCTGGTTTCCCACAAAGGCCTTGGGGATGGGGAAAGTCTCCTCCTCTCCTCGATCCTCCTCGATGTCGTCAAAGTTACTGGTGTCAGTGTCACAGCTCAGTTCTGGCACGACCGGAGCAGCCGCTGCAAGGGAAACGCAGGGGTTTAAGGCGAACACAACTGTGACTTTTAACCAATTAATTGTAACAATACCGATTTATTTGCACTGCTTTTTTGAATGTAATGCGTTTCCCCAAATCTCCAAAGTAAATTTCTAGTTTGTTAATCTTCTTTTTATTTCAAATCTCACCCAAATATACTTAATTATGCATGAATCAAGTCATAGCCAAACAAAATTCATAGTAATAGGTTCTTATCAAGCACTTAGCACAATTTGTGTCAAACATAGAGGTGCTGACGTTAGCAGACTGTAGTATTAAATATAAACTCAACGAAGACTTCTGTAAACTTAACCAGATTTAAATCTTATTTCTAATCCCCGCAGTTTAGTATTAAGCATTTGAAGCATTTGTCGCAAAAAGACCAAATACGACCCGAAGTATTTGAATACTGGCTGTATATCAACAAACATTTCCTGCAACTGTCTGGAGTAGGTCAAATGGAAACAGGTGCACTGTCAAATCAAGACAGATACACTAAATTTGAACTATTGTTTGTTCAGATCCTATTCTAAACATTTTTCCAAACTTTTACGGCCTCGTTTAACATGTAATTTGTTCAAAACTGGCAGTGGTTAGATGAGACGTTTGACTAGCAACAGCTTTTTGCTAATGGTAATCTTAGGGTTCACTATAGACCCTTGTGTTTGCAAAAACACCAACAGTCTAAAAGGATGGTACAGTTCCATAAGTTTGCTCGAATGCGTCCTAACATCGTAAACTATGTAATGCCCTCGAGCCTTGTAAAAAACATAACCACCATTTAGTTTATTGATTTGCGCCCGAAATGACCATGTATATCGGTAATAATGATCATTTAATAAACTTTTCGTAAATCTAACATTATGGTGGTAAGACAAAAGAAAAAAATATAAAAAAGAGAAAAAAGATCACACATTTTTTTGCAGCCCCAACTACGATTGTCAGGATTTCAAATTTTATTATAACGATTATTGTGAGAATAAACATTGCGATTGAACGATTATTCCCAATTATAAGCATCATGACCAAAACAACAAGAAAATTTCCGCTCCGCAATACGTGACCTAGTTAATGAAATCATATTTTCTGAATGATCAATTTGACATTAACAGCAAGATATGTTAGGTTTACTTTTTTGAGGAAAAGCTGAGCAGGAAGGACTTCATTTTGCTGCTAAAATCGTCACATTTATTTTAATTGAACTAAAAAAGACACTGTCACTTTTCTATAAATAAAAACTTTTCTTTTTCTTTCCCCTAAAAATATCACGATTATAAGTTTTTAGTCTTTACCATTATATTGTGACCTAAATAATCACGATTATAGATTATCCCAATCACCTTGACATTCCTGGCCATAACATTTTATTAAAACAAATGTTACCCATCCCCATCTTTGTTTTCAAGAAACGTCTGAAATGATTTCATTAAACGTACAGAGATTTCAGGAAAAAAAACTCAACGGATAATGTTTACTTCAAATCACGCACTAAAAATACTTACCGTCTCTTATGTTCTCCCATGTCCACTGGTCATTCTTAAAGAACGGGTGTCTCTTGATTTCGTCCACACCGTTGCGGCCCAACCGAACTTCCCTACAGGGCACAGAGGAACAAATCAGCATCCATCAGTTTGAAAACCAGGTCCTGTCTAAAGTTTGCCCGTTTATCTGTGTAGAAAAATAGCTGAGCATTTCTATTAAGATTCCTTCCATGCCGCGGTAACGAGCCCCCCTCAAACAAAGAGAGGGTCTTGAGATAAGGCGACTTAGTGCTATCCAACCTGTCAGTCAGAAAAGCGCAGATGAGATTCTTGGCATCGTTGGAGATGTCGCTGTCGTCTGGAAATGTTAGGGCGTTCTTGTGGTTCATAATTTTGCTGTAGGTGCCGACGAGGGAGTCTGCGTAGAACGGAGTGTCGCCTGCGCACAAAAGCGAAAGGAAAAAATAACATAAGGCAACGAAAAACATTGATATTCATTTTTGTTCGCTATCAATCAGAAATGCGCAGATTCCCACGAGAGCTGAATTTTCCCGGCTCCGATCTGCCGAGACCCAAACTACAAAAAAATAATATTGTTTGGAATCCCATCAATCCCATGAGAACAGAATATAATTGATTATTGCCAACAAAAGTATGTATGAATAAGTAATATAGACTGTAGAAAACAAGTGGAACAGGCCAAGTCAACAAAAAGATTAAAGAAAGCAACAGAGTTAAAAAAATAAATACAAAAGATTTTAATTTTGTGGATAAAGAGTTGAGGATCATGGTCTATGTAGTTCCCTTTGCTTTTGACTATTAGTACTGAACACTCGCAATACTGACCTAACCTAATACTGATGTGCAATTCTGTCATATGTGCAATTGCTGTTGGAATTCATGTGCAATTCATGTGCAATTACTGTGAAATTCATGTGCAATCTATGTGCTGTCGTGACACATATTCATGTGCAATTACTGTCGGGATCACATGCAATGGTATTTATTTATTTATTTGTCTATGGGAGTTTTTATTTATTTATTTATAGGAGATCTTCTACTGAAAGTGTTTTTCAGACTTCCTGTAAGTGATCTGTTCTTCTGTATCTACCTCTGTATCTACCTGCGTTGCACCAATGAAATTTCCCCATGTGGGACAATAAAGGAATATCTTATCTTATCTTATTTTGTTTCGACAAAAAACATGCATAATAGGTACCAAGTTGTGAATGGTCAAGATAAATAAAAGCGATTACATCATAATTCTACTTCCGGGTCCAAAGAATGCCATTTTGATTGTTCAATACTATTTGTACTCTTTCAGAACAAAGTTATGATATGATTTGAAGTAATCTTACAGAAAAATAAAAAACATGAAAGTGAAACAACCAAAGGCAAGCTAATAGAAGCAAGTTTGGAAAGGTAATTCTCATGTTCATTGAGATTATTTACTACTAATAAACAGGGCTTGCCCATTAACTTGTGAGACTTGTGCCACAGTTCCAATATATGTATATCCAAATATTATTATTACGTTATGATTATTATGATTATTATTATATCATTCATGATCATAAAATAATAGCTGGAAAAATAGTTTTGGGTCAAACATTTATTGTGTGCATTTTGTTTGCAACAATGGGGAAACGTGTGTCTTTTTTTTGTAATATGAACAAAATTGAGCTGTAGAGGAATAAATAAGTCACTTCTAGAATAAATAAGTCACTTCTAGGAAAAAATAAGTACGGCACTAAAGTGTTTCATTCTTCTATGTATTTAGGGTTTGAACATTAAACATTTACAAAAGGAAAGTTTGGAATGGATTATTGTATTTCAATTTTATCATTTGTTGTAATGTTTCTCTGTAGTGATATATCCATTTTATTTTGTCAGGCCTATTAATACCGAGTTTAATTTTGAACTTACCAACAAGCATTTCATAGAGGAAGACCCCCACAGACCACCAGTCGCACTCTCTGCCATAGTAACCGTCTCCTCCCTGGGATTTCAGTACCTCGGGCGAAATGTAATCTGGAGTGCCCACCGCCGTGTCACATCGTACCATGCCATCCTATAAAACACAGTTTATTAGGGATTTGCCACACGATAACTGCTCTCAATGCGGCTAAAGACGTTTTGCGGTTATACCTTGTTCATTTTCATACAGGTCCCGAAGTCTGCCAGCTTTAAATGGCCTGTTTTGTCTAGCAACATGTTATCAGGCTTGACATCTCTGGAGAGGAAAACAGAAAAAAAAACAACGTGAAAGAAGTGAACAATGGCATTGTTAAACCGTAAAAGTCCAGAGCTATTACTACTACTTCTAACAGTACTACTCACATTTCAATGCAACAGCAACTGAACATGAAAATGTACATGATCCGTTGCTTCACTACAACTTTATTTCGCGATTTTGAGATGAGCTGGAGTCATAATATTTCAAATTAACAGATTTCCGCAAGAAAATAAAGCTTCACAACCCAAAAAACTGGTGTCATTAGTGTTCTGGTGTTGGTAGGAATAATGTTATTATAATCGATTATAAATATTTAAATTTGTATTTGGTTTGCTGATGAGGCGCTTCCTCTGCTGGTGATTGGTAGCCAGTGCGTGTTTTTAGCTGTATTTTATATTGCCTACACACTGTTAAACCTGCTGGGATTTTGCCTCTGCCCAGGGGGGAAAAAATTAAAAATTAGCTTGTAGCCATTTCTGGTTTGTGCAATGTATTTACTGTGCAATATCCCTCTCAAATAAATACAAAAATATACAGTATATATGTGTATATTTCCACAAACAATTTACAATTTACGTATGTTTTAAGAGGTTGCCAATGAATATTTCTCATTGCTTTTTTTAATGTCGTGATGCGTTTAAAGTTTAGAAGTTAAAAGGATAGATCAAACTGCCATTTACATTCGAGCAACCGAATTTTTGCATACAAGTAGCAACTTATAATGTATGGCAGCAGTAGAAACATTAACAGTGTTTCTTTTCCCTGGGCTTTTATTTGACATCAGATGCCTTTCCTTAATCCACTTTTTGCGTTAAGAAAACCCGAGTTGAGCCCGTTACCTGTGAATGAACCCCATGGCGTGGATCCCGTCCAGAGCTAGCACCACCTCGGCTGTGTAAAACCGCGCCCACTTCTCTGGGACGTCATAGTTGCTCATTAAATTAACCAGGTCGCCGCCCGGCATGTACTCCATCACCATGTAGAGGTAGCGGTCGTCTTGGAAAGCAAAAAAGAGCTACAAAAAAAACATATTTTTTTAGTATAGTGTGTAAGGGGGAAAAAATACATACAGATTTTTTTTAAACTCTAAATAAGTGTCAAGACATGTTTTTTTTCATGCCTGGTCGGTCCTGAAACTTTAGTTACTAAACAGTTTAATAATTGATCAAATGTATAGTTTAACTTTTCGTAGAAATAATTGACTAAATGATCATGTTTTTTCTGGTGCTAGATAATAATTAATCACCCTAAACCAAACTGAAAAAGCAGGTACCTAAAAAGGGGGCAAAAAAGTATCCGTGAGTGTCGAGTCTTACCTGTACTACCCAGGAACTATTCGCAAACGCCATGATGTCCCTCTCCTCCCAGAAGAACGCCGAGTCGGACCTCTTGATCATCTCGAACTTACTAAGCAGCTTCATGGCGTAAACCTTGCATGTTGCCCTGTGTCTTACCTACAAGACAAAATGGAACAAAGTTATATCTGTGCCGCAAATATCTGTATCTTAGCGCTTTGAATCGTAACTTACCAACTGAACCTCTCCAAAAGCTCCTCTTCCAATGACTTTGACAACTTCATAGTCCTCCGCTTTCATGCGTAGGTCACGTATTTTACCAATTGTGTCTTTATCTGAAACAAAGACACATATAATTGTGAATAAATATACAAGTTATACAGTTTGCATGAATAAAAGAAGATCTGGTATTGATTTTTACTCTTTTCTTCACAAATACTTTACACATTTGTTTTTCAATCTGACGTATCCCGCCTGTACATTTTTTTTAAACATTATTCATTTTTAACAAACACTATTTCAACAGTGATGTTCCTTCATCATATTTTTACTCAAAGTTAGATTTTGATTGATTCCTGCATGTTTGAGCGATCCTGTATCGTCCTGCAGCTGGGAATCGAGTGCTCAGAAAAAAACTGTTTTCACCTACCCCCTATCCCCGCCCACATCCTTGTACTGTGCGATTATGTGAAAAATGAAGACTCCGAGTCATAAAAGTTTGGTTCAAACAACGTTCAGTAGCCATTCATCAAAAATAAAAACACATAAATCCACTGTAGATATTGGTGAGGAGCCAATATGAAGAGGCGGGGCTTATCAGTTCTACAGTTTTGAGCAGGAAGTCGGTGAGCCAACTTCTACATCTAAGCCGTTTTAGATCAACATTGAATTTTACAATGAGCAAAACGTAAAATCATTCTCTACTTATGTTGTAGTTTAATCTTCATTCCGGGGGAAAAGATACGTCTCCTTTACGCTGACAATAATGTTTGCAATTTTAAGTAGCATCTTTTACCTTGCTACAGTACGTTTTCATTCACATTGGGATCTTTTAGTTTCTTCGTCACCACCACAGGCATGTATATCTTTTGATGTGTCGTCGTTTATGAAAGCCAACACCGTGATAATGAACTGATGTAATGCTGTAGTGCGACGGACCATAAACCCTGAGCTATCACTTTAAACTCCGAGAAGCTCCTCCCTGCTGACATGGCTTTCTCCGGGGCGACAGTTTAGTCACCGTTCAGCAAATTTAACCACTCTAGGGATCCTTTTCAGTTCAACCGAGCCCTAAATGTCGCAGAAACATTCAAAACATGCACATACTTTTAACACATAACTCAGTGAGAAACTATATTAAGAGATTCAGTCATGCAAAAGCTGATGTGATCCAGGTGTAACAATAACAGCGTGAAGATAGCAGAGTTTCCCGCAGGGCGTTGAGGACTCACAAGACGCATCCATTAGTCCATTTCCATCAATGCATTTCAGCCACTTGGAAGTGATATACAAGAGAACTGTAGCAAAAGTGATTGAGGAGATATGTAATGGCAGTTTTAGCCCTAGGAGTCAGGTGGCTTAGGACTAGATTAAAACATATATATGTCCTACCATTATTTAAGTGTTTTTCATGCAGATTAGTTGTGATTACATATGTTTTTTAAATGTATTGGCCTAGTCTTGTCTTTAGGGGCTACCACAGAGTACTGGTAGCACACTTTTGGACAGCGGATTACTCTTTGTGTTGCAAAATTAGCAGTCTAAAAAGGGTCAAATCAGCACGTTAACATCTTTTATTATAGGTTTTGAGTAAGTAGACATAATTTAATGCCCTGTTCAAGAGCAAATTCCAAGTCCACATTCTATTTAACGGGATCAAGTTCATAAAGTTTATATGACTCAATAAAGGGTTGTAGTAATAAAATAAAAGATTAAATCAAATTATATGCAATGGTTTGGGCATAACTTGACATTTTTTTCTTTAGGTTTGCTATGTTCTATATTGTAGATACATTTTGAAGACATCAATTATATGCAGCAAAGAAAATAAATGTTATATAACTATCATATTTCAGATTCAGATTGCTCCTTTTCTGAGTTGACAGCGCTGCAAACCCTCAGCCTTCTCTCACTGAGCCCCTGATGAAGTCTTGGCTTCACTGCTGTGCCTCGTCAGGGCTCAGAAGTCGAGTATGCAAAGCAGTGATCACAGCAAAGGGTTTAAGAAAGCGTTTAAAAGAATTTCACACCCTTTTGTTAATAACATAGTTCCATATGTATTTAGGGATATCTACAATCTTAAAGGCGGTATGGATGATTTTTCGTCGATTTGAGAACGCAGGCGGAAGTGCGCATGCGCCCTCCCCCGTGCGGACTGATACAACACACACGTGCGTTTGTTTATTAGCGCGACGGAGCGCATCGCACCGCTCGTCTCCCGTAGATTTCTGTCCACTTCTGCGTCAGCTCGAACTGTCTTTCTCCGTCTTCATTTTGCCCCGTACACTGAGGGAACTATATTATGATAGATCCATGCGCTTAGGCACGCGGAAACGTGGGGAAGAGCCAGACGCGGCTGCAGGTGAGCGGTAGGTGCATTTTATGATTGATACGTGGCAGGACAAATGATTTATCCACACCACGAGGAAATATGATAAAAAAATTGCTGAAAAAAATAGTCCATACCACCTTTAAATAACTAAAAGAAAGAAAAAAATATTAAATGAAGCTTTGCGTTGGGGCTGTTGTACGATTTGTGAAAAATATCTAATTGGGACTTTTCTGACAAGAATTAATTTGCGATTTTAAAAGAAACATGTTTTAATAATAGGATTCTGTTCAAAGTTCACATTTAAATGCAAATTGACAAAAAGACCTATGATTTGACAAACTACTAAAAGGCTCACATGTATTTCAGAGCATGTACAGATCTAAACTATAGTTGTTATGCAGAAATAGACAGGATTACTTGTCGTTTGTGGAGGAAATTATGACACTTCAAAAATTGCAGCCTTTGAATTTCCCCATTCAAATAGCAATTTCGATTTGATTGCAATTAATCTTGCAGCCCTACATTGTGTCCAAACATTTGACTTTCACTTTTTGTTGTATTATAATAAAATATGAAAGTATAAAGTATCTGCGGGTTTGTATGGACTGCTTAACAGGAAAGCTATCACGATAGCCATCATATGGGTCACCAGCCATTTATGAAAGCCTCTTTGTTGGGGACACTGGGCAGCAGACAGCCATTGTGTCCGCGCTCGCACTGATGCGCTGACCCAAAAACAGACCCCTCTTCTGCGCCTGGACCCGTTTGCGTAGGCTACAGAGTGCTGGCACAAATGGTTAAGGCGTAGTGGGCACTACTCACATCTATTCAAGAAATTGTCAATGCTCTTGTTTTTCCTCAGGGCAGGGAAGTCCAGGTCGTACACCAAAGCATCCAAGCCGTCCTGCAAGAAAAGAGGGATCGGGTTAACCAGCCATCTATAGCAAAACCACAAATAAATACAACTGTATTCAGTAAAACGGCATTGTTTTGATTATATAATTGAGATTCTTCTGACCAGTGTTGAAATTTCAAATTACATTTGCAATTTAGTTTTTTTATTTAGATTCACAGTGCACATTTCCACTTGAGGGATCAATAAAACAAGAACAACTGAACCAAAACAAACGGAGAGAAATAGTTTCAATAGGGATTCATCTTAAAGCTCTGTCATTGATGGTAAATGAAGTGCTAGTGGAAGCTCTGGCATGGACTGCTGCGATACAGTTTGTACACAGTATGTTTGGTGTCTGGCTGTGGAATCCAAATAAACACACACAGGCTTCAAATTCAAAGTTTTTTATTCTATGAGAATAATAAAGATAAGAAAAAGCTATCCATGAAGTTTAATTTAGTCCTTAAAGTGCCTATGACAAGTTGGACAACTCGCTGAACTAAAACAGAAAGCAGTTAAAATATATATAATTTAGTAAGATAAACATATTTAAAATATAGCACAAAGGAATATACAAATTTAATCCCAAAATAGCACATTCTTTAGATTTATAATTTTACTTCTTGGTTGTAATTGATGAATAAAAATATATGAAAAGCACCTTTATTTTCTTGAAATAATGTTCAGAGGGTTAAAAAAGTGGTTTCTTTTGTGTAAATCATGCATAAACTGTGACTGGAGTGAGTGTGTCCCTGGTGTGATGTTACTTCCTGTCATTTTCTACAGCTTTTTAAACTTTTCTCCACAAATGGCAACTCTATTTGTGTAAAACTATAATTTATATTTACAACAGGTATAATTACACCAAATAAGGTCAAAATTAGAAAACCAAAACCCGTCATACACACTTAAACACCAATACTACAATCAATTTTACACACATTTTGTTGTCTTAATTTGACTGTGCATTCATTGAGTTCCAAAGTGAACCGGTCAGGGTACCAGAGCCAGTCCAAACATGTGATTTTAACTGCTCTGGATATTAACTATCATCTGACAAAATGGAGTTTCCCAAGAGGCTAACATGTCTGATTTAGCTGCTGCCAGGCTGATGTTATTGATAGTGGAGCAGAAAGGGCAGCTCTCAGTCTGCTTTAAGACATGTGCGAGCAGAGCCAAACTCATCCCCAGGCGCTAGAGTCAGACGCTACACAAAACCACGTTTAGACTATGCATTGAAACAAGTCACGCCTAAAGCGAGCCACATTCAGAGCCCTACAACAGTTAGCATCAACGAGGAAAGTAAAAACGTCAAATGATGAAAGGCGTGAAATGTATTGGTCAGATCGCTTCCACAGGTCTCATCTAATCACATACAATTACAAACATACAATTAAAATACAGATATGCAAGTGTATAAAGGCAAGGCAAGGCAAGTTTATTTGTAGAGCACATTTCATACACAAGGCAATTCAAAGTGCTTCACACAGCAGGAAAAATGCATTCAAATCACAAAGAAATTACAGAAATACAACAAATTAACTAAATTAAAAATTATCAATCCAACTGATTTTCTAAACTAATAAAATCACAAACAAAAGAGAAGAGTGCAAAGAAAAAATCCTTTCAGTCATATGCGCAGCTAAACAAAACAGTTTTTAGCTTAGATTTGAACATTGTCAGAGTAGAAGCCTGTCTCACATCTTCAGGAAGACTGTTCCAGATTTTTGCTGCATAAAACTGAAACGCAGATTCCCCATGTTTTGTCCTGACTCTGGGCACCAGCAGGAGGCCGGTCCCTGAGGTCCTCAGAGTCCGAGATGGTTCATATGGCACTAACATATCCAAGATGTACTTTGGTGCTAGGCCATGGAGAGACTTGTACACAAGCAGAGCTGCTTTAAAGTCTATTCTCTGAGCCACAGGAGCCAGAGCAGAGACCTGAGAACAGGACTAATGTGATGGTACTTCCTGGTTCTGGTCAGGACCCGAGCAGCAGCGTTCTGGATGTACTGCAGCTGTTTTACAGCTCGTTTGGAGAGACCAGTGAGCAGGCCGTTACAGTAGTCTAATCTACTGGAGACAAACGCGTGGATAAGTCTCTCTAAATCTGGTTTTGACAGTATATTTTTGATTTTGGCAATGTTTTTTAGATGGTAAAAAGCTGCTGATGTTATTGATTTGACGTGGCTATTAAAGTTCAAGTCTGAGTCCATTATTACCCCCAGATTTCTAATTTGGTTTGTAGGTTTTAGAGCGAGACTCTGGAGGTGACCGCTAACACTTTCTCTTTGTTTCTGTGAGCCAAAAACGATTATTTCAGTCTTGTCTGAGTTCAGCTGGAGAAAGTTGTTTTGCATCCACAAACTGATCTGTTGAATGCAGTGACAGAGTGAATCTACTGGTCCATAGTCACCTGCCGATAGTGAAACATAGATCTGAGTGTCGTCTGCATAATTGTGATAGGACACATTTTCACTGCGTATCAACTGACCCAACAGCAACATGTAGAGGTTGAACAGAAGATAAAACAGCTGAAGAAGCAATATTTGTCTTCAAGCCACTGCGGTTATTAGCTTTTTTTAATGTAATTGTATTGTTAAATGTAGGTTCTTTGGATGAATTCCATTTTAAATATTCATGTTTTTCAGTGTCCTGTTCATGGGTGCCATTTTGAGCACGTTTTACAATTCAAAAGATATATTTTCTGTGAAATGTTAATTAGTAGGGCAACAGTGCCATTTTTGTTATCACTTTGAAAAGGCATGGAAAGATGGTCATACAAACAAACATTTAAAGTTCTTTTTTGTCAATAATATCTTAAAGAGCTTGCATTTTATCATTTCCTTCCCATTCATTAGGCAAAAATCTACTTCAAACTATCAAAATTGTCAATACATTGTTCTTTTGACAGTTATAGGTCCGTCTTTTTTTTTGTTTGAATATTTATGTATAGATAATGCATTTTTATGACTTAACTATTTGATGAAAAATAGCCCTAATATTGTGCATGCGGGGCTTTTGCTGCAGTTTACAAATATGCATTTCAAATTAAAATGTATGACGCAATTACAGAGTTAATTTTTGTTTTCTTTCCATCCTTAAATAAGTGATTCAAACGGTAAAATTATCCCACAACCGGATATTGTGTGACGCGCGGCGGGATCCCGGGTGACACTGGCAGGATTGAGTGTAATCTCCCATAATCCAGCGTGGCTAAACAAGCCTGGCACAGAGACACGCCATCACAACAAACTCCTGATCCTGTGATGAGCTGCTGTCAGACACATGTTGAGGGCAAGTATCTCCTGACTGTGACACAAGTCGCTTCGCTGACATTTCAATTACCTAAGGCCAAACTGTCAGAATAAACACGCCATTATTATGCAAATGGTCATTTAAAATCACATGCACTCTTAGAAACAAAGTAGGGAGCCGGTCTTTCTGGTTATCGTGGATGATCTTGTGCCGAGGCCTGACCAAACTCTTTCTGCGTTTCAAAGCAAAACAATGATGACACGCGGTGAATCAGCAGCTCAGCCGAGGTAGAAATCCTCTTAAGTCATGTGTGCTGCGCAGTGTAGGTCAACAGCACCGCCCCCTTCACTCAGCGACGCCCAGCCACAGGGACATGATCACGCTCAAATGTGTCAGGGCGCTGGAATCAGGGTTTCCAGAAGATTTCTATTAAAACTGCAGTGGCACAAGGGATCTCATGACATGTGTGAAGTTTAAAAAAAAAAAAAATCCACACATTTATAATAATTAAGAGGAGTATTGGAGTGGTCAAAAAACAAATGCAGCGATACCCAGATACTAATCAATACTAAAACTAGCAAAGTAAGTAGATACTAATTTTAATAAAAGAAAATAATCTCTGATTTCGTAAATTATTTTGTTTTTCTAATTATGTTCAGAAAATCATTGTGGTTTTGTGGTATATTAAGCATTTTCCTTACTATCAAAATTAAGTTTGATTTCTCAGTATTGTAACAACACTGGGGACAGCCATGTTTCGACTGGTTCACTTTGGAGCGGTTCAGGACGATCCACTGTCTTAAATACAAAGTGGGGCATGAGTGGGGTCTGGATCGCTTTCGGGTCCCGGAACGCTTCTGAGCGAGGTGATTGGACAAGAGAGATGACAACTTTATATGTTGAATGGACAGGTAGCAAAACAAAGCTAGTGCATCAGAGGTTTCCTTTTAATCAGAGCATGGCACTTGCTTCAAACCGAAAAATTCGAGCGTACCAATTTATTAAGAAAACATTTGTTATGTTTGGGGTTCAGACCTATGCCAGCCAGGACATGTGCATGGAAACGCATTATTCCAGAGGAAAAACAGAAATCTGCAGTGTAATCTCACCATTTGTGTTGCCAATGTTTGTATCTGTTGTTCAGTTGTGTCAGCAGACACACGCTCATTAACCTGTCTGCCATTGAATCAATGTAAACAAGCTTGGAAGTGTTGCAACGTTTGACAAGAGCTCACATTTGTACTGGTGATAAGAGACAACCCACAAGCAACCATCAAATACTAAAAGTAATTTGTACATCCCAGACAGTACCCCCAAGGGTATTCAAGGAGTGTTTTGGGGGTCTTGAGTTGGTTAAATTTGTATTTTTTGTATCTAGATGAATAATGCACATAACGCACAGCTTGCCTCTTTCTCAGCTGGATGTCAGCACAAAATAAAACTCATCTAATTAAAGCTGGGCAATTAAAGTAATTACCGTAAAAGAGGTCATCAGCCAATTATATGAGTAAAAGCATGTGGTTTGGAGCAGAGTTCAGACTTTGGAGGAAGCATTTGCATTATTTCTATGAAGAAAAAGATAATTGAATCAAAAGATTGTGTTCTTTTCAAGATTACCAATTTTATGCTAATTCCTCAACAAAAACACAAATACTGAGCTGTGTTTTGTTTCACTCAAATTTCACTAATTGTCAAAACTAAAATGTGCTTTGACACTCAAAGTTATGTTCGCTCCATTAAAAAAGCTGCACAGTGTAACTTTTCTGGCGGGTGGTTTCCATGGAGACAAACTACAATTCAGATGGGTCAAATGAATGCCATACTGTGAAACATTCCAGGCCAAACAACTACATGACTACTTGAGACGAGCAGGAAAAGTTACATTCACGACTTCCCAGCTAAAAGAAAACGGTAAAAAATGGTTGAGTCAATTATGAGTGGACAAAGTATGCAGGAAAAGACCCCCACGGGCCACACACTCTCCCGACTGCTCCAGGACCCTAATCACAAGGATCGAGTTCAGAAATGCACGTTTGCATAACTTCCTGCCGCAGAGAACTCTGGACGGCCGCAGTAACATTCCTCAACACGACTGTACACGTCAGAGGGCTATTTTAGGTATGCGGCCAAACAAGTTCTCAACAAAAAGTGAAGGGGAGGGAGAAGAATACCGTCCCGGCTTCAAGTGCAAAGTTCTCATATCGCGAGTGAGTAAGGAGACGCTGAAGAGGAGGGTGTGAAAGCTGCAGCGCTGGGCCAAGAGGGTCCACGCGAGAACAAATGAAGGAAAAAACAGAAACGTAGGAAGTCGGACATGTTCTGAGTGCTCTACATGGGCCACTAAAGGCTAAAGAAAATAAACTTGGCACAATAAGCAGCAAAATATGTCTTGCATGGAAATTTACACATTTCCTTTTAGGCATTTCACACCCAAAATTATACTTTTTAGAAAAGGGGGTGCAAAAACGTTATCCTCAGCAGCCAAAATGAATATGTTTTGCATGTAAAACGTTTGTCTGCACTAGATTATATTGTCTATTGACTATTTCGGGTTCCCTAGCGTCTCTTTTGTGCGAGATGAATGTGATTTTGATTTGTATTCCGTTTTTAATTCACAATCTTTTTTTTGTTGTAATCAAAGAATATCCTCTTGGAAATGAATTCACAATAGATGCGGCACCACTTTGCAAGATAGATTAGACCCCACAGAACCCACTTTGGGTCTAATTAGACTAATTCATCTGAGAATATGAGTCTAATTGTAATAAAACACAGCATTTTGAAGCTTAAAATAGAGAGAACACAACATGACTTGTCTACTGACATCTTCTTGCAACTTGTGTCAAATGCTTGCACTTCCTGCTAGATTGCCCCCTGGTGGCAATTTGTCAATAAAAAACTATAAATTAGACGCACCCTTATAATGACCGCAGGGTTGAAATTGTGGGGGAAAAGTAGCGGCTGAAAATCCAAAATGTACAGTAGATATTTGACAGATAAAGTATAAAAAAAATTACTTTGTATTTAAAATATTACAAGACAAACAATCATAAGCATTGCTCTTGGAGTAAGCTTTGATTGAATGTGATAGGAGCTTGTCAGTCTAATCAGAAGATGCAACGGACACCGACACTGCTGATAATCAAACAGAAAAAAGCTAATTATAATATGATCTGTATTGCATAGTAAATCACCACATTTATATTTAGACAAAGTATGTGAAGAGTCTTGGACAAAAAGCAGGATTCAAACCAACCTGTTTGTTGTGAGACGCCATGTCTTTGTGATAAAACACTTTGATGTAGCAGGACAGGAGCTTATGTTTTAAAATATGATGCATCTTGGGAAAAAGCTGAGTATTGTTCGAATTTGTGCTGACGCTGCTTCTGCCGCAGGCTTCCCATCTCAGGAATTAATGTAAAAAAACACCAGTCTTCTGCGACTCAAATGTGGCAATTATGCATATTAAAAGTGCGCGCAGGGTTGGTGGCTGATATTAAATACACCAATTACTTCTTCGTGCTTTAAGGCAGGGAAATGTGTCGACGGCAAATGCACAAAAGCTCTTTTCCAGACACTTAAATGTGAGTTAGAGTTTCCAGCCACATCACCCCGGTGCATGCCAGTGCCAGGCGTGTGGACGGCCCTACTCCACTTCCTCTTGTGCCACCTCTTCAAAGACAATATGCTTTCCACATGGGAGAGTTCAGCACAATCCACTGTGTGCAGTGCAAACAAAGGCAGTGTCCAAGAAACCTGCAGGGATCGGCCAAATGGGAATAACCACAATAAAGCAAAGAAGTCAATATAAAGCACACTAGTAAAAACGCTTGTCATCTGGATCATTAAAATATTCCTTAAATGTTTCATTAGACACAAGGTCATTCTTATTTTCTGACTATATATAGATTGCAGCATTAAAATCTATTTGAAAGTAGGTGGATAATATTGACAACTGAATATTTTGATATTTTTGGAGTATCCCGAAAACAAAATTCCAACTATATTATGTCAATCCAAAAGAAAAGTGTTGAAACATGTCTTTAAAATAGGGGTGCACCGATATATCGGCTCAGTATCAATGTCGGCTGATATTTATATCATTGGGTAATATCGGTTTGAGTCCAAAACCACCGATAGTCATGATGTTATTCCTTTGTAAAGAAAGAGTTCACTCTGCCGTCCCCTCAGAAACAGGAAGACAACAGCAGCTTAAGCGGCTGCTATATTCATAACAGAACAGACTGAAAACTTTAATCCAATCTTGATTCTGAGTCAAAAGACCCAGAAATGACAAAGTCAGACTTTGAAAATCTCTAGAAAAGTTTTAGACGAAACTCATCATTAAATATAAGCAACAAATTCACTTGTGACATGCGATAAACACTTTTTTCACAGAAATTATTTGACTAGTTTTCCTCCTAAACGATCAGTTTAGAAATGTTTCCTCCAAATAACTTTAGTGTGAGTTTTAAGAAGGAGAACAGCCCGAGTGTCTGATATAGACTATTTGAGCCACTCCCCTCAGGCAGGAGGCCACTCCCCTCAGGCAGGAGGCCACTCCCCAAAGGCAGGAGGCCACTCCCCTCAGGCAGGAGGCCACTCCCCTCAGGCAGGAGGCCACTCCCCTCAGGCAGGAGGCTACGGTCCATCCGGACCAGAACTTCCCGCCACAAGAACAGTTTCTTTCCCTCATGAACACTTGGACACATTGGACTCATGAACACCTGTCATTTTACCTATAATTTAATCACCCACTGCACTGTTCACTTTCTGCACTACATCTGTAAATTGTGTGTACATAGTAAGCCTATTCACATTTGCCCTATCAAACATGTTTTTTTTTCTCCAAAGAAGGTATTATGTGTTCTAACTGGTTATACACATTTTAAAATGGATCTGATCCATATTTTAGAATACAAATTTGTTTATAGCTAATATTTCTTTCATTCAAAAAAATAAATACAAGATTTTAAACCATACCGTCATTTAGAAACTATCGGCGTTATATCGGTTATTGTCCAAAGCTTTCCTAATAACATCTGTATCGGCCCAAAATTTCCATATCGATGCATCACTTCTTTAAACAAATTAGCAGAAATGTAATTATTGGACAAATCTGAAATGTAATAAAAATTAATATTAAAATTGCACAATGTTCTTGGAAGATCAGGATTTTGATTTGATCACAGTTCAAGCTGACCTCGTAGCTTTATATTGCCTTTGAGTGATAAAGCCATCGGAAAAATGAAAGAACGAACACACTTGAATGTGACTGGTTTAATCCACCTGTCACTCAGTCAAGAATAACTGTGGCTGACCAATAGGAGGAGGAGAAGGGACCATTTGTGTTTGAGCATAGAGGCAACATAAAATCACAACATAAAGATATTGTCAAAATAGCAGATTGTCGCAAGGAACAGATCATGGTTCCATTATTACTGTTATCATTATTACAGCCGTAATGCAACATATGAACCACCAAAGATCCACAGCAAGTCAAGAAGGAACTATAAAGACTATTTTTATTTTTGGGTAAATCACAGAAGAGAGAAACTAAAATAAAATCCTCAAAAACACCCAAATTATTGCATCTTAAGAATCATTTTTGTGCTTTCTCCCCAACTTCTCAGGCGCAAATCTCTTTCCCGGGAAATGCCACTTACCTAGAAGCCTAGCGCATCAGTGGAGTGGATAAAACGCAGTGACAGTGAGGCCAGAGGTGGCAGAGACGGGGCATTCCTTCTCCGCAAGAGGCCTCGTCCGGCCAGAATCAGTGTCACAAGCGATTCCACGCCAGCATTTCACAGTTAGTTATCCTCGCGGCGCGCTCACATGTTTGGTCCCACCGAGCATCCACCGTGACTTAAACGGCCTGGGATTTCTAGTGAATTAACTTCATATTCATTATCAACTGGGTTCATTTTCAGCCGATAATGACCGAGATCGCCAATTTGCACCGATGTTTTGGATTAGTTGAGACATTTTAGCCACTTCAGCTTCAGTAATGGAGGCAGACTGGGTCAAGTTCAGGGGTCAAAGTGCACAGCAGAATCACACTCCGAGATCATTTATGCTTGAGAACAGGTGAGTCGATGTTACTACGTGCATTTACATCATTAAGAACCCTTTTAAGTTAACTGTCAAATGGTTTGCCGTTAATAAATAAATATGTAAAAAATATGTATAATAATAACTGTCAGGCCCCAATTAAAATTTGTATGTTACATTTTTTTCAGTGTAAAATGGGCAAATCGACAGTTAAACCAAGAGTTTTCTGGGACAATGTCTGGACATTTCAGACAGAAACAATGACTAATAGTTTGTCAGAAATACTTTTCAACATAATCAACAATTGAACCAAAACTACCAACTAAAGTACTTTCCCAATGGAGAATACTGGTTCAAAGTACTGTCAAATTGTGATTGTGTTCACATTTTAGAACGTTGAACTTTATATTTGTTTGGGATTGGCTCCACAAACTTGTCGTATAAATCTTACGGCTTAAAGTCATTTCATCTGATCACAATCACGCTTTTGGGGCTGAATAATGGCACCACTTTCCCAGGCGGTTGTGAAAAAACACTTTCAGTTATGTGTATTTGTATCAAGTAGAAATTAGTGCGTGTTTCTGGTAAATGTGGATAGGCGCAGTCATTACAGAGATATGAACCATAAAACTGCAATCTGACAGTTTAACAGCAAATTCTACAATAGAATTCTGACCCGTCTCAGCTCATTGTAAAACTAGTGGAGTTTGAGAATGTCTGAATGTCACGTGAAGCCAGCCCATAAACTACATCGAGTACCTTCAGACATTTTCTAAAACTGCAGTGAGCTCTTAATCTAGTCTGTTGAAAAAGTTATTTTTTAACACCACTTATTGTATCAGAACACCAACTCCAGTTTCCATTCTAAACTGCTTTACTTTAACCATTTGTACAACCAGAACGCCACAATGTCTCTCAAAGTAAACACTGCTATGTGTAGGTTTTTAAGAATACAATGTTATTCCAAAGCGAGACAATCCATGTACCAACCTGGGATGTCAATCAATAATTGTGGTTATTTAGGTCACAATATAAATGTTTTAGTTCAATTAAAAGAAGAAGAAGCAGAATATAAGTCCTTTCTGCTCACCCTTTCCTCAGAGTAAATTTAAATTGTAAATCTAAATAGGTCACATGTTGAGGAGCGGTACCATGTTAAGAAAACGAGGAGGAAAGAAAATGTACGATTTTATTGTCGTTTTGGTCAAACTATCGAGAATAATGGGCATCCTTGTTCTAACGTAACAATCCTTTTAACCTGTTACCATCCACCTATTTTCGCCCTGTGCACAATGGTTGGACATACCCAAATGGCATTGCTTATTAAAAGAGGATCTTATGTTCCACATGCAAGTGTGATGCATCATTAGAAAGCTTAGGCCTTCTAGTTTCTGCAGATGTGCACATGAACACTGTCAGGGCTTCAGAACTTACACTACAGAGGCCCAAACATAAACAAAACATCCTTTTTTAGTCTCGCCTGAATATTGTTAATTTGTAATGGTCCTGAGCATGACATGCTTCATTGTGTGCATATGCTGTTCACTGTACATGATGTTTATCTTGTTGACAACAACTGTGTAAAGTTTCAGATCTCTAGGAACAGGCATTTTGGTGCTGTTGACCTTTTTGTATCAAAAAGTATATTCGGAACAAGTGATCCAAATATGTGCCAACTGTGCCAAACTGTTTTATTACAATTTTAGCTCCTCTATGATCATAAAACATACATTTTGATGTTTTGTAGGCCACTAATAGCAATTATAACTGCTAAAAAAAAATGTGAAAATGTGTAAATATGAGTTTACCCATGAATTTCCCATATAGAGGTTAAAAAAAATTGTTTTTTATAATATTTAGGCCCGAGCGCCACAAGCTGGCGAGAGGCCTATTAATCTCGTAAGGCCGTGCGAGGCACGGCTGCGAAAGTGCGCACATAGTGCGCACGAAATCGAGCGCGAAGCGCTCGCCCACTTCCAAACACTCACTAACGCACTCCTTCACTCATGCACGCCCCGTGCATACTAATTAGTAGTAGGAAAATGGAACATTACCGTTGTAAACGGGCGAAGCCCGTGCAAAAGTGCGCACTAAACGAGCACTTTACATTGAGATGACGACCGCGAAGCGGTCGTCATCTCCATATAAAGCACTCATTTGCGCTAAGTACCTCACGAATACGTTCCCCATCTCTTGCATGTTCCGTGCATATAAGCATGTAATGCAAAAAATGAACATTATTACTGTATAGAGGGCCAAAAACACAAAGTGGGCGGAGCAAGAATTTCAGAAATCTCCCAAATTTAACATTTCTGCCGTTTGCGCAGATAAAGTCCGAATTGCGTCAAATTAGAATCAGTTGTTAAACTCTTTGCCCTAAACCTACTTGAAGTGAAATAAATTAATTTGGAGCCACAGCGCCCCCTACAGATTTTATATGGAGGTTAAATATTTAGTTTTGCGAAATTATATGAAATTTGACACACAACTCAATTTTGGCATCCCCATCAAAAAAGTCAATGAGACCCATGTCATAATTGTTATGGCTTTGCCGTAACGATGACCGAAACCGTCCATGTTATTCCAATGGGGAAATCGCCAGAACATGTTTACACTTTAGACTTTCACAAACTCCTCTTAGGGCGTTAGACATATTAACCTGAAATTTGGTGAGACTCATCTTCAGGGGTGGACCATCAAAAGTTATCCACATTTTTATTCAAAGAGTCACGGTGTCTGTGCGGCAAAGCCGCACATTTTGCCAAGAATTCAAAATAAAATTGCTTTTTGATGGTAAAACAAAGGGGAGAAGATGTGACAGCGTCACAGATTCAGCAGTAGGCGTAATAAAAGGACAATTGGGGCGCGTTAGCGCCCCCTCCTCTTGCGGCGTGGCGGCGGCGTAGCGAGGGCCGATCATTGCCGCTTGCGGCTATATTTTAATTTTATTTTTGTGTTGGTATAATAATACATATATCTAACAAAATGCACGTCCAAAAGGCTAATAAAATCAGAAAACGTTATGCGCAAAATCCTACCGAGAAATCTGGCTCTTTACAGCCTTCCCGGACCCTTACGCACGAGAATACAGAAGATTCTGTGTCAATAAGCCCTTTGTCCCGCCCCTCTTTCTAAAGCTATTCTCATTGGCTAGAATAATATGTCAATCAAACTCAGCTACGTCATTCGCACGCGGCGCTATTTAGATGTAAACAGACTAATCCATGTGCGTCGCAAGCGGCGCATTGTTTTTTTGCGGAGGCTGTAGCAAACAAACCCGTGGACAGAAAAATTCGTGGATGGTCTCATTCTGTAGGTAACAGTCTGAAGAAAAGAAGGATATCCAACATTATTTTATAGGTCAAACAGGCCATTTGTTATGGACGGAGAAATGCGCCGGACAAGCGCATTCTCGTCCGGCGAGAAACGAAGAAAAGTTTGTTTACTTGACAATATCTCGAAATCGGATAACTTCAGGAAAAATACAAGTGGATATTGTTTTTCAATGATTCCTTACGGACAGACTGAGTACAAGGAGAACACGCTACAGATTCGAAATGCCTCAAATGATCCAATTTAAATACTTGCAATAGTATCTAGGGATGTCTATTGGTTCATTAGGTAAATCGATAATCGTGATTAATCAGGTTACAATATAATCATAAGAACCAATCGTGACAATTTTAGAACCAAAAATATGTATTTTAGTTCCATCTATCGTCCAAAAAAAAAGACAAAAAATGTGAATATCTGGCTGTTTTTGTCACATTTACTTTACTTTTCATGCATATTTCATACAGACAGCCACAAACTTGAGAAACAGTGACATGTTAGACCCTGGAAATGAAAGAAAATTTAAGATTTTGCTGTTGTTTGGTCAATAATTGAAACACTAATACGATAGTGACATTCCTGACTTAGTACGAGCTCGGTGTGGATGATTTTGACACTGCCCCACACTACACCGAGCAGCTTTAAGAGAGTCTGCCGGGCCGTTATCTGTGCACATGGCCCAGGTCTGCTGTGCTCTCGGCCTGTGCGGCTTTATCGGAGCGGGCCCACACCTGCAGGGGTGGCAAAGGTCACTCGCACAAGGCCGGCCTGTCACAGCTCTGACTCACGTCGCTCGCTGTAGACACACTTCACCAACCGCTTTTCATAAGCAACCAGTGATGTCATCCCAAACACTTGATGACAGATAGGTTGTTCCCATTCACTCTGATTAAAGAGTAGGCTGCATGTGAAGATTTACAGACGGTGCTTAAAAGCAAAAGTCATTTCTTAACTTGGGTTGTCACATCGATAGCCAGTTTATTTGACTCAATTTGATCTTGTATTGTGAGGGGAAACAGACAAGCTTTTGGATTTGGAAAGAACTGCACCAAACATTTGTGTTTTTTTGTTCTTTTTTTTTTACATATTGCCCACGCCATTTTTTTCAAAATAAGTCATGACAAAAGGCCAAGACAAAGTACTATCGCTTACGTTAGAGCTGGGTATGGGTGTGCGAAATAGACAAAAATGAATATCTTAATAATATTTGTGCATCAGGAATGTGCTACAATGTGCCTGTAAATGTCTTTGTTGAAGTTCAAGCTTAGCGCAAAACGTGACTGGGCCATAAAACTAATCGGACAAGTGCAGTAATATCAGTTCATACCATTGTTTGGAAGATAACACGTCTTGTTTCAAGTTCAGTTTTAATAGTTTTAACTGTAGACGATGTACTCAATATTCTTTGTATCTTCAAAACAACAATTACAGTAGTATCTTTAATTAAAATCTAACTTTAGATCTGGGCAACATGGGGTACAGTCATTGTGATTCACTATTTAATGCTCAAACACACACTTTTTTTCCAACATGCTTCTTTCTTTGCCCTGCGTGAGTGACACCTGGATTTAACCAATCACAGTGAATTTCAACATTTAGAAGAACCAGATGACTTTCTAAACTCTTAAAGACAATCGTTAATATCACAACCGTATACTTCTAAACAGTGATTCAAATGTTTTGCCCTATCGCACAACTCTTGCTTATGTCTTTTTGTTACTTCTGATTTAAAGCGAGCGTCCTGACTATAAACGGCAGCGTAGTCAGGCACCATCACCGAGCCCTTATATTACACTCTGTGGCATTCTGTTTGTCTAAATGAGTGTTTAGAAGGCAACAGCAGCACAATATGAGGAGGGGGCGGCCCATTCAGATAAGGCACCCTTCTTTCCAGGCAGGATCTATTTAGAGCTGGAGATAAGGAGCACAGAGCGAAACGCCAGGGAGACAGATAAATGTTATAGCACCCCACCAAACATGACGGACAGAAGCAGAGTACACGCTGCCCTGGTTAAGCATCCTTGTTCAGTAACAGATTTCAAAATGTGGCTGTTAATTACAGAAAAGATGCAACAAGTTAATCATTGCAACTAACCCATTGTTGAAAAAATCATCAAGTAATTTAGTAATTGGATAGCCGTTTAACTTGACATGAGCTGAGAAAATACGTTTTATGGCAGAAACTGAGCCGTAATTCCATTAAAATGACGTGGAATGTGTGTAAATTCAGTGTATTTGATGAAAACACTCTTTAGTCCATAAAATGTTCTCCGCCAGGATCCTCAAATGGACTCACTTCAGCTTCCTCTGGGTCAATCTTAGTAAAAAATCTTTTCATCACGTGACTTTTGCATTCTAAACAAATCATTAATCAAAAGAATAATTGCAAGACTAATTGATTAGCAAAATGATGGTTAGTAAATCAAATGAGATATTCTGCCACCCACTTAAATAGATTCTTTGTTCCATAAATCATACATGTGTTATTTTATCATGTTTTTGGGTTAACAGTCAACGAATACAATATTTTAAAAGTTGATTATTCTGATACATTTCACTTTATGGAGCTTTTATTCAACTGAGTCATTGGCAAGCTAGCTTGTTTATCTCCTCTTCGTAAATCCCGCCGCAGCCTGTAGATGGAGCTTTAACTCAATTCCTGATGTGGGAAATGTCTGACTGATATAAAGTCATGTATGTTTTTATTAGACACTAAGAAAAAGCTAAAGTGGTAGTTTCTTACCCAAAGATACAATTTTAATGTGCACGTTTGGAACTGCAGGCCCTTTGGATGTCGGGCGAATGCTTAACTCGCTGTGGAACCTATTCTAGCAAATTTGCAACAACTAAATAAAAATTTAAAATTAAAAATCAACGCTGGTGAAAGGAACTGCCTGTGTACTAACAAAGTACACTATCCATCATCTAAAAATGGTTGAATGTAGCCGTTTTAGATCTTTGATAACAACAGTCACAACAACAGTCACTTCAACTATTTAGGCACCCGTGGGAACCCCTTTAGGCCGCTTTGGGAAAACACAACAGCTCCACACAGCAGTGAAAAAAAGCACGGCGGGTTCAGGAGTCAGGTAGGGGTACGCCGGGGCAGTAAAAGGCGCGCATTGTGCATTCTGATGGAGCCGATTACTCATAGGCAAACATGTCGGGCCGCTTTCCCCAGTTAAACGTCCCGATTCAGAGCCCTGGAGAAACACGAGTCCTCAGTCCACATAATTTTGGTTTATGGGGAGAGAGAGTGTCCACACCCAGCTACCTCAGCGGCACTGCCTTGCCTGGTCCTGTTCCTCGCTCCCTCGCTCTGCTGCTTTTCTCTGTGTGGCCAGAGCGGCAGAGAGCAACAGAAGGAGACTTTTGACAGCTCATACTTTCTGCCTGGATAAATACTGTCAAGAATAAAAATAAAGGAATAATAAACAAACAAGGCTTGATTATGAAGTCACAAATTAATCGTGATTTTTTTTTTTTTTTACTATTGCTTATGTACTGTCATAATAAATATTGTATGTAATGTATAAAGATGGGAGATATATTGTAAAATGCATAATATCGCATTGTTTGGGAGATATGCAGGATTGAAATATCTAGTGTCATCTTTCAAACGAAGGCATAAAGTGATATTTCTGCCCTTTTTCAAGTTCATTATATGTTTATTTATGTTCCGTGCGATACAGTTGAGCGGATTCCTGATGCACAGTTAAAATATCTTTTGAATATTGCTAACAAGACAATGAGCCGTGGTTTAATAGCCTTTTAGATTATTAGACAAATGGGTTAGCTTCAGGTTTTAAGGTCCAGAATGAGTGTCCATATTAAAAGCTAGAAAAAAAACAATTCAATTAGATTACCTGCCCGCAAATCTCCAAATTCTCAGATGTATTATTTTCTATTCTATACAGCATATTTTGTATATTTTATAGTTGTACAAATTTAGAAATCTCCATTTGTCTTCTTTTTTTAATCAATTTGAATTTTCCTTCGATCAAGACATATATGTAAAAAGATATACTATAACAAGTTTCAGCAGTTGTACTTCCACCTTTGCAAAACGTTAGAAAAGATTTGACATTAAACCTATGATAGGGATGTCAAATCTGTTCAGTTAATCCATCATTTAGATTTTTCAGGTAAAATATAATCGTAAGACTTAGAAAATAATAACCGTTAGTCATACGAGGCAAAAATAAGTAATTTCAGTTCAATCGTTGCTCAAGCATAACAAGCTTAAAAGTAATGCGTTTTTTGTTGTTTTATGACAACATATATTAACTGTACTTTATCATTCAGAATGTTTGATTTCATAAAGCTGCTCAAAGACTTGAGAATGCTATTGGACAGTGTGAATACGAACGTACCGGTTCTCTTTAATCTTTTTTCATCACACAATAATCGTTTAAAAAAATGTATATCATGACAACCCTAGCCAAAAGTAGAACTCATTTATTCAACCAAATGACTATTCAAACCTGTTCATACTTATACAAGGCTATCAATTTCAGAAAAAAAAAACATTTAGCTGTATGTCAAGATCTTGAATAAAAAAGGAAAATGGGGCAAAGTCTCGGCCGGTCAAACGACACAAGAGGTTATTTGATTAGCGTGGAATTTTATTAAGATGTGGGTGGGGTTCGGGGTGGCAGTGCGTGCAGCGGGCAGCAGAAGGCCTCCATTCAGTGATCGGGAGAGCTGGCAGAGGCGGGGGGGCCGGAGGGGAACAACGCCCCACTGTGTCCCTGCTGGTAAAAAATGCAGCGTGTGAGCACTTTAAGGTGAGCTTAATTGGCCCCTTCTGCAACAGGACTGGAGAATAAGTTTCCATGTTATTTTTTGTATTTTTTCTTCTAAAGAGCCCACTACAGAAGGCTATAAACAAATGTGGCGAAGTCGAGAGGGTGGGTGGGGTTTAGGGACACGACCCTCTTTGCAGAAAACACACAGCATCACTGAAGCAAGAAGACAGGATTTATTTAAGACACGACAACATTCATTTCTCACAAAACGGATCGAAAAGGGAACTCTGTACTTGGTTAAATGTTGCGCAAAATCATTTTCGGCAGTAAAATATGAAGAAAATCTAGCAATATTTCAAAGTCTGCCTCAATTATTGAAAACAAAAAAGCAATGGTCACTTAAATGTTATAACTTGCAACAAACAAACAACAAAACTAAGGGTGGGTAATAGTGACAAAAATGAATAAAACATTAAGTATCCCGATAACAATAGTCACACAGTTTTATGTCAATCTAACTGTTAAAACGAATCAGTTGAAATGCAATTATCAGAAAAAAAGTGTGGAAATAAACATATACTTCAATTTCAGCTCTTTATGTTGCATTTTTACAATAAATAATGTACTTGATATTCAAATTTTGCATATCTACAAAACGACATTCACTGTATTACCTAAATTCGGATATATTGCCCACATCTACTGGACAAGTTCAGCAAACAAGGCATGAAATAACATTGAAGACATTAACGTCAAAGTAGATCAAGCCATATTTATGATGTATTTCAGCATTATCCAACCATTTTAATTGCATCTCATTTTGATCAGTTTCTTCGCATAAGCGCCATAAGTGCTCCCTGACATTAATAACGGGTGTAAGTTGTGAATATGCATCTAAAAGCCTCCACAGAGTGCCATTAGTCCAGCCACTTAGGCCAAGGGGATGACAATGACACAGCGAATGCACAGGAAGTGAGAGCCATTGTTATTATGTTTTATGAATGAGAACTTATTCCCTATGTGGACTACAATAACCCAAGACAGCAGGATGGGCTAATGTTCTTGCGAGAATACTTGAGTTAATTTAATTCAGTAAAAAAAAACTTAAGGCATCTGTATGAGAAACAAAACACACATTTATTTAAGTAACAAACAAAGCCAATGTTTTATCTTTAAGCTTACCACCAGCCTCACTTCTCAACACAAAATGCACCCAATTTTTAAGTAATTTCGAGTCTAGAAAAGCGCTAATATCTATAAATTATCAGTCACATCTAGGGGTAGGTCAAGTTATTAGCTCTTTTTACGCATGTTTAAACAATCTATACAGTTGCTATTAACATTTGTCTGTGTGTTTTAAAAATAGGGGGGAAAATGTCCGAACGATACGCCTAGAAAGTGAAGCTGCTCTGTGTGGATCACTTGTTGGGCTGATTCACTCCGATGACAAACCAAGTGCAAAGACACTGTGGATAAAGCTGGACTAGTGTCACCGAAGCCGATATAAACAAACAGCCACCCCACACACACACCACACGACCATCTCTGGCATCCTGCAGCCGCGAGTGAGTCAGTTCCTGGGATTGCCTGCTCTTAATTCTAACCCGAGTAGCACGTGGAAGGAAGGAAGTGCTCACCTGCATTTTCCCACGCATAAAAAGTCATTACAGAGTAGTCAGCCACCAACAGGAAGCGGCCATGGGGCAACTACAGCCGACAGGTGAACTCAGGGCGGGTTGCGACAGGCTCCCCGGCACGCACCTACACTTAAGACGGCGCAGACAAAACAACACAGAACGCCAAGCAAACAGGAAGTAGGGACGACAACGTGTACCGAGTCGGACTGACAGGTTAGAGTCAAAAAACGAACGCAGAGATGTCACTTTCTTTTGTCGTGGCATGTTACAAAGTCTCAATTCAACAACTTCAGCGACAAACAAAGACGATAAAATCAAAATGGAACAAGACAGTAACTACAATTTCATAAGAGTCATTCAATGCATTACGTTACGTGTGATGAAATTGCAAAGCGTTTGAACCTCATGACTGGTCACCAAAGGATGTATTGTTTATTATAATCATGACTAACCTTTATGTACATATCTTCTGACCAGCCAACACTAATTTCCTCACGTTTTATATGATCTAATCCACAAAAAACTGCAATGTTTCCTATAAAGTTATACTGAGACAGTTAGCGATCCATATATGAATCATTTTTAATACAATTTTTACAAAATAGCCGTCACTTATTCATTCTGCTGATCGAAAAAGCACCAATTACGGATTCAATATAATTATCTTATGATTGTGACGATACTACAAGCATCATTTGTTTTTGTTCAGTTTTGAATGGGGGCAAAAATTGAACAGAAGAAGTGATGTACTATTCACATAAAATAATGAGTCACCTATTGTTCATTTAGCTGCAGTAAGCAAAAAAAAGAAAAGCTTTAAAATTCCATAATGCTTCCTTTCAAAGCAAAAATGCAAGGCCAAAGGGTTATAATGGGGAGAGTCAAGTTTGACAGTCGAGTTGGACGGACTTGTTTAGCATTTTCAAGTTGAACCAGTGGACTGGCACAAATGTGTGCTCCAAATATAGCTACAAAAAACAATGACTCTGTAAATATTGTTTTTCAGGCTTCCTTTAACCAACCTGAACTTCAGGCTGATTCATATTGTAGCTCAATTATGCTAAGTTTTATCTTATGAAGCTCTAAATTGAAGCTCAGATTTTTTTAGATTTTAATCGCATGGGTTGAAAGATTATAATAAGGACTGAGAATAGCGGTTATTTTAGAAGCTGATTAATTAGTGATCATTAGCTTGAATTGTTTTCTATTGTAAATTCACATTCAGTAATACGTTTTCCAATTAGCAATCAGATTTTAATTTATTTTAGCACGCATTTCAGACTCTGTATAGCCAGGAAAATACGATTACGATTGTTTTAATAGTCAACTAATAACAGTATTTCAAATTCACAGTTGCTGTCCTGATTATACGGGTTAGGGAACTTTTCCACACATTTTGAGGGACACCCGTTTGAAAGCTAAAGCACAGCACATCTACACTTTCGATACACGCGTTGTTTGCATGTGATCCGAGCTATGTTTGTTATACATTTAAATTGAAATTAAACTCCGAAAACATCACAGAAAATATGGCATTTCACAGTCACGTCTTCAAGCGGTGGTCTGACCCCGAATGGCTGCGACGCTAGCAACTTTAGCCAGTTAGCAACCTGCAAAACTTACCAGAAGGCAATCCGTGTTGATTTCCGACTTCGGGTCCTGCAACATGGCATCGATTTTCTCAAACCGAGCCTCCAGCGGGTCCGCGGTGGTCATTTTTACAGCTCAAGTCAGTCCCCGATGCTCGATTGTACACAAAAACAGCAGCTCTGGCGAGGCTAGCTTAATTTAGCAGCCTGCGGAAGCTAACCAAAGGTGCCGTCTGCCTCCCAACTTTGCGCTTCAAAGAGAATACATTGTTCTCCTCGTGCGTTCGCCAACAATAAAACGTTTAAGATCGCGCTGGATGTGCAGAAGCCACATGATCGGGCGACAAAAAGATGTTTTGCCAATTGCGGTTGAGAACTTTCAGAGGCAAAAGATAAACGCGGCGACAGATTAGTCCGCAGGATGCCAAAGGATAAGGGCTTAAAATGTAGCCGCATCCAACAAAAGACAATTAAAATCTACAAAGAATGTCCACATGGTCAAGCGCGACAGCAGGAATATACAATCCAGGCCCGTTTCCAGATATGTCCCGAGAGTTTTGTTTTTTGTGTGTGAAGTAACGCGAGCGACTGTGACAGCTCAAAAGTAGAAGTGGCAGGAAAAAAACTTCTGCTTCTGACAAAATTGTGCTCAGTCTGAACGCGGCGTCGTTACAGCGTCAAAGTGCGGTCCGTGCGCGGCGTGCCGAGCCTTGTCATCGCCTCGCGAGCGTTTCCCCCGGCGAGATACTCTTCCACTTTGGGCCGAAAAGTGATTAATAAGACCCCGAGGGAGACTGGTGGTCTAAAGAGAGACGAGCAGCAGACGATGCCCGATTTTCTTTCCCCGCAGCCTGACCAACATGTCCGCCTTCCTGTTCAAACCCCACTTGAAAATGTCAAGCAGTGCGCATGCGCGGCTCCACGGGCGCGTTCGAAACTGTTTCTGGCGGAGCCTCTCAAACTTTGACTGGCGCGCGCCCCCCTTGGGACATTAAAAAGACATTCACAGACTCATTTATGCCGGTGAAGTTGTTACTTTTAATGGCGGTTTGGCAGCCAAAGGTGCATTTACCGCCACCTGCTGTAGTTGTACGTCTTCTGTGGTTGTACGTCTTCCGTAGTTGTTCGTCTTCTGGAGATTTACGTCTTGTGTAGTTGTACGTCTTCTGTGGTTGTAACAACTTGATTCTATTCTGCCTTATTACTCTGTCTGTTTAAAGTATTTTTCCACAACACACTAGATTGTAAATACAGGGAGAGAGAGAAAGAAAGAGTAAGAAAGAAGAAAATTATAAAAATGAATATTCACAGACTGATTTCTGCCGGTGCTGATTGTTGTGTTACTTTTAATGGTGGTTGGCAGCCAACTGAAAAGATGCATTTACCGCCACCTACTGTAGTTGTATGTCTTCAAAGTATGTGTTTCACGCTATACCGTAACAAAAAAGAGAGAGAAATGAAAACTTAACCAAAGAGAGAGAGATATTGTTGTTGTTGTTTTTGTTGTTGTGTTACTTTTAATGGCGGTTGGCAGCCAACAGAAAAGGTGCATTCACCGCCACCTACTGTAGTTGTACGTCTTCAAAGTATGTGTTTCACGCTATACCGTAACAAAAAAAGAGAGAGAAATGAAAACTTAACCAAAGAGAGAGAGATATTGTTGTTGTTGTTTTTGTTGTTGTTGTTGTGTTACTTTTAATGGCGGTTGGCAGCCAACAGAAAAGGTGCATTCACCGCCACCTACTGTAGTTGTACGTCTTCAAAGTATGTGTTTCACGCTATACCGTAACAAAAGGAGAGCGAGAAAGAGAGACAGAGCCAACTTAAAAAGAGCAAAGACTCGTACCTCGTACGTATCACTGTCTTCAAAGCCCATGTGTTCCAAGCAGAAAGGAAAGTTCTAAGGTTAGAATAAAAAGCGGAGAGAATATTGTCCACACATGGTCTGGAGAGACGGGAGATGGCGGAGGAGAGTGGATCGGTGGTCGAAGACGTTCTGGACGGCGTGGAGGAGCAGCCTTTTCTGCCTGCACGTGCCCGGAAACGTAAAAAGTCCCTTAGCTCGTCCGAGGGTTCTGGGAATGAGCAGCAGGATGAGGCTGAAGCTATTGATGTCCGGGGTGAGAGCAGAGACTGTAAGGTGATCATAAAGCTTGCACAGGATAGTGCATCCTTTAAGGAGTGGAATTCAGTGGCATTGTCAAAGAGCCTAACTGTAGCTGTGGGAGTGATCAAGAGTGCGAGTGTCCTTAGAGATGGCTCGCTGCTGGTCGTGTGCAAGGACGCGGCTCAGCAACGGAAGGCGATTGGAACTAAACGTCTGGGTGGAAAGGACATTCTTGTGTCTAATGCTGAAAGAAACACGGTCAGAGGAGTTATCGTAGGTGTCCCTACGGCGACGTCTGTGGATGAAGTTAAGGAGAATTTGTCGGGAGTTACGGTGGTGGACGCTAGGCGGTTGAAGGTGACCCGGTCTGGGGTGAGATGTGACAGCTTGTCAGTAATGGTAACACTTGAAGGGAGGTGCCTGCCTAGTAAGGTGTTCATTGGGTACATGTGCTATAGCGTCAGGCCATATGTTCCGCCGCCCCTGCGTTGCTTTAAGTGCCAGCGCTTTGGGCATATTGCAGCGGTCTGTAGAGGGAGGCAAAGGTGTGGTAAATGTGCAGGAGATCATGAGTATGGGAAGTGTGACGTGGGTGCAAAACTGAAGTGCTGTAACTGTGGGGAAGAACATAGCTCTGCCTACGGGGGATGCAGGTTTAGCAAAAGAGCTGCTGAGGTGCAGAAAATAAAGGTCTCTCAAGGTATATCCTATGCAGATGCAGTCAAGAAAGTTTCAAGTAACGAGTTTAGAGTAAATACAGAGGGGGGAGCCGGCGCTGCTCCCGGCCGGGGCGAGGTGGGAGGGGCCAGCGTGGCTCCCAAGAAGTGTGAAGGTTTCAAGAGTGGAGGTCCCAAGTGTGCAGGTTCCAGAATTAATGAGAATACCCTGGTTGTGGATAGAGAGGATTTTGTACTCTTTATGGTGGATGTTGTAAACTGTGCTGCTCAGACTCAAAGCAGAACTGAAAGGATCAGGATCATTGCTAAAGCTGCAGGGAGATTCCTTGGAACAAAGGAGCTTGATTGGGCAGATATAGAAAACAGGCTAAAGGCGCTAAATGGGAGTCGGAGTGATGGAGGTCTGCTTTTGGGGAGTCAGAGTGATCAGAGTGACGAGATGGGGGTGGGGGTGGTCTCCTGCCCTCGCCCAGTCTCGTAGATGCACGGCTACCAAGCAGCGACATCAGTGGAAATATTAAAGCCTATAGAATGAAGCCTAAAGAATAAAGCTGTACGGTGGAAGCACCGAACGTCAAAGAAGGAGAGGAAGATGAAGAAGAGTCTCCCTGGAATAAAGCCGGTTGTTGTTGTTGTTGTTGTTGTTGTTGTTTTATGGCGGTTGGCATCCAATTGTTGCATTACCGCCAGACTTTATTCCTCAGACTTTTCGTAGTCCTCAGACTGTCGTAGTCCGTAAAAGTACTCCTTCCATTGCTTTGGTGTTACAAAGCCCATGAAGTCATGACATGTCTTTGTGACTAGAATAGTTGTTGTTGTTGTTGGTGGTGGTGTTTTATGGCGGTTGGCATCAGAGTGTTGCATTACCGCCAGACTTTATTCCTCAGACGTTTCGTAGTCCTCAGACTCTGTCGTAGTCCGTAAAAGTACTCCTTCCATTGCTTTGGTGTTACAAAGCCCATTGGTCTCTGAAACAACAACAACTATTCTAGTCACAAAGACATATCATGACCTCATGGGTTTTGTAACACCAAAGCAATGGAAGGAGTACTTTTACGGACTACGACAGAGTCTGAGGACTGCGAAAAGTCTGAGGAATAAAGTCTGGCGGTAATGCAACAATTGGATGCCAGCCGCCATAAAACAACAACAACAACAACAAGGCTCTCTTTCTTTCTATATCTCTCTTTTTTATGCTATTGCGTACAACTACAACCGCGAACAACTACAGTCGGTGATGGTAAATGCACCTTTTCAGTTGGCTTCAACTGTCATTAAAAGTAACAGAAGAAGAAGACCGGGAGTGTAGCGTCCAGATGAATTGAGAAGGCCAAAACTGATGGTTCAATGAGTTTTTATTACTTCCATTCCGTGTCATTCAAACAATGTCAGAGCTAGGCAAGACCAAATAAAGAATAATAAGCATTTAGTCTTTATAATCATATTAGCATAACTGTTTTCCATACATTTGTAAAATAAACATTTAAAATTGTTCAATAATACAATCATTCATATTATAAACATTGTTCCCCTGACGACTGTCGCTTGATCTTTGGGTTTTTAAAACGTTCACCATGTTGTTGTTGTTGTTGTTGTTGTTGTTTTATGGCGGTTGGCATTACCGCCAGACTTTATTCCTCAGACTTTGTCGTAGTCCTCAGACTCTGTCGTAGTCCGTAAAAGTACTCCTTCCATTGCTTTGGTGTTACAAAGCCCATGAGGTCATGATATGTCTTTGTGACTAGAATAGTTGTTGTGTCAGAGACCAACCGGCTTTATTCCAGGGAGACTCTTCTTCATCTTCCTCTCCTTCTTTGACGTTCGGTGCTTCCACCGTACAGCTTTATTCTTCAGGCTTTGTTCACCATGTTTTTCGATGTTTTCACCGTTAGCCGTAGCTCACTTTACTTGTCTTTGATTCTTTTTTTCTTTGATTCTTTTCTTTGATCTTTCTTTGATTATTTGATTCTTTGAGTCTTTTCTTTGATTCTTTAGTACAGTGGTCCCCAAACTACTGCCCGCGGGCCACTTCCGGCCCGTTGGGCCTTTAAATCCGGCCCGCCAAGCTTGTCCAAGTTATATTATATATATATTTTTTGCCGCAGGCTTTATTAGACAGTAGATGGAATGAGAAAGAAAGGAAGGGGAATGATGAGAGAGAAAGGAGGACATGCAGCAAATGTCGGAGTCGGGATTCAAACTCACGATACTGTGACTGGCCGTTCATTTTACCTTTTGCCTGTAATGCCCACATTTCCCCAAGAGATGGCACTGTTCCCTCTAAGCTGCGCCTGCGCAGCTGCGCACTGCTTGCACATAGTGTACTGCTCGCACTTAGTGCACTTAGTGCACTACTCGCACTGCTCGCACTTAGTGCGCGCAGAAGAAAATCTATGGCGCGCAGAAAATAAAATTCACCACAAACGGCCACCGGGGCCAATCAAGCAGGAAGCGTAAATGTTTGACACACTGAAGAAGACTCTAGTGGACAGTAGAAGACTCTTGTGGACAGTAGAAGACTCTAGTGGACAGTAGAAGACTCTAGTGGACAGTAGAAGACTCTTGTGGATAGTAGAAGACTCTTGTGGACAGTAGAAGACTCTTGTGGACAGTAGAAGACTCTAGTGGACAGTAGAAGACTCTAGTGGACAGTATTAGACTCTAGTGGACAGTAGAAGACTCTAGTGGACAGTAGAAGACTCTAGTGGACAGTAGAAGACTCTTGTGGATAGTAGAAGACTCTTGTGGACAGTAGAAGACTCTTGTGGACAGTAGAAGACTCTAGTGGACAGTAGAAGACTCTTGTGGACAGTTGAAGACTCTAGTGGACAGTAGAAGACTCTAGTGGACAGTAGAAGACTCTTGTGGACAGTTGAAGACTCTAGTGGACAGTAGAAGACTTGTGGACAGTAGAAGACTCTAGTGGACAGTAGAAGACTCTAGTGGACAGTAGAAGACTCTTGTGGACAGTTGAAGACTCTAGTGGACAGTAGAAGACTCTAGTGGACAGTAGAAGACTCTAGTGGACAGTAGAAGACTCTTGTGGATAGTAGAAGACTCTTGTGGACAGTAGAAGACTCTTGTGGACAGTAGAAGACTCTAGTGGACAGTAGAAGACTCTAGTGGACAGTAGAAGACTCTAGTGGACAGTAGAAGACTCTTGTGTATAGTAGAAGACTCTTGTGGACAGTAGAAGACTCTTGTGAACAGTAGAAGACTCTAGTAGACAGTAGAAGACTCTAGTGGACAGTAGAAGACTCTTGTGGACAGTAGAAGACTCTAGTGGACAGTAGAAGACTCTAGTGGACAGTAGAAGACTCTTGTGGACAGTTGAAGACTCTAGTGGACAGTAGAAGACTTGTGGACAGTAGAAGACTCTAGTGGACAGTAGAAGACTCTAGTGGGCAGTAGAAGACTCTAGTGGACAGTAGAAGACTCTTGTGGACAGTAGAAGACTCTAGTGGACAGTAGAAGACTCTAGTGGACAGTAGAAGACTCTTGTGGACAGTTGAAGACTCTAGTGGACAGTAGAAGACTTGTGGACAGTAGAAGACTCTAGTGGACAGTAGAAGACTCTAGTGGACAGTAGAAGACTCTAGTGGACAGTAGAAGACTCTTGTGGACAGTAGAAGACTAGTGGACAGTAGAAGACTCTAGTGGACAGTAGAAGACTCTTGTGGACAGTTGAAGACTCTAGTGGACAGTAGAAGACTTGTGGACAGTAGAAGACTCTTGTGGACAGTAGAAGACTCTAGTGGACAGTAGAAGACTCTAGTGGACAGTAGAAGACTCTTGTGGACAGTTGAAGACTCTAGTGGACAGTAGAAGACTTGTGGACAGTAGAAGACTCTTGTGGACAGTAGAAGACTCTAGTGGACAGTAGAAGACTCTAGTGGACAGTAGAAGACTCTTGTGGACAGTAGAAGACTCTAGTGGACAGTAGAAGACTCTTGTGGACAGTTGAAGACTCTAGTGGACAGTAGAAGACTTGTGGACAGTAGAAGACTCTTGTGGACAGTAGAAGACTCTTGTGGACAGTAGAAGACTCTAGTGGACAGTAGAAGACTCTAGTGGACAGTAGAAGACTCTTGTGGACAGTAGAAGACAGTAGATAATTAATCATTATTTAATGCATTTGGAAAACAATTTGTACATTGAGCCTTGCATTTGTTGCTTTGTTACAAGTTACAGGTCAAATCTTGCGTGTAATTTATAGTAATTAATTAGTTCACACAAACACCATATTTTCCTGGCCCGGCCCCTCGGCCAAATTTTAGAACCCAATGTGGCCCTCAGGTCAAAAAGTTTGGGGACCACTGTTTTAGTAGATTTTTGTTTCACTGTAACGCTTGGTGACACAGGAAGTTACCAAATTAAAAGCGAAACCTTATTTATTTAACTTTACAGGGAGGGAGATGAGGGAACGAAGGGAACCAGGACAGAAGCATGTGCGGCGGGACCCAATAGATCCATGCGCGGGACAGAGGAGGGACAGGGGAGGGACAGAGGAAGGACAGAGAAGAGATAGAGGACGGACAGAGAAGAGACAGAGGAGGGACAGAGGAGGGTCAGAGGAGGGTCAGAGGAGGGTCAGAGGAGAGTCAGAGGAGGGACAGAGGACGCACAGAGGAGAGACAGAGGAGGGACAGAGGACGCACAGAGGAGAGACAGAGGAGGGACAGAGAAGAGACAGAGGAGAGTCAGAGGAGAGTCAGAGGAGAGACAGAGGAGAGTCAGAGGAGAGTCAGAGGAGAGTCAGAGGAGAGACAGAGGAGAGTCAGAGGAGAGTCAGAGGAGAGACAGAGGAGAGTCAGAGGAGAGTCAGAGGCAAATGTGTGTGATGGGCACAGATGCAGGCTCCTTTGCTGCTCTCATGTATTTGGAGATTAACCACATGTTGGTTCTCAGCGTTTTTCTGGTCAAAACACGTCTGTCACTCCTAATGTGCGCACATTTCTCTAAATGTTTCGCACGCCCCTTGGCACGGCTCTGCGCCCCCCAAAACGGGTGCGCCCCACACTTTGAGAAGCTCTGGTTTATGGGCAACATGTTTGAGGCGGCTGTTCTGAGGCGGCTGTTCTGAGGCGACTGCTCTGAGGCAGGCGGCTGCTGCTGGCCAAGCAGAGCGCCACCGCTGAGCTCAGCACTGCACTGATGAAATGGCAATTACAGGATTACACTGGGCTGGGCTCTTCATTTCCCCAGGGGCCACATGAGACAAGGCGGGGGCTGCAGAGGACACGCTGACCATCTGACGGTTAAAGCTGCAGCAGACACACACTCACAGAAAAAGGCTCATCTAAACAGACAGACTGACTTTGAAGCAACACAACATTATTTACATTGCTAGTAGAGCTATGCAAGTTAGACAACTGCAAATTATTGAATTTACATTGCAAATGTTAGGCTACATGTTCTATTCTTCATAGCAGCCAATTATTATCTTACATAAAGGTATCATTGTATGCTATTTGTTCAGGGAAAATGTACCTATGATACTGACACCCAAAAAGTATTGTTCGTTAATAAGAATCAGAATCAGAAAAGGTTTATTGTCATAGTCAGTGAACAGAATTCACAGGGGAGGAACTTGTGTTGGTGATTCGGTGCAACATACAACAATGAACAATAATGAATGATAATTATCATAACATATAATCTTTTCTAAAGGTGCACTGTTATGTTTTTGGTTGAGGGTCCACCACCCGCTTGTCTCCATGGAGATGTTATTGCTTTAGCTTGAATGTTTTCACAGTATTGCATTCAAAATATCTTTCTTGCATTAAATCGCTTGTGTTTCTATGCGTGGTCACCTCTCCACAGACACCTACATATTTTGGTCTGACCCTGTCCCATGTTTGGGGCTTAATGTATTTTAGGTCATTGAGAACACAATTAAAAAGTAATGATACAACATACCCTGCTGGGGTAACATAATCAAGGAAGCTATACAAACTTTAAGGCCTGCCACTGTGTTGAAAATGTTTATGCCTACTTCCATATTTTAATGTCATGAGGTCTTACATGCTATATATACCTGGTTGCCAAAGTTTAAATGTTATGTCAAACCTTCTCTTTTCTGGTTTAGCATTTATTTCAACGTTAACATTAATGGCCTACAAAATAATATACTATTGCAATTATAACAACATCAACCCATGGATTAACCCTGACATTAAGAAGTCTTAAAAAAGCATGTCAAAGTGCTTATTCACAGGGACGTGAACTGGAGGAACTGTGGCTGTCAATTGGTTCATGGTCACCATGTGTTTGGGACGGCCCTGTTATTCACAAGTATTGGATGGACGACGTGGACTGATTTGATCTTTTCACACGCTGGACTTGTTTTATTTGTTATTTCGGTGTTGTTCTTATAATAATATTCTAAATAAAGAAATACATGAAATAAAAACCTGCCATTAAAACTGCTGCTGAAGCCTGAAGGAGAAGAAAAGACCTTTCTGGTCAGGTAACAAGGAGGAGCAGAAGAATCTGTGGAGAAAGATCAGACAGGCAAAGGTTAGCTACAGGAGGAAGATGGAGTTCGGACCCAGTGAGCAAAAAACAGGTCCAAAGCTCTCCTTAACCATGAAAAAAGAGATATTGTAAAGAAATAACCCCAGGAGCTGTGTTGGATGTAAGTATATTTGATTTGAAGTAATTAGTTAGCTAAGTTGATATCACTTTTAGCAATTACAATGATTATAACAGACTGCAGTGTTTGAGTGGTCTCTGGCGCCATCGTCTGGATAACATGTGTCGCTGCATCAACATCAGACTCAAATTGGGGATCACACTCCCAAATGCAGCACTTCTCAAGGTAATGATGTGGTGACCCTAATGTGGTTTAAGGAAATTACAGTAGAAACGCCGTAGTAACCTATTCATTGGGTTAAGCTTTCTTTAGACTATAAGCAACAGTTTGGGAATTTTGTCTATGGGATTGTTAAGAGTTTCACGTCAAAGACGTTCCTCGATTCTGGGTCCAGGTCAGATTTTAGAGTCTAACGTTAAACAAAAGCTTTAGACCACAGACATGAGGGAAATCTTCTCATCCTCCAAGCGCAAAGACTGCAGAGAAGAGACCACACACTTTACAATAATACAAGCTTAAATTGAACTAAACTGGGTTCTAGAATCAGCAGCTTCCTGTCTAAAAGCAACTGTTATTATGTCATAGAACGTGGATCATTCTTTTTTACTGTAGCTAATCTGCAGTGGTTTCACCATCTAGGGATCCTGAGAGTGGGCGTACTGGCGCCGCTTATTTTGTGCCTGACCTGGGGCTGGCGGTCAAGAAGAGTTTGACAGATCGCCTTTCTGTTTTCACGTCGGAACTTATAGCGATACGGTTGGCATTGGAATGGGCGGAATCTGCTTTGCAGTGTTGCGGCATTGTGGTGGCCTCTGACAGCCTTTCTGCATTGCAAAGCATTAAATCTGGGAAATCGGATTGCAGACAGGATGTGTTGAATGGCATATTCTGTCTGCTGCTCTCCCTGTCCAGGAAGGATGTGAGGGTTTCCTTCATTTGGGTCCCTGCGCATGTGGGGGTGGATGGTAACGAAATGGCTGATGCACTGGCTAAGCGTTCCCTTAGGCGGCCATCAATTGATGTGGCGGTTGAGTTAAGCAAATCTGAAGTCAAGCCCGTTATCAAGAGTCATGTGGTCGGCCTTTGGCAGGAATTTTGGAGCCACTGTGTTACTGGACGGCATCTCTATCACATACAGGGTAGTGTGGGTCCTTGCGGGTCTATGGGCAGGAACGCGTGGGAGGAAAGGGCCTTCGCCCGCATGAGGATTGGCCATGCTGGACTCAATTGGTCACTGAGTAGGATAGGCAAACATCCGACCGGTCTGTGTGGTCGCTGTCGGGTGCCGGAGACTGTCGAGCATGTGCTGATTTGCTGTGAGGCTTATGATAGAGAAAGGGCCGGGTTGGCCTTGTGGTTTCGGAATAATGGGCGGGAGTTCAATCTGCGGAACGTTCTGGCGATCCAGTCACAGGGTTTGTGTCAGGCTGTGGTTGCTTACTTATGTAGCACAGGGCTGGGTGGACGTTTATAGAGGTGGGGGGTGTTGGAGACTGAGCCGAGGATGAGGAGCAAGAGGATGTTCTAACGCGCTTGGACTTCATGGGCCTAGTTGTTGTTGTTGTTGTTGTTGTTGTTGTTTTATGGCAGTTGGCATCCGAGTGTTGCATTACCGCCAGACTTTATTCCTCAGACGTTTCGTAGTCCTCAGACTCTGTCGTAGTCCGTAAAAGTACTCCTCCCATTGCTTTGGTGTTACAAAGCCCATGAGGTCATGATATGTCTTTGTGACTAGAATAGTCTCTGTTGTTGTTGTTGTTGTTGTTGTTTTATGGCGGTTGGCATCCGAGTGTTGCATTACCGCCAGACTTTATTCCTCAGACGTTTCGTAGTCCTCAGACTCTGTCGTAGTCCGTAAAAGTACTCCTCCCATCGCCCCGGCGCCACAAAGCCCATGAGGTCATGATGTGTCTTTGTGACCAGAATAGTTGTTGTGTCAGAGACCAACCGGCTTCACTCCAGGGAGACTCCTCCTCACCTTCCTCGCCCCCTTCGACGTTCGGTGCTTTGGAAGTACAAAGCCCATGAGATCATGGGACGTCTTTGTTGTTTTACAAAGCCCATGAGGTCATGGGACGTCTTTGTCGTTTTATCCTTTAGAAGTCCTTCTTCCATCACTTTGGCGTTTCTAGGCCCATGAAGTCCAAGCGCGTTAGAACATCCTCTTGCTCCTCATCCTCGGCTCAGTCTCCAACACCCCCCACCTCTATAAACGTTTACCCAGCCCTGTGCTACATAAGTAAGCAACCACAGCCTGACACAAACCCTGTGACTGGATTGCCAGAACGTTCCGCAGATTGAACTCCCGCCCATTATTCCGAAACCACAAGGCCAACCCGGCCCTTTCCCTATCATAAGCCTCACAGCAAATCAGCACATGCTCGACAGTCTCTGGCACCCGACAGTGACCACACAGACCGGTCGGATGTTTGCCTATCCTACTCAGTGACCAATTGAGTCCAGTATGGCCAATCCTCATGCGGGCGAAGGCCCTTTCCTCCCACGCGTTCCTGCCCATAGACCCGCAAGGACCCACACTACCCTGTATGTGATAGAGATGCCGTCCAGTAACACAGTGGCTCCAAAATTCCTGCCAAAGGCCGACCACATGACTCTTGATAACAGGCTTGATTTCAGATTTGCTTAACTCAACCGCCACATCAATTGATGGCCGCCGAAGGGAACGTTTAGCCAGTGCATCAGCCATTTCGTTACCATCCACCCCCACATGCGCAGGGACCCAAATGAAGGAAACCCTCACATCCTTCCTGGACAGGGAGAGCATCAGACAGAAGATGCCATTCAACACATCCTGTCTGCAATCCGATTTCCCAGATTTAATGCTTTGCAATGCAGAAAGGCTGTCAGAGGCCACCACAATGCCGCAACACTGCAAAGCAGATTCCGCCCATTCCAACGCCAACCGTATCGCTATAAGTTCCGACGTGAAAACAGAAAGGCGATCTGTCAACCTCTTCTTGACCGCTAGCCCCAGGTCAGGCACAAAATAAGCGGCGCCAGTACGCCCACTCTCAGGATCCCTAGACCCGTCGGTATAAATAAACACATCACCTGAGTGCTTATCGATGAGCGCTTGAACGGCAAACTGCGGTGCCCTCCCAGCGACTCCTCTAAGCTTGCCATGCAAGCTAAAATCAACAGGAGCCGGGACAAACTTCCACGGAGCTATAGCAGACAAAGCCACCGACGGGCTCACACGCAGATCACCAACCCCCGCAAGCCGCGCCTTCGCATTTCCTACCTGGCTGAAAATCATACCACCAGCCTCACTCTGCCCCCCATCAACCCTGAGAAAGTCCCTCACCGGGTGAGAGCTCGTATGACCTTGCACATTCACCCAGTAAGCCAACAGAAGTTCTAGCCTCCGGAGCCGTAACGGCAATTCCCCCAACTCAACCTGCAGCGCCGAGACAGGGGAGGTCCTAAAAGCCCTACAGCAGATGCGCAAGGCCTGGGCTTGCTCCACATCAAGCTTCTTTAAGTTAGTCTCAGCCGCAGACATGTAGGCTATACAGCCATAATCAATAGCCGCCCTCATGACGGCCCGATAAATACCCAGGAGCGACCTTCTGCTGGCCCCCCAGTCCTGGCCGGATAGACAACGAAGCAAGTTATTCACCCTTTTGCATTTACCACTGACCTCATCAATGTGCCGACGCCAACTAAGCCTCTCGTCAAAGGTGACCCCCAAGAACCTCACCTCCCTGACCTGTTCGAGCACCTGCCCATGCAGTCGAAGGGAGACGTCCCTATGTCCATTGAAGAAACAGATCACTTGAGACTTCCGTACGGACAGTTTAAACCCCCACTTCAGGGTCCACTGCTCCACCTGCTGTATTGCCCTTTGCAGTTTCGCCTCGTAAAACCGGAGATTCCTCCCTCTCACCCATAGAGCGCCATCGTCAGCATAAAGGCTCCTCCCAACAGACCCATCCACGTCGTCAAAGATGTCCTTAATCATAACATTGAACAAGATAGGGCTACACACACTCCCCTGCGGGATCCCATTCTCCACCCCATAGACCCCAGAGTAAGCAGCGCCCACTCTGGTTTGGATACGCCGGCCAGACAGAAAGCTCCGGACCCAGTTAAACAGTTTACCCTTCACACCACACTTCCGCAGCTTAATGAGGAGCCCATCCTTCCAAACCATATCGTACGCCTTCTCCACATCAAAGAGCACCGCAATAACCTTTTCTTTCTGAGCCCTGGCCAGCTGGATATCAGATTCCAAACACAACACGGAATCCATGGTGTTCCTGCCCCTACGGAAACCACTCTGGTGCGCGGGAAGCAAACCCTGACTCTCCAAGAAGTAATCCAACCGCTCGGTAACCATGCGCTCCATCGTTTTCCCGAGCTGCGACGTCAAGGCAATCGGCCTATAACTTGAAGGGTCAGACGCTGGCCTACCCGGCTTCAGAACCGGCACCACCGTAGACTGTTTCCACGCAGATGGAACACAACCTGAATCCCAAACACGGTTGAAAAGACCCAGGACTAGCCCAAGCGTGTCATCAGTCAAATGAGAGAGCATGTCATAGCACACCTCATCTTTACCCGGGGCTGTCTGTTTCGCCTTAGAAAGTGCTCTCCTTAGCTCAAACAAACTAAACGGAAGGTCAAGGTCATCTTGAGTCGAAGGCTGGTGCCCAATCAGCTCAGAATTCTGGGCCAAAGTACTCTCCCTGTAGTGCCTTTCCGCAGGTGAGAGATTGTCAGAGCTGTGCACCGACACAAAGGTGCTGGCCAACAGTTCAGCTTTGTCAACGTCGCTGACTGCTTCAACACCATTCAGTATTAGGACCGGGGTCCCACGACGGCGCTCAACCCCATGCATCCGCTTAATCATCCCCCAAACATCCCCGAGACGCGTTTCTCTCCCAATTTTGGAACAATACCGCCTCCAATAGGCACTCTTGGCCGTTCTCACAGTTTTCCGCACAACAGCGCGGGCCCTCTTGTAGTCAATGAGGGCACCCTCAGTGTGGGCAACCCTTAGCCGGCGAAACGCCAAAGTTGTTGTTGTTGTTGTTGTTGTTTTATGGCGGTTGGCATCCGAGTGTTGCATTACCGCCAGACTTTATTCCTCAGACGTTTCGTAGTCCTCAGACTCTGTCGTAGTCCGTAAAAGTACTCCTCCCATCGCTTTGGCGTTACAAAGCCCATGAGGTCATGATGTGTTTTTGTGACTAGAATAGTTGTTGTGTCAGAGACCAACCGGCTTTATTCCAGGGAGACTCTTCTTCACCTTCCTCGCCCTCTTTGACGTTCGGTGCTTTGGAAGTACAAAGCCCATGAGATCATGGGACGTCTTTGTTGTTTTACAAAGCCCATGAGGTCATGGGACGTCTTTGTCGTTTTATCCTTTAGAAGTCCTTCTTCCATCACTTTGGCGTTTCTAGGCCCATGAAGTCCAAGCGCGTTAGAACATCCTCTTGCTCCTCATCCTCGGCTCAGTCTCCAACACCCCCCACCTCTATAAACGTTTACCCAGCCCTGTGCTACATAAGTAAGCAACCACAGCCTGACACAAACCCTGTGACTGGATCGCCAGAACGTTCCGCAGATTGAACTCCCGCCCATTATTCCGAAACCACAAGGCCAACCCGGCCCTTTCCCTATCATAAGCCTCACAGCAAATCAGCACATGCTCGACAGTCTCTGGCACCCGACAGTGACCACACAGACCGGTCGGATGTTTGCCTATCCTACTTAGTGACCAATTGAGTCCAGTATGGCCAATCCTCATGCGGGCGAAGGCCCTTTCCTCCCACGCGTTCCTGCCCATAGACCCGCAAGGACCCACACTACCCTGTATGTGATAGAGATGCCGTCCAGTAACACAGTGGCTCCAAAATTCCTGCCAAAGGCCGACCACATGACTCTTGATAACAGGCTTGATTTCAGATTTGCTTAACTCAACCGCCACATCAATTGATGGCCGCCGAAGGGAACGTTTAGCCAGTGCATCAGCCATTTCGTTACCATCCACCCCCACATGCGCAGGGACCCAAATGAAGGAAACCCTCACATCCTTCCTGGACAGGGAGAGCATCAGACAGAAGATGCCATTCAACACATCCTGTCTGCAATCCGATTTCCCAGATTTAATGCTTTGCAATGCAGAAAGGCTGTCAGAGGCCACCACAATGCCGCAACACTGCAAAGCAGATTCCGCCCATTCCAACGCCAACCGTATCGCTATAAGTTCCGACGTGAAAACAGAAAGGCGATCTGTCAACCTCTTCAAAGTGATGGAAGAAGGACGTCTAAAGGATAAAATGACAAAGACGTCCCATGACCTCATGGGCTTTGTAAAACAACAAAGACGTCCCATGACCTCATGGGCTTTGTACTTCCAAAGCACCGAACGTCAAAGAGGGAGAGGAAGATGAAGAAGAGTCTCCCTGGAATAAAGCCGGTCACAAAGACATATCATGACCTCATGGGCTTTGTAACACCAAAGCAATGGAAGGAGTACTTTTACGGACTATGACAGTCTGAGGACTACGAAAAGTCTGAGGAATAAAGTCTGGCGGTAATGCAACAATTGGATGCCAACCGCCATAAAACAACAACAATAACAACAACTCGGATGCCAGCCGCCATAAAACAACAACAACAACAACAACAACAACAACAATCCTCACATCATATAAACAAACACTACACATGAGGAACTACTCCAGGCTTTTTTCACTTATTTTTATACAATGCTTCAAACTGGATTAATAGTGATGTTTTATCGACTGGGTGTCATTGAAAAAAGGCCAACTGCTGGATATAAGATGAGGATGGATGAGAACACTACAGTTTAACTGGCTTTAGGTCTGTAGGTCTACTTAAAATGTGGACAGTTTATCACACATACAGTAGCCTATACATCCTTTTATTCTCACCTGGGATCATCTGTATTTATGATTTAAAATCATAATACATTTTTGAAACAATGTGAACTGTAACTTGGTTATTACCCAAAGCTCAGAGCATAGGTGAGGGTAGAAAGACGAATCGAGTGTTTTGCCTTTCTGACTCAGCTCCTTCTTCACCACAGTCTGATACAGCGACCCCATCACTGCAGATGCTGCACTGATCCGCCTGCCAATCTCCCGCTCCATCCTTCCCACACTCTTCTGCAAAGAGCCCCACCACCTGGAGAGGGCAAGCCACTTCTCGTCTTGGATTTGGAAGTGCTGATTTAATCCCAGCTGCTTCATATTTGGTTGCAATCCATTCCAGTGTATATTGCATGTCCTGGATTCGTTGAAGCAATCAGGACAACATAATCTGCAAACAGCAGAGATGGGATCCTGTGGTTCCCAAACTGGACACCCTCCGACCAAATTCACAAATAATCAAACTTCTTTGCTTAAATGCGTAGCGTTTTTATTTTTTGCAGTAACAGCTAATAAAATGACCACACAGACCATTATCCTTTGCTCAGTGCAGAGAACATGAAGAAATGACTAAAGAAATAACTGTTATTAAGTACTTTTATACATCAATTCTGTGTAATATTTATTCACACCAAAGGCTAGTCAGGCCTTTTAAAGGAAAAAGTAGCACATCTACAATTATGTTAGACTCACTAAAATATTGCAGAAATATCATACATAAAATACGCAATTCCATCCATCCATCCAGTTTCTACCGCTTATTCCCTTTTGGGGTCGCCGGTGACTGGAGCCTATCCCAGTGACTTCGGGCCTTAGGCTGGGTACATCCTGGACAGTGGTCTCAAAATGATGAAATGTTTTACGTTAACCTTACACACTAACCTCGCTTCTAAAGTGATATTCAAAATTGGCCCTAACACTACCTAATCACTTTGCTCTAAACAAGTCAACAAATACTTTTTGAGTCTCATCCAGGAGTCATTCTCAATCTGCAGCTCTAGTCTGAGAACTCGGATATTTATGCTGCTTTGCCCTGACCACCGGGCAAAACCTTCTGATAATAACATGTTTTGTTTATCTATTATCTTTATGAATGATTATTAAAGATAAGTGATAGAGCTCCCTCTTTAGCTCACTTGTGAAAATACACTGTCAGAACAGGCACAACAACATTTTCTCTCATTTTTCGTGAGCCAAGGCCAAAGAACAATACATTTCCGTGGAGTGACGGGTTCATGCCTCATATAGACCTATCTATCGTTTGTACACCACAATGTCCAAAATAATTGAACAAATACTCCCAAATTTATCTCACAATGATCAGACAAGATTTATTAACAAATGACAAACACAAGACAACAACAACAAGAAAGCCAAACATAAAAAATTAGCCGAGGTTTCGAGGTTACATTACCTGGGAAGAATTACGTTCCCAGGTAACGTAATTCTTCAGCGTTCTTGTATACACAATAAGAATATTCTAATCACAGGTAGTCTAATTTGGCAAGCGTATCTTCCCATCAAATAATCAATATTTATATCCCATATCCCACCCACAACCACCCGGCCCACTACCACCCGACCCACAACCACCCGACCCACAACCACCCGGCCCACAACCACCCGACCCACAACCACCCGGCCCACAACCACCCGACCCACAACCACCCGACCCACAACCACCCGACCCACAACCACCTGGCCCACAACCACCCGACCCACAACCACCCGGCCCACAACCACCCGACCCACAACCACCCGACCCACACAACCAAATGAATGGGTTTCAGTCACGTGGCTTATTTGTTGTCACCACCATTTTGAAGCTGCTTGTCTTCGCTGTTAGGTAGAAGTAGAAAACTGCACATAAAATTGAAAATGAAAAGGGTCGATACTTCAAGAAGACTTATGAATTTTGACCCTTATCTACAGCGGCGAGTCGCTGACACTTAAAAGCAGTGACCACTTGCCACAATAAACTTTTGACGACGTTTAGATCCAAGCTTCCTCACGCCCTCTGCACCGGACAAGCTTTCAGAGCTTTCAAGAGAACTTTGTGTCTGATCCTAAAATATATTATCCAGACAGTTGGAAATTAGCCTTGTTAAAACTGTCTGCAAGTAGGCTAACATTTATTAGCATAGCCATTCCAGCTCTAGCCAGCTGCTAACGACTTAATGAACAAACAGCTCAGCCTCAGTCTGGAGTGATTTCTAAGTTTGCTGGTCCCTCCTGACCACAAAATACATTTCTGGACAAACTTTTGTCCTCAAGATGGCAGCAGCGAGTCTGTGATGTCACTTTGGACCCATGAATGGATATAAACAGATGAACCAGCTGAGGAAGCTCCATCAGAGGAGTCTGCACCAGGAGCAGAGTCACCTGCAGCCAAAGGGCCCAAAGGAGAGATGAGGCAGAGACACCAAACCTCCACCAGGGGCCCACAATTCAGGCCCCAGCAGCCAAAGCTTACCACTACTCCTGGTGCAGACGGCTCCTCTGAGGAAACACTGGAGATCCTAAAAGTGAGAAAAGGATCAAAATAAATAAGAACTAAATATATGAGCTTAGAACCAGACTAAAAAAAAAAAAATGAAAATAAAAGTAGGACATAAATACAAGCCTAAATGAAAATGAACATCATGCTCAAATGTCCACGTCAAGACACGGTCAAACGCCTTCTCCATATCCACAAAGCACATGTGGAAAACTCCCATGGGCCCTTGAGAACCCAATTTAGTGTATAGAACTGGTCTCGCTCATGACCTATGGTCAAGACCTATGATCAAGACCTATGGTCATGAGCTTTGGGTAATGACCGAAAGAACAAGATCGCGGATACAAGCGGTCGAAATGAGTTTCCTCCGCCGTGTGGCTGGGCGCTCCCTTAGAGATAGGGTGAGGAGCTCAGTCACACGGGGGTAGCTCGGAGTAGAGCCGCTGCTCCTCCACGTCGAGAGGATCCAGCTGAGGTGGCTCAGGCATCTGTTCCAGATGCCTCCTGGGCGCCACCTTGAGGAGGTGTTTTGGGCATGTCCCACCGGGAAGAGGCCCTGTGGAAGACCCAGGACACGCTGGAGAGACTATGTCTCTCGGCTGGCCTGGGAACACCTCGGGATCCCCCCGGAGGAGTTAGAGGAAGTGTCTGGGGAGAGGGAGGGACTGCTGCCCCTGCGACCAGGCCCCAGATAAGCGGAAGAAAATGGATGGGTGGATAGAACTGGTCCCGCACTGCTCCCCCTAAAGGTGGTTGACTATCAGTCATATTCTGTTCTTCAGTGCCCTGGAATTGACCCCTAGGGAGGCCGAGAAGTGTGGTCCTCTGTAGTCGGAATTCAGACACTCGCCGTCGAGGACCAACCCCAGGGCTGGCTCCAGGTTAGGGCCCTGGTAACGGCCTTGTCATAGAACTTGTCGTAAAGAACTTCTAATATTTAACATTGACATTTGAATATCTGAGTCCTTTTAAATTGGTTGGCACGGTGGGCAGCGTATAGCGCCGTTGCCCCCCCCCCTCCCCAGATTTGAATACTTTATTGAACGTGTGCATATGTTAAGATTGTGAGCCTGTTTTGAATAGTAACACAAATGGCAGAGCTATATTCAAATATGAATATAATATAATATACTGGTAAGTGTTGTGTGCTACCAAACTACAGCAACTATAGTTCACTCACATTGAGCTTGTTAGGATGATGTTATCTGGATAGCTCTGGAAGCCTATTGGAATCTTAAGGATGCATCTACACGGTTGGGACTGTGGCCTGCGGAGAAAATCAGCTGTTGAACTCTTCACTTTTGGCCTTATCAACGAGATCACACCTTGTATAAAACACTGTTTATCTGCATTGCTGTCATCTCCTCTGGAATGTGCAGATATTTCACTCTGTTTGCTGTAATTATTTTTTTTGTGCAATGAAAAATTGAGTCTTGTCTGTGGCAGCATATTTGCATATGCACTCACAATGGGACGCCAACATTAAACGAGTTTAAACGAGTTTATGGCCTATTTGTGCTAATATAGATATTAGTATGTTTTTGTAGGGACCAAGTGCATCCAAGGACATCCAAAAGAGCTTCAGAATCCACAGATTGTAAATCATCCAAGTTCTTTAAAAGGACATTTTCTCCTTGTGTGATACAAACAGCAACAGAAAATCCTTGAAGCTGCTGCATGTGGCTCCATAAAGAACATCCAAAAATGGAGTTGCAAGTGTCACTGGATACTGGCCAGCGTGTCTCAACCCTACTTCTAAAACACAATGAAAGACTTGATAAAGGGAACTTTCAGCTCAGTTTATTCACATCACAGTTCATCACATAACACACACATACAGGTTTTGAGTGACCAAAACAGGCAGAAGCAAAAAGCTTGTGTGCCTAATGTGCATCTATTTACATTATACATGTTACATCTTTAACCTTAACGTAGACATACTGTATTTATTTATTCATTTAGGAAACCTTCTTTAATGGCCTGAGACAATAGTTGTGTCATCTGCAAACATAATCAAGTTTAAACATTTTGAGCTATTACAAATATAATTTATAATTAAAGGTTTTGGACACAGAACCTTGTGTGTTATTGTCTTAAATTCTCACCTTGTATGGTTCAGTTGAGCACAGCTGCACCTGCAGATGTGCTGTGCCCTAACTCCAGCCCCGGGCAGCACAACCTTTGCCATGTTCATGTCATTTGAAACTACTCCATGAAGGGACTGATTACATTATGACCTAATGGGTTTAAAATCTGATCTATAATTTCTATAATAATTCTCATATCTATCTGATTTCATTGTTTTCTGTTTGCTAAAACCTTTCAGTTCAACACCTTGTTTAGCTCTGATAGAAATCATTCCAGAATTCTTTTAGGAAGTCTCGCAAAACACCAACTCTTCCATCTCCATTTGGCAAACGCATGTTGGTTACCAAAGATGACAGAATATATAGGATTGTGAAAGTGCTTATTTCCAAAAAATAAGGATTAGAAAAAGTAATCAGGACATCAGCAATGTTTCAGTTTCAGTGCAGAGAAGCAGACTCTCCACCTGAGGATAAGTTATATCATCTTGTCTCTCATGAGGGAGTGTCTCAGTGTCTGGTGCAGAATGTCCTCTGATGTGTCCGGCTCGTAGCTTCCACTTAATGATCTGTGACATTACCTCCTGCTGGTCCGTCCCATGTAACTGTGTCACGCAGTTCAAAGTCATCAACGGCAGAAGCTCCAGCATCAATTTCACTACAGCTTGAAGAATCTTGAGTGTCTGTGAGATCCACCACACTGGCCTATCAGCTTCTGCTTCTTCGTTTGGGTCCTGTCCACTCGTGTGCTGCATGAGTAAAGTCAAAGAAGTTTAACTTTGCTATTTATACTAGTTACACTCAATGCAAGTTGAGTAAAGAAAGGTCTTCAGTCATAACATTTACATGTTCCATTGTTTTGTCTGCAGTAATAAATAAAGACCTTGACCTGCTTGTACCTTTTTTCATCATCAGTAAGGATCATCCAGCCTGATCATCTGATTTTGTCCCATTTTACCTTTTTATTGCTCTTTGTCCACTTAGTTGTGGTTTGTTTTGAAGAGTAGAGCCCTGCATCATCATCTTTAGACAGTTGACATCTTCCTGACACACACATATATATGTATATGTATATATATATATATATATATATATATATATATATATATATATATATATATATATATATATATATATATCTGTATAAGTAAGTGTCGTAATTAACACTTAAAAGGAAAATTATAAGAATATGTTCTAGTACATTTTAGTTTCTATTCATTTTAACGAGGCATATATAATGAAATTTACTTAATATACTGAATAATAAAAACATACATTTTGATGTTTTAAGCACTATTTGGACAGGATTAGTTTTACAGAGAAACCTCAGGTAAATAGTAAATCATCCTTGTCTGTCAAAATGTAAATATATTTTTAAAATTCCCTGAATTTTACAATTAAAAACAAACCTAAAATAGAAGCAACGTTAGCAACATGATGAACTACCGGTAAAGGGTCATTGTCATATTTTAGGGGGTTTAACAGTCTGCCATTTGCGCAATAAAGTCTGTAAAAACAAATAAATAAAAATGCTTATCCTGGCCGATTGCACACAAATATTACATTGTTTGTTGGGTATTTTCAATTTTACAGACATCCCTGGGTACAACTAATCCTGCCTGGAAAAATTTGGACCACACCACAGGAACTAACGGTTATTTCATTATTGTGTATTTGCCAACGAGTGATACAAGCCAATCCATTAACACCAACTTCTTAACAATAAGCAAGTCATAGTTGTAGAAGCTTGTTGTTTAGTAAGCTAGTGTTAATGACACCATGTTGTCACACAGACGAACACCTTAGGTCAGGGGTGATTCAACTTTTTTCACCGAAAGCTGCATTTTGAAGTGAATTGTTCAAAATGTTGATGGATGTACAGTAGTTTGGATGAGCCACCACACCTTTAATAAGGTTTGGAACTTTAATTGTAGGTCTTTATTACATCAAATATTGTAATTTGACTCATAATAGCATTTTTTCCCCCGATTTTACTTTTTTCCAGGCCAATTTTGCAGCAAGCCTGAGGGCCAACAAAAATTGGTCCGAGGGCCGCATTCAGCCCCCCCACCATAGTTTGGACACCTCTACCTACATTTATATTATAGCCATTTGAGTATGGAATAAGCAATCTTTATTTGTGATTGTGAGGTTCATATCAGTTGAAGGCTGGCGAATCAAATACAAAGTCCTATTTTGTCCATTTCGGGGGAATTAATCAATTAAATCGTGGAAACAAACTGGCAAATTTGTGGTAACAAACCCACAAATCGTGAGGACAAAATGAGCTAATTCATGGATAAGAAATAGTAATATGAAGCCACAAATAAGACTGATTTCTGAGCACGACTTCAGGCTCCGTGGTGTGTGCATTGTGCCCATGATGCGCCTTATCTGTTGTGGTCCGCTGATGTAGAAGCAGCCAATCCCAGGACCACGCCCACCCCCACAGGTCACGAGTGGATCCGCGTGCGCACCCTGTTCTTTTGAGCCAATCGGGAGCCCCGCTGTGAGCTCGAGGGCGGGGGAGGAGGCAGCGCGAGCGCTCTGTGACAGCTCTCGATTCAGTACTGCACCGAAGACAGAGAAAAGACACGAGGTCTCACTCCATGTGAAATTTGCTAAATATTAACGAACCTAACTTGAGTAAAGACCCCACACTGACTCTCATTCAATAAATGTTGTCCAAAAAAATGTACAGAAAATTATAAACATATGAATTGTTTTCGACCAATTTAGCTTTTATCATGTACGGTAACCTGGAATGTAATGACACTAACTGGCCCTAAATGTTCAAACCACTTTTAATTTCAACAAAGCACTTTTGCATATAAAATCATATTAATAAAAATATGTATATATATTAATATTACATTTAAAGGTGAGCTATGTAACTTTTCTAGTGGAGGGACTGTCCGCCAACTGTAAATATTTGGGTTTCAGCTTTGTGTTTATCTGTGAGGACTTTTGCTCATTAGAATTATATAATATTTTGCTTTCAATTGTTAATTTCTATAGCAACTGTACCAGCTTTTCATGTGTCTGAAACTCAAGGATATCTGACAATCGCCCAAAATATAGATATGTCTTCTCGTTACACAGCAACATCACCCGTCTCACAAGAAAATAATGAGTGATCAGACCAGAATTAGTCTGTTTCTAATCTGTCATTTGGACAGAAGAAATCATCAACTCATATATTCTCTAACCAAATATCACCATGTATGAATCAGAAAATAATTAAATTATTAAATTAAAAACAGTGATAGAGTAGAAATATAGAAAATAAAACATGCAAAGATTATATTATATTATGTTTTGACTATCATGCTAAAAGTCAGTCCTGAGCAGAGGCTTGTAGTCCACAAAGGGACCTCAGATGAACCTCATAAAGACCTCACATGAACCTCAGAGGGGCCCCAGAGGGAACTCAGAGGGACCTCAGAGGGACCTCATTCTACTCAGAAGATGGAGGAGACTTGAACGTTCTCCTCATAATCTGGATGTTGTATTTGAGAGACTTATAGACCTTTTCAAAGTTTAAAAACAAATACACATTAAATTCTGGAATGGACAGCAAATTTGATGAAGAAATTAGGATAAATTAACCACATTGTACACAGAATATAAAAAATAAACGGCTTTAGCTCCCTTATTTTCCACTTTTACTCCTTTAATTTAATCCACCTTCATTTCGCTCTGGTCCAGCTCGTTGTGGACCAACGAGCTGGACCAGAGCGTGTCCAGTTTTTTGTGTTTTTTTATTTTTTTCCTCCTCTGTTGTTGTTGTTGTTGTTTGTGTCGTCATTGCTTTGTTGTTTTTGTTCTATGCTCTAATAAAAAAATTAAATAGCAAAAAATTAAATCAAGGGGTTTAGCAAATGAAAACCAGTCCGATACACGTGATAATTACAGTGAAATTTATAGTTGTGATTATTTTATAGGAGATTCTAATAAACACGTAGCATAAAGGCCAAATCTGTATTTCTAGGCTTACTGAGCTCCATAGCATTAGCATTGAGACACATTTAACTACCTTAATAAACATAGCCCTGTAACATGTTTGTCTCCATGGAGATGGTGTGGTTTAATGCTTTACAGAGGAACATTATTGGCAAAGCAATATATCTTCATTGAGACTTGAAAGTGGCGTAACTAGAAAAGTTATAAAGTGCACATTTAAGCCTGCAGAATATTCATTTATTTATTCTAACAGACACAAGTAATAATAATCTTTATTTACAAATCATCTGAAAAAAATAAAAAATAATATACAGCAAAACAGAGAACAAAATATGACGAAAAAGGGAGAAAGAAAGTATTGGAAAAGTATTTAACTGAAAAGGGGCCAGGGTATATGTGTAAAATAGAAACAAATAAATTATCCTGACAATAACACAGCAATATACAGACAATATTAATAAACAACAATAATAAATAAATACATATACATGTAGTGGTGGGGTGTAGTATTCAGCAGATTATTCAAATAATGTATAATGTATTACAAGCTTTTTTAACTTATAAAATATAACTTCTTCATATAATTGAAATTCCAAGAAGCATCATAACTGTACTTCAAAATCAGAAAGGCACAATCAAAATCCCAACTTATTACAAGCCTACAGAGTATTTCATGAGTATATGTGCTTTTATTACAAGCCTACAGAGTATTTCATGAGTACAATATGTGTTTTTATTACAAGCCAACAGAGTATTTAATGAGTACAATGTGTTTTTATTACAAGCCTACAGAGTATTTCATGAGTATAATATGTGTTTTTATTACAAACCTTACAGAGTATTTCATGAGTATAATATGTGTTTTTATTACAAGCCAACAGAGTATTTAATGAGTACAATGTGTTTTTATTACAAGCCTACAGAGTATTTCATGAGTATAATATGTGTTTTTATTACAAACCTTACAGAGTATTTCATGAGTATAATATGTGTTTTTATTACAAACCTTACAGAGTATTTCATGAGTACAATATGTGTTTTTATTACAAGCCAACAGAGTATTTAATGAGTACAATGTGTTTTTATTACAAGCCTACAGAGTATTTAATGAGTACAATGTGTTTTTATTACAAGCCTACAGAGTATTTCATGAGTATAATATGTGTTTTTATTACAAACCTTACAGAGTATTTCATGAGTATAATATGTGTTTTTATTACAAACCTTACAGAGTATTTCATGAGTACAATATGTGTTTTTATTACAAGCCAACAGAGTATTTAATGAGTACAATGTGTTTTTATTACAAGCCTACAGAGTATTTCATGAGTACAATATGTGTTTTTATTACAAGCCTACAGAGTATTTCATGAGTATAATATGCGTTTTTATTACAAACCTTACAGAGTATTTCATGAGTATAATATGTGTTTTTATTACAAGCCTACAGAGTATTTCATGAGTATATGTGCTTTTATTACAAGCCTACAGAGTATTTAATGAGTATATGTGCTTTTATTACAAGCCTACAGAGTATTTAATGAGTACAATGTGTTTTTATTACAAGCCTACAGAGTATTTCATGAGTATAATATGTGTTTTTATTACAAACCTTACAGAGTATTTCATGAGTATAATATGTGTTTTTATTACAAGCCTACAGAGTATTTCATGAGTATAACATGTGTTGTTTTTTGTGTGTGAGTGAGCCCTCCTCTCTAGAGCCGATCTGTGTCCTGCACTCGAAAGGGAAAGGAAACACTTCTCCATTTCCTAAATCCCCTCCCGCTCTGCCTTTAGCTCTAACCTACCGTCTGTTTGCTCGACCTAAAGGCTTCGAGACGCTCTTCTCCTCTCAATTCAACCTTTCCTGGTTGATTGTTGGACTCCCCCTTCCCTTCAGACCCCACTTCGCCGCCGCTACCTTCATCATCTCCTCGCCAAATACCAACCGCCAGATTTAGCGAGCCCAAAGTTGACAGGCGGCGAAGCTAACACAAAACTAGCCCCGGATTTCACACACTTCGCTGGGGCGTCATCTCGTCTACTCGCCCCCGGCTTCCTGTGGATACCTCCCCGCGAAGCTGACGAGCGTCTGCGGTGGGCTTTATCGCTGGTAAGCCGGTCGTTCCCTGGCAGGCGTGCTCGATTTAGCATGCTAGCTAATACCCTGCGCATTTAGCCTGGAAGCCAACACAAGGCCGCAGTCCAGCCCCAAAAGCATCTGCCGCTGAGACTATTTGCATCGCCGCGCAGTGATAGTTGACAGGTGAGTGGCAAATACGTCTAATTCCCCTCGGCTAACGTCGCAGGGGCGCCGTAGCTTCTCGCCAGCGGGTCGCGTTGTCAGTGTTGTGTTTGTTAGCTTCGGTGCTAATCACATTTTAGCCCGTTTCTAGACGATGGGGGTTGGGGGAATCCGCGAAATCACGCCGGAGGTCGCCATCTTTCATTGGATGCGGCTGCGAAAGGGAAGCTCGCCGCTAAGCTAAGCACGGCTGCGGCTCCCGGTGCCCGCAGAGCTCGCGCGGCGGTGGTTGTTGTGAGTGTTTTACGCCGCCGGTGGCCGGTTTTGCCTGAGGGTTTAGCGATATGCGAGGCTCGCGGTACGATATTATCACGATGTTCATTTCGCGATTCGATGTTTATTGCGATATCGAGACGGGGCTAACGTAGTTGTTGGAATGACGCTTTTTTCTTTTTAAAATGCCTTGACAAGCCTTCGATGTGAACCACCATAGTTGTATTACAAGGAATTAAGATGTTAAACTGCTTTTTTCTGATTTTAATATTGATAATATGGGTAGTTGATGCGTGTTTCCTTTTTAGTTTACATTTATTTACATGAACAACTAGACAATATAGCAGCAGGTGGTGATTCAACTATTTTGACAGCCCACTATATTATTATTAGTGATTTATTTGTGATGATACAATTTCACAATGTTTCGGTTATTGTTGCATCCCTAGTGGTTTTGTGTGTAAGGATAATAAGGTGTTACTGCTAAAAAAGACTGGGTTGTTGTGTAGAGATGTCAAGATTAACCTGTTAATCGATAATCGTGATTATTCAGCTCACAATGTAATCGTAAGAAATATAAACTAACAATTGAGACAATTTTAGAAGCAACGTTATGTCATTTCTATTCAATCTGGACCCCAAAATAGACAGGCAAATGTTAAGTGACTTATGTGGCAGTTTATATCACAATAACTTTATAAAGCTGTTCATAAAGCTGGTTAAGTATTAATGGAACAGCGATGTGTTCGAATGAAAGAAAATTAAGGAGTTTGCCTTTATATTTTGTCAAGTTCCATTAATCGTGAATAATCGTAAAATTGTAATTTTCTTCTCACATGAATTTTGACAGTAAATTTTGATATCATGACTATTGTTTTCAAAGAACGCCTACGCTCTATTTACTACTATTATTGTTTTACTATTATTATTGTTCATTGATAGGCCCTTGTCACATTAACGGGAGAAAATTATTTTTTTGGGATTTCACAATTTGTAACTTTGGTGGCATTTATTTAAATTTTTAGTTGTAGGCTACAATTATTTCTGAAAGGGTGGTGTTGACATAATAATAGTCTGCTTTGTAATTACTTCATGTATCAAATTCACAATTTTATTATGTGACTGCATTTATTTAGGTAATAGAATGCCCACTGTAAACAAAAAATACTATGGTGTTATTGAAATATTGCAATAGGATTTTTTGAAAAATGATGCAGCCCTAGTATTAAATTATGTTTGATACAGTTTTGTCAATTTTACCGGCACTTTATTATACACATTTACAGAAAAATTCTAAAGTTATCTTGTTGTCTTACTATACGGAACTCCTATTGACTGTACATCACGTGAAAAGCAACATGCTAGCTGCACACATCTGCAATGTTTTTTGAGTTGAACGCTGTACTTTTGGCATTGTCTTGTGGTGAAATTTTGTGAACAACTTTACACCTCACACCTTTCGCTTTGATCAATTTTTCGCAACTTATTGATTCTGCAAGACTGTGCTGTTTCCTCTGACCTCAGTTATCTTTTGTGAACAGCTGCATGTAAATTAAGAAGTTATCATATGCTCTGAGTTATATGGAGCCATAAAGTATATTTTTGTTCAAAGTCCATATATTGAAGTCAGTTTAAGCTTATACAACATAAAATAACTTTACACGTAGCAACACACCCAGTCCTCCAAACTGGACCGGTGGCGGATCAGGCACTGGGCACAAGTGGAAGCCTTTTGTGTTCTGGTCAGAATGGAGAATGGGAGTTTCGGTGTGGGGAGGAGGAGTGCCACTGTGCGCTCGAGCCCGAGTCTTGGCACGGGCCTGGCATGTGAGCTGCTGCTGCCACCGTTGTCGCCGCGGCGCTCAGAGCATGTGTCACAGGCTAATTTCACCTGCACTGCGTCTGCGTGAGGGCTCCAGTCATGGGATGTTTGTGAAGCGAGCTGTGGCAGTGCTTCTCAACTGGTGTGTCACAGGCTTTTGCCAAAAATACTGATGAAACGTGAAGTTTACAAGTTAGCCGGGCTTTCACCAGCGAGTCCAGATGGTGGGCTGCCGGTGCTAGAATGTGAAGATGTGACTCTCCCAAATGGCAGAAACCGCTTTTTATTTTATTTTTTACAATTTGATGTGTTTTGGTTCTGTTTTATTTTTTAGAAATAGCCAAAAGGAAAAAAAAGACAAATGTTAGACTAGGGCTGGGCTTTTCACACCCCACCCACGCCTCCTATTGGTCAGGCTTTGAGTGAGTGACAGCTGGATTTAACCAATTACAGGGAAGTGTGAACTTTCAGAATAAGTAAGTACAGTTATTGACCTCTGACTAGTCAAACAATTATTTCTATTGAACCATAAATGAAATGCGCCGGTTAATCAGGGGGAAGTTGTCGGTGTTTATATATATATAATGAAAATGAAAATTCTCCAAGCGGAATGAGCCTCACATGAGTGTTATTTGTGTTGCCAGCATCAAAAATAATAATGTGTTTAAACCTGTGCTGTGTCCTCTCTGATCTGAATGGTCACTACCTAAAGCCCAGCTCCTGCACCAATCATGAATCAGAACTAGTCTGGCCTCTGCAGCTCAGTGAGACTGGGATTCTGGAGAAGAAGCTGAACATGAGTCGTAGCCTGTCCACAAACTGAGGAGGACAAACACTCGGATGTGTCCTCTTTAAGAAAGTTAAGGCTCTGGCAACACACTTTTATTTGTGATCGTTTTTGTCTGTTTTTTAACCTGTATGAGCACGGACTAAATACAGTTCCCGAAGGAAATCCGCAACAAATTCTCTCGTGAGTCATGACCCACGTTGAACACAATTTATTGTAAGACATTTTTGTTGTTGTACTAAATGATTAGTATGGACATGTTTATTCCCCATAACTTTGCTGTGTGTCTGGTCAGCACACGTGGGGCTGAAGAGGAGCGACTGAACTGTCGCTGCTGCCTCTGGCGACAAGGGAGAGCAGTGCACAGTCCGATGAGAGACGGGACAGGATTCTGATGTTCAAATGAAAATAATGTGTTCAAACTGTTTGTATGCTTATTGCACAACACTCTGCTCCTGCTGCTTTTCTGGTACCTAGACTTTGATCGCGGTTTATTGATCCACAATGGAAATTACTTATAAAAAAGACAAAAGTTTTTATAAAATTCTAAATTGGATCTATTTGCCTGCGGCACGGTTAGGGTCAGAGCAGTACAGGTCACTTTTGACAATGGAAACACTTTCAGGTCTTAACGATCCACTTCATGTGAACTCATGGAAAAGGGGTGTAAGAAATGTTAATTACATGATCGGTTTGTCTCCGTTTGCTACGTCAACTAAACAGTTCTTTACGCTGTGAAGTTTTCTAACGAGGCCTAACGAAGTCTTTTATCACAATGTAAATAAGAACATTTACGATGATGATATAATTGCCGCTAGACAACTTCAAAATCTGCAGTTTATTGGTGCACATTCAAAAAAGGAACACTTTCTTTTCAATTTAACAACAAGCTCTTTCTGTCGTACATTAAAGCTGTCATTTTATAACAATAGTGCATACGTTTATCAGCCACAATTTATAAGTCTATACTGCAACCTCCACCTGTTTTAAGTTCTCTAATGTAACTGTGGCCTGTCTGGTAGATTCATCTTTCATAAAGGCTGGACCTGCATTTCCTTATGTTCTGGAATTTCTATTGTCTTTATCGTTTGGAATTTTTGAAAAAAGTTTTTCATAAAAGGATTGAAATACTGATTGAAGTTGGTCTTGTTTAGTTAAGATGACATAATTCTGCCTATCCCGTATTTTTAAAAAATGTTTTTTTCAGCTTGTTGTTTTGATGGTAATTTAGAATATTTTGATCCACTCTCGTTATATCTTTGTTTGGTAAAGAGCATTTTCCTAACTATTTCATGTAAAGTCAGATCCTTAATTTCTCCACTCATCTTCTATATTTCTTGTTACATTTAAAGGACACCACTTTTTGGCATGGTTTTCTTCCAGCAATTTTAATATTTCAGACTACTTGGCTTTTTCACCCTTTGTTTCTTTTTTTGGAGGCTATAGCTATAAGTTGTCCTCTCAAGACTGCTTTGGAAGCATCCCAAAGGATGGGCGGAGAAATTTCCCAAGCATCAGTTTCCTCCAGACAAGTCTTAATATTGTTGGACAGTTTTTCCTTTAAAAAGGGCCTTTAATCAGGCTCACATTGAACTTCCACAGTGTGCTTTTCATCTTTCCTCCAAATCTACAGAAATGTAGACCGGAGCATGATCACTTCTGTCTACTGTGCCTACATCTGCCTCAGTGATTTTACATCCGTCTTTATTGAGAACAAAAAGGTTATCTATTCTTAAATAGATTGTATGTGGGTTAGAAAAATGGGTATACTGACGTGCTCTTGGGTTCAATTTCCTCCAGGTTTCAATCAATCCTATATTCTTCTATATTTCTTATTAGAAATTATTATAGATATTAGAGTTGTGTTAAAAAAAAAAAAATCAGTATTGAATTTTTGATAACTCTTGAATGTTTTTAATCTCTGGAGACAACAAACAAAATTTGGGCTGCAACAATTACTCAAGTAAATAGAGTAATTTGATTACAAAAAACATTTTATTGCCTCGATTTGTTTAATGTTCTTAAAAACATGAGAATCTTCAACGCTTTTGGCGCTTTTGTTTCACACAGACCTAGGGTCAAACGATGATTTTTAAAGCAGAGTTTTGCAGCGGCGGTGAACGGTGCGTTAGCTCAAAGCACCACCATAACCCGGAAGTCTCAGTCCTTATTAACGTGGGGAAAGACTGTGGTGCTCCTTTAACTGACTGAATAAAAGGATCTCCACGCGGTGACTGTAAACGGGGAAAGTGGTGAATTAAAGTTATCAGAGGAGTCCGCTCGCTCTGGATTGGGCTGAAAACGGCTTGAGTCGCGATGTAGAGATGACAAGCTGCACAGAACAGTCATCACAGCAGCGACAGACAAACTCCTCACTGCACAAAGCGGAGCCATCGTTCTTTGGTTTGATCAAGAACTACAATAAAAGACAATCCTCGCAAAGTCCGGGCTGGTTGGCGTCCATATCTAGCATGTTCAGAGCAGATGGGGGCTGCCTCGTGTTTGCACTTAGCGTCGCAGTGAAAACTTTCAGATTACTTGTTAAATTGTGAAAAGCCTGTTGTCCGTCTCCCATGTCGTGAGGCTGGTACAAAGTGATTTGGCTGAAATATCGTCCCTCTAAAGTGTAAGGGAAGCCTAAAACCAACACATTTTGGTTTGTTTTGTGAGTCAACCTGCTTTTCTCCTCTCCTAAACTTATTGCAGCTTCTTCAATGTGATATTTTAATGTCATACCGCTACCAAAAAAAAATTGCGGTATCACCAGTATGATCTGGTCCAACCCTAGTCGAGTGGTTGTCAGTCACTAAATAAGCCCTGTTTTTGCTTTTGGCCTGTGGGCCTTATTTGATGGGACAGTACAGCGTGAAATGGGGATAAACCTACAGTAAAATTGTCGGGTGCTGGATTCGAACTCGCAATGCTGTGGCACACAAGTCCTGGTTTTTCAGTTTCCTAACTCTCCTGTTAAAAATGCATTATAGCCAATGCATGGAAAGGTACCAGCCTTTAGAATGCTGGCTTTCTGTTTATAAGCACTGAAAGACTGTACTGAGATGCATGCCATAAATAAGTAGATGGATTCTCCTGCATTTGAGAGCAAAGTTAGTGTAGACTAAATAAGGCCAAATAGCATGCCGGACAAATTGACTAAATGTGATTGACCACCTTTAATCCATCTAAATTCACACGTGCACATTGTCTCATTAATAAATTGTCTGAAGAACAAGCGGCCTCGCTACATCAGACTATAACACATTTAATCTTATGGAATGTTGTTGGTTTGGCCGTGTTAAGTTACTGTCCAAAACACGAGGAAGCGTTTTCTTTTGGCAGAGCTTGTTTTGCCCGTGTAGAAGCTGCAGCTTGTCCTATTTTTACACCCTTCCCTAAACTCTCTATAGAAATACAGCGCGCCTTAACAAACCCTATGTGTATATGTACGTACTATCAGGTCATGTATCATCTGGAGGCCGCTCTCGTGCCTCGGCCCTGCCTTATGTAACACAGGCTGCTTTGTGTTCAGCTGTTAATGATGGGATTGTGAAAGCTGTGGTCTGTATTTATAATGTTGTTAACCTCAATGTGGCTCAAGGCTCAGATGGGCAATAAATCACACACATATTCAAGGCGTGCGTTCTTCTTGCTGTCATTTTGATTACTGGTTGTAAAACTAACAAACGAGGTGATTGAAGCGAAAATTGAAATTTCAAAAGCGGAAATAAAAACTGACTAAACGGCAACTATTTGGACAACATTTAACTGCCATTATAGCATTATATCAATATTGTAATAAGTCTAGATGAGTGAAGCTCTGTGCATGGATCACAACTGGTGTCAAAGGTCACCAGCTTTGGGCCTTTCTCTCTGTGTGAAAACACAGAAGCTCTGGCCACAGACGAGCACACAATTGTTTGTTGTTTGCAGATTATCAAAGCTAGGCTAACGCGGATGGTTGTTGGGGCTAGGCTAACGCGGATGGTTGTTGGGGCTAGGCTAACGCGGATGGTTGTTGGGGCTAGGCTAACGCGGATGGTTGTTGGGGCTAGGCTAACGCGGATGGTTGTTGGGGCTAGGCTAACGCGGATGGTTGTTGGGGCTAGGCTAACGCGGATGGTTGTTGGGGCTAGGCTAACGCGTAACTTAGAATTCTTTGCCAGTACCATTGGCATGTGGGACCTAAAGAGTCTAATGGTTACAACACTTTGTTCTCTTGAGGTGCTATTTTAGTTTAGTTTTAATGCCTTGGATTGTAAACGCATGATTTTAAGAATTAAGCAACATGTCATGGCCTTCACAAATATCTTTTCTATCCATCAATTAGATGACATTAGAAATTAATCATATTAAATACCTAATATCATTAGATATTTTTCTAGTGTTCAGCTATATTTGGTGCGCTAAAGCAGTGCATTACGATACCAACGCTAACCTTAGACTGTTAGACTGAAATTACATTGTCTCAGGTGTCAGCCTTGAATCTAAATGCTATCCCTGATGTTGAAAGTCACGTGTCTTTTGTTTGTTCCTTCTCTCCATAGCTTACCTGGTGACACTGCGACTTCTCCCTGAGGAGCCAAGAAGTAGACGGCTCATGACTTCTGACCAGGACACGAAAGTTGTCGCTGAACCCCAGGTGCAGCACGTGCAAGAGGCAAAAGAGAACGCTCATTTGGTAAGTTTTAGCTTTGTCTTTTTTTTTGGTCATAGTTTACAGAGTAGCTGCTTGTTGTTTCTAATTTAGCCACAACACAACAGTGGCATTGATATGTTGGAGTGACCTTTGCTTCAGTATGTCTCTATATTAAAGTTTGTAGTTAAATAGAAGTAATGTGTAATTAATTAATATAGCTTATAAGTATAGTTTTTACTTGTAATGCATTGGGATTTTTCCCATCTCCAACTGGAAAAAAATCTGGTAATTCCCACTTGAACTCTGCGATGGTTGAGATCCCACTTTAAACTGTGACATTTTACTTTAAGCACTAGTAATCTCCATAAAAAATTGGACCTGGGTTGATAACCACAGTAGTAACATTTGATTAAGATATTCATTTTTGTCAATATTGCACACCCCTAGTTGTTCACCTAAGTGAGCATCAGATGACTGTATCCTACTGTAGTAAAAATGTCACACTTAATAAATTCTATTTAAATATATATTTGAAAAAACAACCATAACGCAAGCACGTACATTAACGCAAGCACGTACATTAACGCAAGCACGTACATTAACGCAAGCACGTACATTAACGCAAGCACGTACATTAACGCAAGCACGTACATTAACGCAAGCACGTACATTAACGCAAGCACGTACATTAATTTGCAGGTTGACAAATAATTATTCTTAGGGGCCTAAAATTTGGGAAGTTGTGTAGAACTACCAATATATATATATATATTTTTTACCTAACTTTGAAAACATTTGTTTGCCTTTCTCCTAACTTGTGTAATCCAGCACACGTACAACAACAACATTTGTGAGTCCGTTTACTCTTACGTTCTATGGCAACAGTGGCCTGAGCAAGCATCTCCACAGCTGTGCTCCTTTTGACACCTCTTGATTTCCCACACTGATTGTGTTTAACCAGAGAAACAAGAGGCTGAGGCTGCTTGTAACTGAAGAGTTCTGACCTGTTTTTATTACCCTCTTTTCATCTCAAAGTCACGGCACTATTGAGTTTAGGCTCATTCTTTATGTCGCAAATATTCAACCTGCCCATGTTCCCGGCTAAGAGTTCTCATAAATCCTGGATGCTACAGTAAAAAGTGATGGTATTTAATAAAACACAAGCCAATACAACAGATTTAATTTATAAAATACAAATACTAGGTCTCAAAGTGTGTATGACAGGTTTTTACGATTTTCTACATTTGACTGATACCTGTTGTACATATCAATTATAGTTTTACTCATCGAGTAGGTATTTGTGTAGAAAACATTGAAAGATCTGTACAAAGGAAGTGATATCACACTAGGAATACTCGTTCCTGTCAAATTTTATGCATCATTTACACAAAGAGACAACTTTTTTGACTCTCTAAACACGAATTCAGGTCATGAAGTCAAGGTGCTCTCATATATTTTTATTTGTCAAATTAAAACAATTTTGACATTAGGTGAGTGTTTACTGGGTTATTTCCTAGTGTGATGTCATCAATTACAAACTGGAAGTTAAAATTATAGATATTAAAAATGGGATACCATTTTCATAATTTTTAGCAAAATTCTAAATGCATATATTTTAAAAATAGTTCAATGAGTAGTCCAACCTGTATAGGCATTAAGCTATGGCTATTTCCTTAGTGCCAGATTTGACATAGGGTCATAGCCTCTGGGCAACATTGGTGCACAATGCACTACACCTTTTAACACAGTTGCCCCAAATAGCCACAACAGGATCTGTTACAATAATGACTATAACAAAAACTTCTAGAGCCCTAGAGAGACCTTCTAGAGATTTGTGTGAAAAGTACTTAACCAGCACTAAACCAAATATGACTAATCCAAGACCAAACAAATGCCAGGATTAAACTGGTAGAATTAAACCAAGTCTAAATAAGTAGACAAGAGAAAATATATTTTGTAATATTTGGAAAATTTAGATCTGTAGAGCCGGGTTTGGCCCACAGGCCGTAAGTTGAAAAGGCCTGTTTTAAGCCATCAGTACTCACACATTGCAATGACTTTAAAGGTGCACAGTGTAACATGTATCTATGACGGATGACCTGCTTGTCTCCTTTGAGCATTGTAACTGAAGGAATGCAGGACAGATAAGTTAAATGCCATACTGTTGAACATTCCAGGAGAAGCATTGAAATCTTTATAGAAATAAAGTGGTTTAGCTGTGTTTAAAACTAAATAAAGAGAAAGAAAATAGACTTATCATTTACAGGCTTTGACATACTTCTGATTTGAAGTCTCTTTGCATCTCGAGTTCATCGCTCCCTATTTTGACAACGTTTGTCCAAACTCGATTAACCACATTTTATTAGCATATCTTTAGTGGTGAATCATGCACAGCTTAAGTGCAGTGTGTGTGATGACCTCGGATGACGCTGTTTGATGGATGACGACAGGCACAAACTGGCAGACGCAGTGTCCTGGCACAGCCTCTATAAATATCTCCTAAAGTGGCAACAACGGGGATCAGACGGCCCTCTTGCTCTAAATAATTGTCGCCATTAGTAAGGCCGGTTAGCAAACACTGTTTTACATGCCACGCCCCACATATACGCAACACAGTATAAGAGAACATTGGACGATACCAGATGATAATCTAGTTTAGTTGTATTAACATCACAATGGGACAGGCAATGATGATGATGTAGAAGACGCAACATGCAAAGTGAGTTCTTGGCACACTAGACACTGCTCACTTTAGGCAGTCAGATTTGAGCTGAGAAACCAGATGTTTGTCCTGGTGCAATATCTGAACGAGAGAAGGGACTAAGTGGACAGGGCTGACAGTTCAATCATCTCTAAACTCATGGTTCAAAATTGGTCACAGCACCATGAGCGTATCCTCTGTGGGAGGAGGCCTGGTGTGGCAGAGCTGATATTTGAATGTCATGCGACCTGAAATTTTATTGTGTGCACATTTAATCATTTATAATTGAATTAAAATCAAAGGCTTCCCGCGATTTTCGCGCTATAGAGTGCTCTTTTTATTAAATTTACAAAGACAAAAGAAATTGTACATATTTACCCTGCACCTTTCAATAAGCCGCAGGTGCTCATGTTGTAACATGAGATATTTACACAGAAAGATGGGACACGGTAGTGATGTAACAGTTGTCTTTTGAACTCACTCAACTTTGGTCTCAAGGGTCTGCAGCGCAGTGAATGAGTGATTATAATAAAACGCATATCATTTTGAAGCTTAACATACAGAAAACACATCTGATCTGTCCCATATGTCCTTGATTACTCTGTGTGAGCTGATTTACCTGTGTCTGTGTTTTCACATCTGGTTCACCTGCTCCTGAGCTTGTGCTTAACGAGTGATTGTTACGTTGTAACATGAGATATTTACACAGAAATATGGTCTAGAGTAGAGATGCACGGATTGTCCGTGGGTCAGGTCCAGCCAAGAAAGTCACATTTCAATATGGCAGGTTTTAAACTGCAGATATCGCATGTCTGCGCTCCACATGTGTCTTTGCTTTTAGCTGCGTGTAGATTCACTTCCCCATTTGACTCGTATCTGTTAATGTCAGTCTGAGTGTAATAAAACAGTGTTTTGACGCTTAACATACAGAGAACCAGTCTGAATGTCCCCTGAACAGTGCTTCTACCAACATCTTCTTCTACAGTGTGTCAAACACTTCCTGCTAGAGTGCCCCCCAGTGGCTGTTAGCCAGTAAAAATCTAGAAATATAGTTGCACCAGTGTGTGTTCCATATGTTTTTCTTTGCTCAGTTAATGTTTTATTACAGTGATAAACCATTAAACTTGTATATAAGGCATAGTTAGAAATGCTAAAGATTCACTTGATTAAGTTGCCTATTTGAGATGAATGGGACTCTGGCCTACACGTTGTGGCTGTGGTTAGTGTATTCACTTTCCAGCAACAACAACAAGGCAAAGCAAACCGCAAAAGTGAAAGTAGAACTAATACTGTATTCTATCCAACTCTCTTGTCTCGCTGTAATCTCGCACAAGTCTCCTCTGTTCATTTGCATGTGTGTGTGTGTGCATGCACTCGATGACTGCCCCTTGCTCCTGCAGAGATCCAGTGTGCGAACAGTGAACAGCTAGAGTCCATAACTATTCAATGAAGTTGCGGCATAACATGTGTTATAAAACAATAGACACAAGCGCAGGCTCAGTTTACGGACCATTTGAAGCGCATCTAAACTCTCTAGAGGCATGGGACAGTGCCCCAAAATGGCCATTTTACCATAGATGCCACTATCTGGGACCGAAGCTGATCATTGACACTATGAATGCAACTGAAACATTGGCACCTTTAAATAAACCCCTTAGACAACCTCTGTGCTTTTTTTTGTTGTCAGTTGGTAACTTTACATTTGATACGAATTTAGAGGTATCATCATATGCAAACCTTCAATAAATGAATTTTAACATTACCTTTAACCCTACTACACATGTCCGAATCTCTGCTTGCCACGCTTTCTGGGACTCTGATCTCCCAATTGAAAAACCTCTTCAAAAAGTCTCAGTTTAGCCCCTGTTTCCTTTTTCAACAAGCCCTGAAGGGAAAAAGGAAGTGAAGTCTATCTAAAATTAGCGCCTTGTGTTAATTTTCCAATGTTAAGTCCACCTGCTTTGAGATTGGAAAGGTAGATTGTGGTATCGACGAGGAGAGTTGAAGCACTGCAGTGGGAAATGCTCCAGGCTATTTAACTGTCGGCACAACCAAAGGCTTGAGTTAAGATTTACTCTTTGCCAGAGCTTCTCAACATGTGGTGCGTGCTCACTGGGGGTGGGGGGTGGCGAGAAATGCATTACATAATTATATATTACAGGCGATGGATGTGTTTTCAGCAACAAAGCACCAGCACGGGGTTAATCTCTACAGAAAGCAGTGGAGGACAAGTTTGTCTCTCGCACACGTTTACCTCAGGTTTAGGATGAGCCACAACTTTGACTCTTGTCTCTCTATGCGCCGCTCTGTGTTTTTCTTTTGGGCTCGTCTCCTCCCTTTCTGAGTCTAACTCCCCAAACTGACTCATTTGGCGTTATAAAGCCTGTCATATATTGCGTGTGCCCCCCATTCCACTTTGATCCCACAAGCTTTCCATGGTAAATGTGAAACATGAGCAGGTAAGTTAATGTACCGCTGATGATCTTACTACAGTTGGCCATGTCTCACTTCGAGTCCAACATGTTCCCTCTTAAGGTGCTCGTGCAGTGATTGATAATCGATTAGTTGCTGCAGCCCAAGTGATATGGCAATATTGCCAATATCATTTTTCTGACATACATTATAAGTATTTTGTCATTTATATAGACTTTAGCCATTTTTTACAGGAGGGTTGCTTGGTAACTGTTGTGGAATTAACTCTGTCATATCTCTTGTCCATGTCCAACCAGAAAGTACAATTATTAACTTCAGCAACATTGTAAAAATAAGGGAACTTGACTATGCTTTAGTGAGATGATTTTTAAACTTTTCCAAGTGAATGCGCGTTTTGATGCTGCTTCTCTGCAGTTCCGGGAAGGACTCCTGCTGCCAAAGTCCAGTTCCTCCACATATACCTAAAACACCTACTCATTCTCAAAAGATTAAAAAAGTGGGGAAAGTGTCACCTTAGTGCACCTAAGAAGCATTTTCAAAGCTAACAGTGTTTCTTTTTCAAATTGTGTCCTTATTCACAGCAATCACATCTGAAATACTTTTTACTTGTTTTCAATGCATATAATTATTCTGAATTGTGAAAACGTGAAACACAAAGGTTAAGGTGTTCAAATGTAGTTAAAATGACTCAATAGTGCATAATGTAAGAGTTAACTAAATCAATTCCTTGTTAGCTGTAGAGGAGGGATGTCCAAACTACGGCCCAGGGGCCAAATGCGGCCCTCAGAAGGCAGCTGGAGGGCCAATAAAAATTGGTCCAAGTTGGTCCAAACAACTAAAAGTAGTACTTTTTACTGTAAAATTTGACAAATTCAAGCATTTTGATGTCATAACAACCTGTTATTAATGTTACAAGTATTATTAAAGGTGTGGAGGCTCATAAAAAATATGTGAAATGCAAAATTTTGAAGGATTCACTTTCAAATTCAACATTGTCGGGTTGTTTGTTGCCCTCTGCTCCATACAAGTTGCAAAATGCTGCCCTCGGTGAAAAACGTTTGGACACCCCTGCTGTAGAGCAAATATGCCATTATTCAAATTCCTTCCTTCTTTCCTTCCTCCTTTCTTTCCTTCCTTGCTTTCCGTCCGTCCGTCCTTCCTTCCTTCCTCCCTCAATAAGTTACTTCCTGTTTCTCTCTAACCTTTGTGTCTTTGGTCGAGCGAGAGCAACATTTTAAACATTTATTCAAAGGTCAGGCTTGTTCCAGAAGGGGCTCTTCCGTGCGGTGATGTTAGAAGCTACGGTTGCCATGGCAACAGGGCAGACAGCGATAAGCATTTTATGACAAAAGCCGGTCGGTGGCAGTGACCGTCAGTGTGACCAGACACATGTTTTACGGCTGTTAGTGATGGTGGAGAAGGATCACATCGCTCTGTGACTGCGTAGTAAAGCTATCAGGTCTAAGCTCGCCATAAACTGCAATGAAGCTTACCAAAACAGGATTCAGAGGAAATCATTCATAAAACAATTCCGAGGTTTAGCAACTGGCAAAGATGCATGTCCGTACAGCAGTGTGAATTCAGTTGTTTTTAAAGGTAACACGATTTCTGGAGTGTTGACTTCAATAAATTACCCGAGGGTGGTAGGAGAAAGGTCTGAACAGTGAATTATTCATAGTGTGCACTCCTATCTGAAAATAATGTATTTAATGTGCATTGAAATGGGTTTGCCGGCATTGTGTTGGGTTAGGTGTTCAAGTTTGTTTGTGCTTGTGATTGTTGCCTTTTTTGGGGACTTGTTCATAAGAAAACGGATAAAAGAGTAGATTTTCTGATATGCTATATTGCAAAGCTACTCAACAACATGTTCTAACACTGGCTTTGTATCAACAATCATAGTATAACAACTGTTATTTTAGATTTTCAGACCAAATACTGTTCTACAAAATTGACAATCCAGTACTGAACGAGAATTAAACTAGAACTAGACTTGGTCTGAACCGGGGCCAAACCGGGGCCAAACCGGGGCCAAACCGGGGCCAAAGAGGGGCCAAAGAGGGGCCAAAGAGGGGCCAAAGAGGGGCCAAAGAGGGGCCAAAGAGGGGCCAAAGAGGGGCCAAAGAGGGGCCAAACTAGGAAATATATTGTTTAGTATATTTCCTTGTGAATAAGTCTCTTCATTTTATGGTTGTTGCCCAAAGATGGAGATTACTTTTTTTGTGGTGGTACATGGTTTGCATTTAAATCTTTGGTAAAATATTAATTTTGTTCCGGATCAGTTGTATTTGAAAGGCATTACTTAAAAAAAAAAAACGTTTTCATTTCTTGATATACAGGATGCATATAGAGGGACAGCCATTTAATATCCAGTCTGTATTGGTCCAGTGACTCAAACTGAAGCTTTGACGAGCAGAGAGGAGGCTGCAGCCTATCCGCCTCTGCCACGTCTGAAGAGTGCTGTTCATTCATGACTGAATCAGACTCTGGGCGCTGAGGCAGACGCTCCCATTTGATGGAGCAGATGTTGATGGGCACGTCAGTCTGTGGACTGGAAACACTGTAGATGAAGCCAGTTTGAATGTGTCTTCGATGGATTGGACAGTTGTACCTGCAGTGTCTGAGAGCTTTTGGTCGGCTGTGAATGGGGATACGAATGAAACGGTTGCTCTGACGACGGGTTACAGTCTGTTTACATGTGAGGCGTGTGTGTATCACTACTGCATCCAACCTGTGAGTATCTTAGCTGTGTAAATCTCTGGAGGGGTTTGGTGGTTAATTTTAACGTGTTGAATTTGAAAAAACAGACATCTGTCTTGAATGTTGTGTCTATGGCCTCTTCTTTCAGTTTTCACTTATATTTTTGTAATACATCAACAATATACAGAAACATCTGCTTTATACTATTGTATAGAACCACAACACATAGTACGTTTTTAATGACTTTTCATTTATTTATGTATTTTATACATTTATTATGAAATGTTTTCACATTGTAATTAATAATAAAAACAAACCTAGTACTTTAAAATTGATGCAGACAAACAAAACCTGCCCCACTCTTCTGTTACTGCTCCCTCACCCTCCCTCACCCTCCCTCACCCTCCCTCACCCTCCCTCACCCTCCCTCACCCTCCCTCACCCTCCCTCACCCTCCCTCACCCTCCCTCACCCTCCCTCACCCTCCCTCACCCTCCCTCACCCTCCCTCACCCTCCCTCACCCTCCCTCATCCTCCCTCACCCTCCCTCATCCTCCCTCACCCTCCCTCACCCTCCCTCATCCTCCCTCACCCTCCCTCACCCTCCCTCACCCTCCCTCATCCTCCCTCACCCTCCCTCATCCTCCCTCACCCTCCCTCACCCTCCCTCACCCACCCGTTGAGATCCTCTGCCAAAGACGTCTTTTTTATGTCAATAATGTCAGAAATGTCTCAGAATGGGACCTTTCTCGCCAAACTGAAATTAGTCACATTATGACACTGGACAGCTCCAAGGACAAGGCTGCAGTGTGACAGTTATCATTCGTTTCTTTTCACAACTTCTTTTCCTGCAAGTACCACTTCCTTTAACACCGTTTCCCCACAGGAATATCATGTCTCCTATTGAAACACTATTCAAACAGTATTCTCCAGTGTGCATTCAAGGACATACTTGTGTGAAACAAAATGTATGTATAAATGTGCTTATGTCCTCCCCCTCATTCTTTCCTCAGTTTTAATCTTGTACTTGTCTCTGTGCAGGAATCCGCCAAGGTTTCAGACCTCAACCCCAATGCCAAAGCATGGGCCAACCACATGTTTAGCCTGGAGCCCAGTGGCAGCGCAGACAGCACACAGCCATGGACGGACGGCTGCGAGAGCCCAGCCGACACCGGACCAGAGGGTAAATACTTCCATAATCGTCCTGATAACTGTCAAACTACTTTTATTGACATCAGATTTATAACATTTACATTAGACAATTCCTGACCTAATATAAACTAGAGTATTTTTGATATTCCTTTTAAAACCTTATTGCATTGTTATTTATTTATTTATTTTTTAATGGAGCGCTGCCTTGTGGGAAGTGGCGGTATTACAATGTTGCCACAAACGCCCTAAAAATGTATCTCATCCCTGTATCAATCTGCTATAGTTTTGTAATTTTATTGTTTGGTTACACCCTTTGTACATTTTTGCAACTATTCAAATAATTCAGACTCCGGGTCAAAAAGGTCACACAGCCTTTTTTCTGCCTCTTCCTACTGCGACATGTCACTGTAAATGGGCAGAATCTATTTGTTCAGCTGTTTTGAACCAGTAGTCAATGGACCTGTTTCTGTTATTAAGCAAGTAAAAAAAAGGTTAAAAAAGGTCAAATAAGAATCTGCGCATGTTGTAGTTTATTATTAAATACCTGGGGGAAAAAACATCTTCTGCAACTCACTGTCCACTGCGCGATCTTTACACATTTAGAGATTTTCACGCAACTTGGCAAACACCTTTTATAATAGGAGCAAAAGTAGTGACTAATACTGTTGCTAGAGCCAATTGTGATCAAATAATTGCCGAAGTAATTTGGCGTAAAGAAAATTGTGATTTAAAAATGTTTGCAACTCACTCCACCCTACAATCAGATTCTGAATTTAGACAGCTATAAAACCGGTTCAAGATGCACTGTCTTTGTCATTTTCAGACACCTCTTCAATCATTCATTGTTAATTTTCTGTAATCAGCTATGAACATCCTCTCTACAATCACCCTTCCTTTTATGATCACGTCGTTATCACTCGATTTTTAATGTGTGGAGCTCGGAGGGACGTGGTGCAACTGAAATAACTTATTGATTGGCCTGACTCAGAGTGACTGTCAGGACATTTATTGTAGCAATCTGCTGCTCTATTTAAAACCTGAGGAACTTGACTTCAGCTGATTCACCTCTTACGTTTACTCTGACTGCTTGTTTAGTGTTTAGTTTCTTTTGGAATAAAGGAGACGTTTTATGCTTTTTTTTTACGGGTGCTTCGTATTGAACTGCAACATAAGTAGAGAGTCCTTTTACATTTTGTTTGTCGTAATCCACTTTATTGATCCAAAATGGCTAAGTAATAGAAACGGGTCCATTGACTTCCTGTTCAAAATGGCAGAACGGATGAGCCCCGCCTCTTCAGTGTCATTTCGCCGTAACAAGAAGCAGATTGTCATTTTCAGATTTGTGTTTTTGAAAAGTGGCTACATGACATTTTAGAGTCTTTTTCTAATGATCGCGACAGAGTACAAGAAGGGGAAACAGGAATTATTTATGATTTGCAGGATTTAATCAAAATACAACTTTGGGTAAACTTATGACGAGCAAACACCAACTTTAATGATCTTTTAACACTGTTACAATGATTATACATATTATGTCCCCTTTAATTCACCAAAAAAAAAGAGACTTTATTTAATGATGTAAGTTCAATTTTGACCCTAATGAAAAGAACAACCAGCTGCAATCTACTTTAGTTTTGTAAATATGTTGGACTTTATCGCCATTACGAAATAAATCTTGAATTAATAGATCAATACAATGGGGGAGAGAGTTGACACTATGTTTGTGATGCAGAAGAGCAACAGAAATGCATACAATTTCATAATTTTCTAATAACCATATTCAAAAATGTGTTGATGATTGAGTTTTCCCTCGCAGATTCTCATGTCCCGACTGTTCCAGGGTATGAAGCCATTGAGGAGAAGGCCTATAAGGAGCCCCTGGTGACAGAGCCAGATGAGCCCCCTCCAGTGGCAGTGATGCTGGCCGACCCGGCTCCTGTCGACTCCTCCGAACCCTACACCGAATTCAGTGACCCCGGGCAAACTGTGCCCCCAGGTAACACGACTGCGCTCGCACGTCCACTCACTCTCAGCACGTTACGTTTAGTCGTTTACAATTGCAGACCTCCTATAAAGATCACAATCGTCTTAATTTGGCATTTTATTATTATTTTACTATAACTAAGGCTGGAAGATTTAACATAAAATGAGTCATTCAATGACATTACATTTTTATTTCCAAAAACAATCTAATGTCTGATCTTCAGTTCCAAACCACATGCTTTTAAAGTCAAGTCGAAAGTCTGGGAAAGCAGTTTTAGTATGTTCTTGAACTCTGTAGGTCCAGTAAACAAATTGTTATGTGTGTGTGTGTCGTAACGTAGCTTGTCGTTGCAAACCCTTTGTGCACAGTCACCGACACGCAGCCCGAGTCTCCTCAGGATGGACTGAGGGAGCACCTGAAGAAGACACTGGAGTTCTGTCTCTCCCGGTGAGTTTGCTCTGTGAAACCAGCTTTCTTTTCTCAACTACACATTTGTTCATCCAGCATTAACAACGTCACTGAAAAAAATTAAATCAGTACATTACATTCATTACAGTCGAACTAATTGATCCAAGTGTGTACCAACTTTCTACATACAAGAAAAAATATAGTGCTTTTTTGTTATTTAGTAATCGGTTATCACACTGTAGTTTTAGATTTAGTTCATTGTAAGCCGCAATATTGGTCTAAAATGACACAATGGGAACTGTTTCATTGTCTCCCTGTTTAAAGCACCAGAACAGGACTGGTCTCCTCATAGTGACACGACATTTCTGACTATTTGCGTATGATCTGCAGTCTGAATTTGTTAAATAATCGCAGAGCTGTGGGCCGAAGATAAGGACGTATGCAAAATGAATGGTCTGAGCACTCAAACCTCAAAAGTAGGAGAATACAAGATGAATCAATCAAAATACAACTCTGATTAAACCAATGAGGAAAATCATTATAACTACCAACTAATAACATCATAATACCGTGTTTTCTGCACAATAAAAGCCTTTCATTTTCTCATAAATCAACAGTATGCCTTATAATCCAGTGCCCCTATATATGGATGGGGGGAAAAAAGATCAAAAATAGACCATTCATTAACAGTGTGCCTTATAGTGCGGGAAGTACGGTACTAATATGTCAAATAGCATTGTAGGTTGTGTACAAATGCACTTTTCCAACTTTTCTCCTAACCTAACTGCGCTTCTGTTTCCAGGGAGAATCTGGCCAGTGATATGTACCTCATCTCGCAGATGGACAGTGACCAGTACGTGCCAATCATGACCGTGGCCAACCTGGACCACGTCAAGAAGCTCAGCACCGACGTGGAGCTCATCGTCGACATTTTACGCTGTAATTCACCGTTTTATTATTTCTGCCCTTCTCTCTCAAACTAAAAGCAAAGTGGAACAGCTTGTACTCGGAGGTAAAGTTATGGCAGAAGTGAAAAATTACCTCCAAAAGATTTATTATAACAGAAATGGGAGAGCGTTCTTCATTGTAAATACGTTTGTTTCCATTTGCTGAATTTATTCAAGCTCTGCACAATTTAACCAAAGTGACAAAAGTGAAGCTTAATTGGAGTGACAGATTCTCCTCTGCATGTATTTTAATGTCTACTACCAGGAAATGTGACTTGTAATGGTCGCATTTCGTAAAGATCTGGGTCTGTGTAAGTGATGGATGAGTGTTGTTTATGTGTTGTGTATGTTTATTAAGTTTATGTGCTTTACATATGTAAGTGTTTTACATCTGAGAAAGCATGTACATATAATTAGACCATAGGTGAACTTAATAAAGAGTTTAATTTGTTTACCCTTGATATTGAACATGTGTGTTTTATGGTTCCACAGCTTTGCCATTGGTCCAGGTGGATGAGAAGGGGGAAAAGGTGCGGCCCAATCAGAACCGCTGCATCGTGATCCTCAGAGAAGTCCCACAGAGCACACCTATAGAGGTACGGGCTTCCAAACAGTTGACTTTCTCCAAAATAAATGAAGGAAATTACCTTTTCATTGTTTTAAAATGTTTTGTTTTTCTGTAGGAGGTTGAGGCTCTGTTCAAAGGGGATAACCTACCGAAGTTCATAAACTGTGAATTTGCCTACAATGACAACTGGTTCATCACGTTTGAATCAGAAGCAGATGCACAGCAGGTAATACATGTTCTGATCAGACCTCATGAACCTAACTAACCACAACTGATGGGCTGTTTCTCTGCTTTAGGCATATCAGTATCTCCGTGAGGAGGTGAAGACCTTCCAGGGAAAGCCTATTAAGGTACTTCTCGTACAAAGCGCAGTAGTGGGCTGGGACTTGTGGCACCTGTTCATTTTACCCATTAAATCAAAAAAAAAAAAAAAGCCATGTGGCACAGCACGACTTTATAAGTACCAAAGTAACCATCATTTTGTGCAATGGTTGCCACAGAGCTGGTTAGCCTGGGTCCATTGGGAAAATGAAAGAGATTTTGACTTTCGGACAGAATCAAAGTTCACCTTCTTTTGAGCTTCAATTACCACATTTAGTGAAGCATTAACCTCATCAAGTGTTCTTTTCTTAGCAAGTTGAATTTTATAAAACCGGTTATGGTTTACATCTGGTTTTTTCATAACATTGTTTCCTCATCAAAAACATACCCGGAGTTGTATTTGACTTCTTTCACACTAGTTTGATGAATCCTGTTTAGTGGATCCGAATTGATGAATGTGACGTCACAGGCAGAGCTCCGTGATCTCCTGTGCTGTTTTTATATTTGAAAGTCCATACATCATCGCCTGACTCGTTCAGAGCATTTCAGCCATTCATTACCTCTGCCTACATCAGCATGTCGGGGCGAGAAAGCTAGGTTTCTTTTAGCTTCTCTTTCTGATTCCCGGTGTGCTTTGTGTGGACTTATGTAAATTGTTAAAGTAAAGGTACTCGACAGCATGTTAAGACAGTAACAGTAGAAATGATTTTGTGTTGTGTTGGAAATGGCCTTGTAACCCCAAAGCATGTTTCATTTTCTTGTTTTTCCTTTCAGGCTAGGATAAAGGCGAAGGCAATCGCTATAAACACTTTCATGCCAAAGAACGGTTATCGGCCGGTGGAGGTGAACCCGTACGCCCAGCGCCAGTACACGTCCTACTACATCCCCCCAGTGTACAGCCCGCAGCAGCAGTACCCCCTGTACAGCCTCATCACTCCACCAGCCTGGTCCACCACGCACAGCTTCATCGACCCAGCGCTGGTAAGACATGTCTGCCCTCTAGATATCTAGTTATGAAGTGTTTTTATCCTTCGCACACTAGGGAAGTTGTTCGCAGTAGCGTGACGGCAACAGCCTCTGAAAGTTATGGAAAGCTAAATGCGGAGAATAATTAAGACGCTAGGAATGTGTTAGGACAGTGATGAATATGTTTGGAACGCTGCAAAGAGCGATGTCGCGATACACGATATTAGTGTTACGATTTATTGTGAGATAAAACAACACAATTTGACAATTATTTACAAATATTGAGACTGTGTCCAAACAGCATTGTCACGTCTTAATTTTTTAACATGTTATTGTTCCTCAAGTTTGTGAACTGCTGTACGAAACGGAACTTTCTGAAAAATGGTTAAATATGACAAAAGGAGCCAGATAAAAAAAAAAAAAATTAAATGACATTTAAGTCTATTTTTTGGACTATAGATTGAATTAAAAATACTTGTATTACTAATATTTTGCTGTTAAAATATACCTGAATAATCACGATTATCGATTAACCTAATAATCTTGACATCCCTAGCTGCAAACGGTTTTACATTGTTTTGTTGTTTACATTTTAATAGCACAATATGGGTTGTAAAAGAAGTTCGAGTTTTTTTTAAGTCAAATTGACACCTGTTGTAGGCTGTCATTTATTTGAATTTGGAAAAGTCATCAAGCACAGTCAAGTTTAAACTGTAAATTGACACATGCACGATCTTAGTCACCTCGATTCACTCGGAGCTCTTAAATCACTTTGTTTACGTCATCTCGTGATAATCGATGAATCTCCTCTGCTTTCAAAGCCCACACACCTTCAGACTCATTCACTGCACAGCGACTCAGCTTTAGTGCTCACAGCATTAATGTGATGTATCGATTTGAATGAAATGTCTCGTTCTGCTCTAATTGCAGGTTGCACCTTTTCAACACAACCAGTTCCTTAACAGTTTCAACGGCTTCAAACCAGCCACGACTCAGCTCACTGTCAGACACTACTCTCCCAGAAACAGGTCTGAGCTCCACTTCACCTTTTATTTGTTTGTGCAGCATTCCAATGCAAACGAGATTTATTTAATTTGTAAGCGTAACATATAAAACACATCTAGTTGCTTTTTTTTACTTGCCTTGCACTGTTCAACCAATGTATTGTCAGTAATGAAACTGTAGACCGAGCGACCATTTCAAAAGTAAGTATTACAAAATTATTAAATGTAAGTACCAAATGTAAGGCCTGAAAAGCATTATACGTATTACATTTCAAGTATAATGTTCTTACATTTTCTTGGTCCTTGTTTTACTTGTAATGGTAAAATATGTAAGTTGGATGTTAGATTTTGCAATTGTAACTAAGCCTAAACGTCCCATAAATTGTAAATTGGTATTAACATACAGTAGTTACTGACTTCATCAGTGTATATGTTTTGTATCCAACACATCTTTATCTGTAGTAGTGTTGGTTTTTTGATAGCGATTGTCTAAAAAAAAAAAATCTAAAAAAGGCCTTACATTTCACCAAACCTGGAACTACCCTGTATAAATTTGTTAGCTTTAGTTAACAATATGGGATGCTCAGAATGTCTGTCGAGTGGATCACCGGACCTCTTGACATCCATTCTTACCAAAATAATCTTTTCACCTTCTTTATAGATTTAATCTGACAGACACTGCTTTTGTCCAGGAATCCCAGTAAGTCTCACTTGCGGCCGGCAGTGCCCACAGTGGACCGTAGCCCTGGACTTCTGGACAGCCCGGGCCTGTTCCCCACTTTCTCCACCGAGAGGCTGAACGGGGTCCGCAGCAGCCCGCCCACAAGGCTCCCCAACACCCAGAGCAGGAGCCGGCCGCCCTCCACCACCCCCTTCCCCCGCAGAGACACCGTGGGCACAGGGCGGGTGTCCGAGCCCTCCACCAACGACTTCGGAATGGGAAGAGGAAGGTACGTACGAAGAATCACAGGGGCAACACAATTTAAAAACACAAAAAAGGCACAATAAAAAAAAAAGTCTTGGTCAGAAAGGAAGTAACTGCCAATAAAGTTCTTGGAGATTGGACACTAACTAAATCCCCTTGTCCAAACGCCAAGACTGATTGTAAATTGAAGTGTTCTCTTTCTTAAAGGAAAAATGTTTCTGCTTCTAGGAAAAAGAGGGACGAGAAGTTTACTGTGAGTATATATTTTTGTTTAGTTACAACTTGATTTTCGTTTGGTCAAATTTAAATTGAGGGAACTTGCATCAGATGTTTTAAACTGCATGTTTTTTGTTTTGTTTCTTGCAGAGAGTGACGCCCCAGTCACCACCCCCCAAACCCCCATCTCCAAGGCTCGAGTTGGGCTTGTCCAGTTTCCCTCCTCTTCCTGGAGCAGCTGGTCAGCTCAAAACAGAAGATGTGTTCGAAAACCGACTGGCCAGCAGCGTTGTCATCGGCAACACTAAGGAACGGGTACGGAATCGCAGCAACTTTCACATTAAAGGGGTCATATTAGGGGTGTTTGTGGTTAACTAACCAAAAATGTTCCGTTACCTGGCGTGTTTACATCATTGCTCCACCAGAGGGCGCTCACTTGCTCTTATTCCACTATGACGTCTAGTGAAAAAAAGTTTGCTCTAACTCCAAAATAGAAGATTTATCTCAAATGCTGAGCAAACCTGAGTGACACTGCAATATTTATGGACTATGTTAATCATAACTCTAACCCTTTATATGTTTATATCATTTGGATCTCACATTAGTGACTGGATTATTCATGTTTTGCTTCAAATGGAAAATTGTCAATCTTTTACCTGTTCAAGATAAGGTTAAGAGTGCATTATGTATCAGAACTGACCACTACGCTAAACCGTGTTCAGCTTTTATTCAGTCGTGCAGTTCAAAGGCCTGTCTCTGCCTTTTCTCTCACAATGCTCTGTGGGCTAATTATAACTCTCCATCTTGCAATTTTGAACAGAAAGTCAATGGACCCAAGTCTATTTATAAGGCATTTTAGATCTACTGCAACAGAATGTAAAATTGTGATCTGATTTTTCTTTAATACTAAATTAGAGGGATATTATACGCCTTCTTTAAAGATTTAATTCCCCTTTTTGTATGTTGTAATCAGTAAATTGGTGTTGGTCTTGTATAGATCCCTATAGTATGTCTGCAAGTCCTAAATTAAAGAAAGTCCGGAAACAGGGCTCAAATTAAATGAAGAGAGCGCAGGTACAATTACTAGAAATCTGGCACAACATATTATTGACCAACCTAACTTTCTGTTCTGTTTTGTTTCAGAATGTAAACGCAGACTTGAGCTCTGGAGCCATTTCTCCTTCAGGCCCCAAAGAGTCACAGCCATCGTCCACTTCCCCCAAACCCAACAGCCTCCAGCCATCAGCTGTCACCACGACAACCACACAGACTGCCATCGCCTCTGGAACGCCGCTCACCCCCACCGCGGTCACCTCCACATCGTAAGGCCCCCTCACCACACCTGGACTAAATGTGTCTGGCACTCTTTGTCTAATGTGTGTGTGTGTGTGTGTGTGTGTGTGTGTGTGTGTTTTCTTTCAGCGAGGTGAAGGCGGCAGAGGTGAAGGAGACGCCTTCAGTGGAGCGAGTTCCTGGGACACTATCTACTGCCAGTAAATCTGTGCAGGTCAATGGAGCTGCCACAGTTAGTACTCACTTTCACTGTTTATTACCTGAAGTATTTTTTGGAGGGTGAAGAACAGAAATATATTTCAATTGGATTTCAGAGATGTGAGTTTGTTTGTTGAAGTTACTAGTTGGTGAAGTAATGCCTCAGAATAGAGAGCCTGGGACAGGACAATGCAAAATATATTATTAATATGTGGCTACAAGATAATGGCACGGTCCCTCAAGTTATTATCATTGTAAATGATCACATATGCGCGGCTCACAAACTGTCTGTTGCTGGCCGGTCTGGGATTTAAAGAGGGGGTATTACACTTCTCTGGGGTATTGATTTAAAGTTAATTAACTTCAGAGCGCAGCACAAGTGGTAATGATAACAGTAAGAAACACAAGAGAGCATTCTAAAAGTACAGCTATTATAATTAAGGTTGTCCTGATCAAGCCTAGCACAGGATCTGGAGATGGGCCCCAGAGCGCCCGGTGGCTAATGCAGAGGATACATTCCCCTATGAACTATAACGTATGCCTTAACCGTAGCAGCTCACCACAGCCAAAGAAATTCTGTCCAACATAACTCTCTGGACTTCTCTTATTGGAAGGTCATTCTTTTAGAGTCTCTGATTTAATGAGTCCACAACCGAACAAACTTTAGTTGAAGACCCAGTCCTCTGTTAAGTGGTCTAAACAAACAAAGCACACTTTCTCCCATGTTGGCCTGTAATAACTCTGTAGCTGTGAACTGCTGCCTGCGGCACTACCTGCAGGGAGGGGCCATGTAGCGCCGCAGAGACTTCCTGGTTGCGTGAACTTGTGGGCTGAGCCTTGTAATATAAACCTTGAAGCAGATTTGAATAGTTTTCTAACAATGCCCCGGAGAGATTACTCAAAGAAGCATGAATTACAAGTAAAGCACTTCAGACGTGTGTTTGATGCAGGGGTAACATTAGAACATCATTATTTTATCCTTTGGCCACATGTAAATGTGTTGTGTACCCATATCCAAAACCAGATATCATTTAAGTATTGGCACCAAATTTGTTTTGGGTACACAGCCCTAGTATTTGTACATACTTTTGTATATAAAACTTTAGTATGTGATGGCACTTATGAAGTATTTGTCTTTTCCAGGAGTTGCGAAAGCCATCATACGCCGAGATCTGTCAGAGAATCAAAGACTCGGCGTCCTCTTCACAGGCCCCCTCTAAGGAGCCCAAAGCCAGTGGTGATGACCGCATGTATCCTGAGGCCCCCCACCCCGCAGCAGGCGACGCCCCTCACAGCACCTCCACAGGCGCTAACAAGCCCCCCAGAGAAACACCGGGAAGAACGCAGCGGGACGCTCCTCGCCGACGCTGGGCCTCACCACCTCCTCTTCCAGGGAAAAGCAACATCAAAGACCCCCACCACACGCCGCCCAAGTCCCCCCAATAAAGCCCCGCCCCCTTGCACCCACCCGAAACACGTCAGGGCTGTCTATCACAGAATCAGCATTAAAAATCATCAGAGGAGGCGCCTTCTTCTGATCAGGGCTCGCAGACAAAAGCACTTTACCGTGCACGTACAGCACCAGTTCATTTGTTTTAGTCTAATTTATTTACAATTTTATTTCCTTTTTTGTTCATTTAATTTGGTGTTGAGTTTCGACAAACAATTGGTTGATACTGGCCTTGCGGGAGTTGCAGCATTGTCGTGCAGCTTTATGTAGCTAATATTATCAGCAAATATTAACATCTCATCCTTCCCGTTTACAATATGATTTTTGAATCTTTTTATTTTTCTATTAGCAACTGTTTACTTCAGTTTTGAGCTTGCCTAATCCTGCTGTGGTTTTTATTGGTTGCGAACTACTGCTTTCTACATCGCACAACCGTAAAATCAAATCTAAAAGTTTTAAAACGCCACATTTGTTTCAATCTACTGGCTTTGGATTTTTGAGATATTTACAACTCCTTAAAAAACTGTGGATCAAATATGTTGACGCACAATTGTCAAACTGTGGGTGACACTAGGTTGGATTTGGTAAAGTTGACCGCCGTCCTTTGACTGTGTACATAAGGACGACGGGATATTTAGACACGGGCAGGTGCTTCAAAAATGATTCCTTAGTTTTCTCCAAAGCTCCTAATCTATATTTCAAAAAGGGAAGTACATTTGTCGAAATAACCGTGAAGCAAACGAGCAGTTGGGAAGTCAAATCTGCTGTAAGGACCTTTGAGAGGAGAATTCTGCGAGGGTTTAGGTTTGAGTACTAATGTGTGGGTTCTTTGGAAGTTGAATGGACTGGTTTAGTTGAAGGCTTGTTGTGTAAGGGCTTGAGTGACGTGGAACAAGTTGACGGCGGGTTTAAAAAAAAAAGAAAAAGAAAAATGCAAACAAAAAATCTTGAGTGAAATGCAAGACTTCTTCGTTGTCTCTTCCCGAGTGTTCGCCACCACGACCACATGCTTCCCACTCGCGTCGGCACAGTTTGTCCTCCGTTTTAACGAGCAAACCGGGATGAGATTAACCAAAGCACATCAAGGCCCCGCCCCAAAAGCAACTCTCATATCTGTCCATAGCAACCACTCGGGCAGAAAGCGAGTTTTGAGAAAGAATAATCCTCTTCAAAAGAAAAAAAAAAACACCCGAAATATTTATAAATGCTATAAGTAACCTTTTAATTAATATAGTGAAATAAATAAGATGTAAATAATGGTCTTCTCCACCTATTTATATACCTAGTTATTTTGGATATATCTATACCTAAAATTCTTTAGCACTATCTTTTTTGTTACTAACACATTTTGCATTTATAAATTGATTTTGAGTAAAAAAGTGAGAGCTTGGAGTAGATCTGTTGCTCCTCCACAAGATCAAGAGCTAGTTCAATCATAATGTTGTGTTTGTTCATTTGGGAGTGAACCAGAGATGTCTAGTCATGTCTAGATTTCTGAAACCTTTCCGATTCCAGCATCCGTTTAAGGAATGCTTTAGGACGCTTCCTGAGACGAGCTAGGCCTACATGCATTGTGGGTAATGTGACATGGCCGGAGCTAATATGTGCTTCTAGTCCTTCGTGTGCTGGGGTTAATCCACCGGAGATGCAAACCTCCTTTTTGTCTCAAACCACTGCTGTATTCATTTTCAAAAGCCTTGTGGGACCTTCTTCGTCCTGCCAAAGTCTTCCTGAATCTACAAACAGAAAAGCATTCTGGGTAATCCCATTTAAGAAACACAGGAGCCAATGTGCTGAAGGGAAATGATCGGAGAAACTCCTGCTCATAGCTTTTGATTTGGAAGCATCATCTTTTCGTTTGAAGGACTGAAATGCACTTGGATGGCTCGATTAGCGATTTCCTTTTTTTCTCATTGGTGGAAATGGTGAAAGAGGCAAACCATATCTGCTTATATTTATAAACTAATGCTGTTTATTCCATGAGAAATATCATTTTGTTTGGAGAAAATACATAGAGATGCCTCTATATTTACGCTAAATGTAAAGAAATGTCCATCCAGTGTTTGAGAAACTTGAATTTTATTTAAACTTGAAAAATGACTTTGCCTTAACTTTTTATACAAGACGAGTATAGAGTTTATTTCTTTTGAGAAAATCCCTTGAGTGTGGAGAATACCCACAGAGTTCAAATCTAGAAGCATTTTCATTTCTTTCCCTTAATTTTGTACAAAAAAAATTTAATTATTTTGTTTTCTTTTGCGGGAAAGAATATTGTAAATGCAAAACTAGTCAATACTGTATTAAATCTGTGCACTTTGAAGTGTGTGCTTTGCCTGTACAGTTGTAAATAATCAGAAAATATAAGAGGTACCTTAAAATGATTATAAAAATATATTGATCTTGTTGAATTATTAATGTCGAGCTAGATGTGGGATATAAAAAACTTATTGTTGTGCTTTTCGGAGACATTTTCTTCAAGGGTTTTTGTTCTTTTCGTTTGCGAATGTTTCAATTTCTGATTGTATGTCGTTTTCTGTCTCATTCCATGATTTGTACCTGTCCAGGTGCAGGTGTGACTTAAGCCCCGCTCCCTTACTGCCTTTAGTTCACAGCTTGTGGTACTGACAAAGTGTCCACGGATGTCCAAGCATTTCAGGCGAACCAGGGATGGGCTGACGGCAATGGTTGAATTGTGAGAAACGGAAAGACATGGGTAAATGTACAGATATTTTAGATGAACCATAAAATGACTGAGGTTTTGTGGCTATAATGTGGGTTTTTAATTACGTATCGAAGTACTATATAGAAAGGGCACGATCGAATTGCTGAGTAAATATTTGTACATGTAGCTGTGTTTTAAACTGGGACTGGAGTAAACAAAGTGGACAAAGAAGTTAAGATAAGTTGCATTATAATGGCAGATCAGTTTTTAAAATGACCCTTTACACAATCAACAATGCTTAAGAGAAGTAAGCATTTTATTCGGTTAAAAAGAGGCTGAATTTGGAGTCTATAATATTCTATGGTTTTCCTTTGTCCTACTAAGCCACATTCATTAGCTACATAATGTCTCCTTTTTCTAAACTGAACCAAATTGCTTCCAACATTTTCCCTAATCTTTACCAAATCGAAACATAACCACTTTGAAGTCATATTTAACCTCCCTGCCATATTTGCGTGACACTTGTGTTTATTCCAGTTGCAGTTCAAGCCATAAGTCTGGGAACATGACCTGAGGTGGTCTGTAACGCGCTGACGTCTGATGGGACACTTGTTCTCTGGTGCTTGGCAACGATCTGATGCGTTTTCCGTCTCCAGCTCATCACGTGACCAAAAAAACAACACCTAAATGTTTAAATGAGCTAATGCAATACCAACACAGCTCATGCCTTCCAGAGCCTTTACAATTTGACAAACAATGCCTTCTATCTTTCAGTAAACCAGGCAGACTTCCTGTTTTAGTTTGGGTGTGCTGGTCTTGTTGCTTAAATACTGAATGACATTGTTTTCGGTGAAAAAGAAGCTGTTTAAATTTGGTACTCAGAATTTTGAAAATAATTTTAGTGCGATTTGCCCAGTACAAAAATCTATGCATGAAACAACTTTTTGGGTGAAGCTGGCATGAAGACTGAATCATACTGGTCACGTGATGGAAACAAAACTATAAAAAGCACATAAAAAACACAGAAAACGCATTAGATCTACTGCTCTTTTGTCTAACGATGGGAATTGGATTTTTGTGCGTTGTCGACACACTATGATTTAGAAGAAGTGAAACCCGCACAAACCCGTTCAAATCGGCCGAAAATCTTTAGAGCTGCACATCTTTCATTTTGAGTCGTTCATAGTTTCCCTTTTGATGTCTGTCAGCTTTCACGAGAAATCAATGTACAAATGTTTATTTGGGGGGCTGTTATTTTGTGTGTTTTTTTGTTTATGTTACGTGATAATGGAAGGGAGAACGGAGCCTGGGAAAGTAGAGGCTCTTGGAGATTCGTGGCACATAGCGCTAACCTAGCTAACATCACACGGACAAAACTTCAAAATCTACCAAAAACTGTGCCATTTTCCATCTTGTCATCTTTTACATTCATTACGGAGGAACTTGAAACGAAACTTAGCGGGAAGAGACATTTGAGCGTCGTTTCGCGCCGCTTGAGACCCGATTCGACGAACCACGCGGACAAACAAAACTGTGCATGGGTGGGGATTTCCCGCCATTTTCTGACTCTTCCGCCGTGGATCTTGAACAATCACAGGTCATTGCATTTTCCCGCCAAAACGAACGCTAACTTTCCGATTGGACTTCTCGGGAAGCCATTGTTTCTGCTTCCGGTTTTGACAGTGCCATTTTGAAGTTCCTTGTATAAAAATGGACCGCGGCTGCTTCTGTCTTTTTTTTTTTTTTTTTTCTTTTTTTTTTTCTTTCGAAACAATGATACTACCGAATGCAACTGACTGGACTCTTAATCAACTCACTGTGGTTCTAACACTCGTTAACGGCTGTGGACAATCGAGAACTCCGCCCGCATGGAGTTCGCTAACTTTGGACGATTTGGCCGACACGTCAGGCGGAGGTTTGCGTTCAAAGAGGGCTTCTCGGACTACTATTTGTGTTTGGTTACCTTTTCGTTGGTTTACTTTCGGGGCTATTCTTCCACGGAGACTGGAATCAAGCATTCATGTCGGCTCTAGATCATTTAAGTTACTCTTGTGTCATGATGTAAAACTGTCTAATTTGGAGAAAAAAATGTAGCTTACTGAAAAATAAAGATTTAGGCACTGATGAGGAACAATGTGTCTGTTCTTTTTGTGAAATGTTGGGAAGAAGTCAACACTGCCACAGGAAACTGGGAAAGTGGGTATTGCAATGTTTGTTTTTTAGAATTTTAAATACAAATCTTATCAAGTCATAATGATTTGATAGCTAATTACTTATTCACTAACTTAACTACCAAAACATTAGACGTTAATTTATTAACTTCTGGCGCCGCTGCCTTTGTCAATCTGCCAACTACGTCAATTGTTGTGTGTGTCTTAAAAAAAATATAATTTATTCAAAAATATCTTATATTCTTATTGGTGTGAATGTGTAAAATAATAATATACGTCCATATATATATCTATAAATAGATATAGATGTATACTTGGCGCTGCGTGGTCTGCTGCCTGGCGCAGCCTGCGTCACTTCTACCCGTGAGGCGGTTTGAAAGAAAAGCAATGGGGTTTTTTAGCCAATCAAATCGATCAAAAGTGACTACGTCACTATTGCTTTCTAGGAAATAGCGACTGATGGGCGCAATCTCGAGCGCCCTTTTGAACGTAGAAGTTACGCCATGGAGCTACGCTTTTTACGCTAGAGACAGAGGCATGAGCGCGCGCATACGCGGAAGTGCCACACACAACGTCTTTTCCATGTTTACGTCTTAAAACTGCATCTACAGACGTCTGTGTACAAAAGATACGTCCAAAATGACTCAGAATGAGCTGCTCAACTGTTTGCTGGATTTATTCGTGTTGAAAGTGGCTGATTTCGTATCAATCCGAGCCGAGACATGTGATCTGCCATACTCCGTGCTCCTTTACCATGACGACACATACGCAGTTTTTTTTTAGTTTATTACTTGCATAAGGTTAACGCTAAGCATTAGGTATCGCTTAACTTCTATTGATAAAAATATGCTTTGCTTATCAGAAAATCTATGAAAGAAAGCCATAAACGACAACTTTACATACAGCAATAATGTCTGTGATGATTAAATATAAAAATGTAAATGTTACACATGTAGTTCAGGTAAACTAATGCCACTTAGAAACTGTTTTATGCCAACAATTGTTTGTGTTTTTATTTCCTCTTAAAGCAGGGCCGGCCCAGCCTATAAGCGAACTAAGCAGCCGCGTAGGGCCCCGAGGCGTTAATAGGGCCCCCAATCTGGCAACCCGTTTTATGCGAAGTGCAAGCGCAGCATGCACCACTAGTGTAGTAGCGCTGCTGGCGCGGCAGCGGTAACATAACGCACAAACCGCATTTATTTGTAATGACAATCTGGCAACCAAGACACCAAACCTGCGCTGATTGGTCAACTTCATTGTGCGCGAGCAGAACGAGAGCAAAACATAAACACAACACAACGTGGTCCTCATGTCCAGAGGAATATATCCCCCCGATGCCGAAAAACGAAAGAAGAAACTTCATGACGATGTAAAGAAACTGCAAACTCAACAACACTCTCCAGGTATTGAACTTCTCTTACAAAGAGACGGTTAATGCTGCTGTTTGAAACAACACGAGTCTGTCACGTTAGTTCGCTCAGGCTGGAGGCGACGAGAGCTCTGCACCGTGCATAATATGTCTGAATGAAAGATAATAAGCTTAACATTTACACCAGCCCGGTAGTGTTAGCTGCAGGTGAGGCCGGTGAGGGGCGTCTATGGCCCGGGTCACAAAGAGGCGGAGATCCGGTCCGGACGAGCGCCGTCTCGTCCAGAACCTCTGACGTGAGACTTTGGAGTGAACAGTGTGCGGCCCCTGTCCCGGGCCCCTGTCCCGGGCCCCTGTCCCGGGCCCCTGTCCCTGTCCCTGTCCCAGGCCCCTGTCCCGGGCCCCTGTGCAGCCTCAGTCAGAGATGAGCGGTTTGAGTTTGCGTCCCTCTCTCTCACATCACCATGTGTGAGATCAATCGTGACTCGTGATGTCTGTTTTACTTTGACTTCTTAAAGTGGAATGAGAGGAACGTAAAGGTTTATGCACGTAAGGTCCATCAGCCAATCACATCGCAGCATTGTTTCATGTCCAGTGTGTGATGTTCAGATCAGAACAAACATTTATATTGTAATTCACTTTTAATAGAGCAATAAAACATTTCAATTTATTTAAAAAGCATCATTAAACTATTTGTTATAAATTATAATTAATTGTCAGTGAAAAATAACCAGACATATTATGATTACGTCTGTTATAGAATAATACTATATATTTTCATACAAAAGTGGCAAAGCTGCAGAAACGCAGTCTCTTCACTAAAGCGAGGTTTGGACCTTCACTTCTCGTTCTGTTCATTCTCTGGGAATAACATGTTTGCACTGTGTAGTTTTATCAGTGTTAATTGTTAATCAAGCAATGCTTATGCCATTTGTTTAATTTAATATAACTTGTTTTGTCACTTTAGCAAGAAGGAACAGTTGGGGGCTGTAAAAGATAAATTAGTAAGGATAACTATTAATTTTACATTTTCAGTTAAAATGAATCAATTTGATCATAATTATTTTTCATAGCCAATATTGTATTGAGTAATTAAGTACACTAATGTATTAATAACTGGCTTTAATCATTTTCTCCTGGCACAGTTTCATCACATCATCATTTTATAGCATTACAACCTCAACATTTTACTCTTACTTTAGCCGGCTGGACCACATTAAAATGCAGCAGAAGACCCAAAAAAGGTCTGAAAATCTCTGGGGGAGGGCCCCCAGACCCCCCCCCTGTTCATTCATTTAAACTGCTAATGTGGCTGTCGACCCTTAACGCCCACAAATACGCCCAAAAACATATCTGGGACGTGTGTTATTTGTACAGGGAGTAGAGGTGATGTCAGCGGAATACCAAGTTGCATTGTGGGATTTAAGTTATCAATATTTGAGTTTGTGAGGTGTTGAGAATAAACTAACTGGCAAACGGATGCCCTGGAGTTTTGGTGCGCTTTGTTAGCGTTGATGAAAGTTCCCATATGTGAATTGTTTACTGACAATGGCAATAAAACTGATTCTGATGACGTGGTGAGGGGCCCCCAAAATTTTTTTCACTTAGGGCCCCCTGAAGGCTTGGGCCGGCCCTGTCTTAAAGGCGGTATGGACGATTTTTCGTCGATTTGAGAACGCAGGCGGAAGTGCGCATGCACACTCCCCCGTGCGGACTGATACAACACACACGTGCGTTTGTTTATTAGCGCAACGGAGCGCATCGCATTGCTCGTCTCCCGTAGATTTCTGTCCACTTCTGCGTCAGCTCGAACTGTCTTTCTCCGTCTTCATTTTGCCCTGTACACTGAGGGAACTATATTATGATAGATCCATGCGCTTAGGCACGCGGAAACGTGGGGACGAGCCTGACGCGGCTGCAGGTGAGCGATAGGTGCGTTTTATGATTGATACGTGGCAGGACAAATGATTTATCCACACCACGAGGAAATATGATAAAAAATTTGCTGAAAAAAATCTTCCATACCACCTTTAAGTAGTAATTGTTACTCTGCACTATGAGTGACGGTATCACTGAGAGTTTTGATTTGCTCTTTTCAATCTGATATTTTATAAAGTGTAAAATGTAATTTTATGTCAAATGTATTTTCTCACAAATGGAATCTGCCTCTAAGTCATTGCATTATCATTAACAAAAGTGGAAATAACGTGTGTTTACTTAATTAATTCAATTGTAAATGTGTATTTAAAATATGCATCCATGCAGTCAATGTTAAAGATTTCAATTTTGGACATTTAAGAAAAACAAAAAAAATATTTATTTAGTTATTGATTAGAATAAATTTCCTTTTTTTTCTAGTGAATTTTATGCATCTGTTTTGTTTGCTCAAAGCTGAAAAAAAAAACTTTCTACTTTTTTCCAGTTTAAAAATGCATGGAGTTGAAAGTACAGACTTGAATTAAAAAAAACGTTACATAAATTTGCAAAAGAGGGGACAAGGGTAATTAAACACTTTTAATTGATTTGCTTTTCAACCAAATGCATTTCTAAATCCAGGCAATACGTCTGGAGTTTTCAACTAAAAATACTTTTAAAAAATAATAATGATTTAAGCACAAAAGCAACTCTGAGATAAAACTAGTAAAGAAACAAATCAAAATCTACCAATAAAATAACTGAAATTAATTGTGCTTTAAAATAAATTAAGTTGAAATATGTTGAACAAAAACCTGAAATAAAAAGGGAATTGAATGCATCAGGAAACAACAACAAATATATATATTTTTAAATGTATTTATTATACTATAAATATAAATTCGAACTGGTTTAAAAAAATCTGGTAAAATGATACAATCTGGAGAATAATCACATTTCAACTTTGTTTAGTCCTTGAAAGTTCAATTTGGTGTTTACTTCGGATCACGACCTGGAGAAGTCTGACGTGAGTTGCCCTGGTCGATCCTTCTGTTCTGGAGCGAAGTCTCCAGAAAGTCTTGAAGTCTGAAGAGCCGGTGCGTCTTCTGTCACGGCTTTAATCCTGGCTAAATATTCCTCTTTTAACGGCAGCAGGAGCTTCCAGAACTGGCCTTGAATCAGTTCCGCCAGAGCGACCTCCAGGAATACAAAGGGCAGCGTGGCCGTGGCGTCTCTCTGCGGCTCCATGTTCAGCATCTGCGTCAGCCACGTCCAGCCGCTGCTCAGACCGTGAGCCGTGGGGCCACCGGAGCGGAATAACGGCCGCGTAGAGCCGGATCATCCCCGACATGCGCTTCAGAATACAGTCGTCTGCGGGTTGAGCGTGAAGTAGGGGCACAGCCGGTGGAGGTGAGCCAGGAAAAGCTCTCCGAAGGCCGGGTGCTTCTCCCAGATCCCCGAAGCCACCGCTGCGATCGCTTCGGAGTGATCTGCCACCTCCTCCTCGCCTTGGCTCCTTCTGCCACAGTCGTGTTCACGACGCTCGGGAAATCGCCCTCTGTGTTTTCCATGACCTAGGACACGTGTGAGCAGAGCTCAATTCCACTCAGACCGAGCACGGCCAGGCTCTGGACCAGGCTGTCCAAGTTCTTCTCCTGGAGGGAGTTGAGGGTCTTGAGGTGGCTCTGTAGCGGCTCTCGGTTCATCAGGTCCCGGACGCTCTGCAGCTCCATCGGCTCCTGGAAGCGCTGCAGTTGGAAGCGGATTATAAAGTGAGCTTGCATCTTGGCACATCAACACAATCAGAGGCCAGAATGACGACTCGTGAAGCGCAGGCTTTATACTCAAGATGACGTCACGACGCAACAATTCAAATGTAAACAACGCGAATCATGTCCTGGAGCGACGTCGCCCCACGAGGCCGCGGGAAACGTGACCATGACGTCAATTGTGCACGACTGAACTTATTTATCGTTGAGTCATGTCCTTTTACAAAACATTAGCCTCCTAGCATAATGGCCAAGTTAATTTTCATAACGTTCAGGTTGAAAATGTTTGCGTTTTTACTGTCATGGTGAGTTAGTGTTAGAATTGTGAGTATGTATAGTTTAAAACATCATTATAACTGAAATAAATGACTTGGGCCGTTTTACACTTGAGTTCTGTTGATTTATTATGTATATATAATGTAATGTCCTTTGTTGACACTGTCTAATAGATTACCAAACATTGAGTTGGAGTAACTCATTTTATAAAATCAAACATTTAGTTTTGAAATTTACAGTTTTTTGTATTCATGCTTTACAAGTGATTCATATATGGATATTCTTTTTGGAGTGTAGATTAAGTTCATATTGATTATCAAATACTTTGAAAGTCATAACATCCCTTGCATGCATGCATGCCTTTGCATGGTTCCTTTACTTGATATTGGACGAAAAGGGTTGAATCAAAATCATAATTCAATAATCTGAATCAACTTTCACAGACAAATTGAAGATACAAACCTATTATTTCAAAAAGACGGGAAAGATTATTTTTTTACCGGGACTACAATGTGTTTAAATGGAGCAGCCCAAATCAAGCAGCAAACACAGCATCCACAGGCTCTCTTCCTCATCTCTGGTGACTTTAACCACGCTTCTCCCTCTTCTGTTCTACCAACATACACCCAGTATGTTACCTGCCCCACCAGAAACAATAGAACATTGGACTTGTTTTTTGCCAACACCAAAGAGGCTTATTCTTCTTCCCCCCTCCCTCCCCTGGGCAGCTCGGACCACAACCTTGTACATCTGAGGCCTGTGTATGAACCCATCGTGCGCAGGCAGCCTGTGGTGTCCCGTGTGGTGAGGATGTGGTCTGCTGAGAGCGAGGAGGCTCTGAGGGACTGCTTCAGCACCACTGTCTGGACTGAGCTTTATGACCCACATGGGGAGGACATCAACACCATCAGTGTGCATCACGGACTACATCAACTTCTGTTTTGAGAACATTGTTCCCTCCTGGACGGTGCGGTGTTTCCCAAACAACAAGCCATGGATTAACCGTGAACTGAAGGCTCTGCTGAAGGAGAAGAAGAGAGCCTTCAGGTCAGGGAACAAGGAGGAGCTAAGGACTGTGCAGAAGGAGCTGAGGAGGAAGATCAGGCAGGCTGAGGCCGGCTACAAGAGGAGGATGGAGGAGCAGCTGCAGCAGAAGAACATTCAGGGAGTGTGGAGGAGCCTGAAAACCATCTTGGGCTTCAAAATCCCCCCTGCCCAGACAGAGGGGGATCTACAGTGTGTGAATGATTTAAATGCTCACTTCTTGAGATTTGATCGGTCACCCGCCCCTCCCCCTGCACAGCTGCATGCGCCCTCTTCCACAGCTGGACAATGCCCTGCATCTGTTCCTCTTCACTTCTCTGCCCCGGACCATCAGCTCCCCACTTCGCCTGGACTCACCCATCCCCCCAGCACACGGTCCCCCTGCCAACCACTGACTGTCACAGCAGCACAGGTGAGGAGTGAGCTGAAGAGGATTAAAGTGAGGAAGGCAGCAGGACCTGACGGCATCAGCCCCAGGCTCCTTAAATCCTGTGCAGATGAACTGTGTGGAGTTGTGGAGCATGTCTTCAACATGAGCCTGAAGCTGAGGGTGGTACCACAGGTCTGGAAGACCTCCTGTCTGGTACCTGTGCCCAAGACACCGAGCGCCAAAGACTTCAACTGTTTCAGGCCGGTGGCTCTCACGTCCCTGGAAAAGCCTGGCAGCTCTGTGAGAATCCTGTTCTTCGATCTTTCCAGCGCCTTCAACACCATCCAGCCGCTGCTCCTGAGGGACAAGCTGGAGACGGCTGGTGTGGAGTATGACCTGCAGAGTGGATCCTGGACTACCTCACGGACCGACCCCAGTTTGTGAGAGCACGGGACTGTGTGTCTGACACTCGGACCTGCAGTGTGGGGGCGCCCCAGGGCACTGTCCTCGCGCCCTTTCTCTTCACCCTTTACACTGCAGACTTCAGACACGACACGGACAGCTGTGTCCTGCAGAAGTTCTCTGACGACTCTGCCATCATCGGACTCATCACGGACGACGATGACGCGGAGTACAGAGGACTGGAGCAGGACTTTGTGGACTGGTGTCAGCGGAACCACCTCCTCGTCAACGCAGGGAAGACCAAGGAGATGGTGCTGGATTTCCGCAGACGCCACCCCACTGCCCCCTCACCAGTGAACATCCAGGGACGGGACATTGAGAGAGTGGACTCATACAAGTACCTGGGTGTTCATCTGAACCACAAACTGGACTGGACTCATAACACAGACGCACTGTACAGGAAGAGCCAGAGTCGGCTCTACCTCCTGAGGAGACTCAGGTCTTTTGGAGTGACAGGGCCACTCCTGAAGACCTTCTACGACTCTGTGGTGGCATCAGCCCTCCTGTACGGTGTGGCCTGCTGGAGCAGCAGCATCACAGAGAGAGAGAGGAGGAGACTGGACAAAGTCATCAAGAAGTCCAGCTCCGTCCTGGGCTGTGCTCTGGACTTGGTGCAGGAGGTGGGGGACAGGAGGGTCCTGGCTAGATTCACATCTATGCTGGACCATGAGTGTCACCCTCTGCAGGACACTCTGTCCACTCTGGAGAGCAGCTTCAGTGAGAGACTGATCCACCCTCGCTGTGTGAAGGAGACGTTTCACAGGTCTTTCCTTCCTGCTGCTGTCAGACTTTATAACAAACACTGTTAGTTCTGAACACTCGCAATACTGACCTAACCTAATACTGATGTGCAATTCTGTCATATGTGCAATTACTGTGAAATTCATGTGCAATCCATGTGCCGCCGTGACACATATTCATGTGCAATTACTGTCGTGATCACATGCAATGGTATTTATGTATTTATGTATTTATTTATTTATTTATTTTTATCTTTATTATATTTCCCCTCCATCCCTTGTTGGGTAATGGGAGGTTTTGTCTATGGGAGTTTTTGTTTATAGGAGATCTTCTACTGAAAGTGTTTTTCAAACTTCCTATAAGTGATCTGTTCTTCTGTATCTACCTGCGTTGCATCAATGAAAATCCCCATGTGGGACAATAAAGGCATATCTTATCTTATCTTATCAAGGGATTTGTGGGTTCTTTTTTTGCTTTAAAATCTTTCTGATTGGCCAAGGATGAGACCAAAGACCCCGACAGACACAACAGGATCTGGAAAATAAAATTGGACAAACAACTAAATTTGGCCAAGAAAAAAACATACGCCGTTAATGCTAGAATACTGGTGAAACACTAAAGGAAAGTCAAGGATGGTTGTGTTCGAGGTCGTATCCAAATGAATGTGGATCTGCCAAATTTTGGAAAGAAATCACTTTTCAAACAGCAAACATTATTATCCCTCTGTAGAGTCTTCGGGATCATATTGTTCTGTCTGCGCCTAAGGTTGAACTGAAGGTGGTTCCTGCTGTCTGCTCATTTTCTGGTTGTGTTTTCAAGTTACCTAACCAGGTCCAAGATTTTTTGCCTCAACAACAAATCAAAAGACGACACACATTCAAAAGTATTCTGTAAGTCTACTTTAATCATATTTATTAAAGAGGCAGATTGATTTGCTGCATTCTTGACGTCTACACACACACACCCATTATACCACTTTGCCTTTCTTTCCTGTGGCAACTGCCAATCTGTGGCCTATGATGACGTGGCCACATGCAACTGCTCCCATGAGTGTCCCGAACCAGGCCCTGAACCACCGGGCTCATTCTTACCATGCGTATCACAGCCAGAACAACCCTTCCAGGAACTTCCCGTGGAGACCAACGGCATCCCCGTCCAGGCCGCCCCCCTCGAGGCCTTTCTGAACTAGGCTTGTGAGAACCAGGTGCCTATTGAGGCCTTTTTTTTTTTAAATAATTTTTTTTCAAAGATTAAACATCATCACAAACTTTACAGAACTAGACCAGAGAGGAGAAAATAAAGGGAGGGATGGCAATGTCAAAAATAGTCTGCAGTTCATTGTTCATTTCAGTCCAACAACAGGCTAAAAACAAGGCTCAGTTTTATTAAATACAATATCTTTGTGACTATCTTTACAAATTTGTAAGTTAATTTATTCCTTCTGCAACAATGTGATGTGTCTAACACCAGGGGGCACACATGAGCCTGGCCCAGACATTATTCACCTCAAATCCCACATTAAAACCATCACTTTTGAAAACATCTGTCAGGATAGTAAGGATGAGTAACTTTGGTTTTTCAACTTTCTCCTACCTGTATTTTTGTTCTGAGCAAGTCTAACAACAAATGAATGTTGTTTGGATCGACCTCTGTAGGTTAAATACAAAATAACAACAAAGATTATGAGAAGTAATATCACAGAGAGATCACCCAAACACTTCTATTGCATCTTTCTACCAAACTTGCATATATAAAATAATTACTCTGTGAAAATGAAAGATAACCGTGCAAACCGTGGCTAGAATCCCATTGATGATACGTGGAGAATTTGTTAATTAATCATTTGCAGTCGGCTGCACAAAGATCAAAAATGCAAAAAGATGTTTATTATCGACCGAGTTATTTTTCTTAAAAATAATTTGGGCAGACGAGTGTTTTAATATTGTTTTGATTAGATTTAAAAAAAAAAAACAACGCCACTAAAAAATAATTTAACTTAAAGGACTCAGTGGGATAAGTTACATCATTTATTTTTGGTTCACAGAGGTTTAACTGGTGTGGCGCCCTGCATCGCATCGGCACTAAAATACATTTTAAAGTACTTTTAAAGTACTAATAATGCATAGATATGCGGGACATTGAAGAATACATTTACCTGGCCCTTACGAGACAACCCTCGCGACAAACAGGAAGGCGAAAATGGCAGACAAGGAATGCAAGAGCTACAAGGGAGATTTTATAGTACAGATGTGCGCCATCTGCCGGCATGATGGGCCCACTGCTACATAATTTAGAAAGATACTTTGCTGTTTACAGAATATAGCCATACTTTACGCATTTGACAATGGAATCAGCTGCATTTAAATCCCCATAGTAACTTAGCATAACAAGGTCATAAAGATGGTGATGTCATCATGAGTAGAGTTGCATCTGAAGGGGTCATTCTTACATTCCAGGCGTGGAAGAAGAAGGTAATACTTTGGATGCGGTAATGCAACAATTGGATGCCAACCGCCATAAAACAACAAAAACAACAACAACAACAAAACAACTACGACAAAGTCTGAGGAATAAAGTCTGGCGGTAATGCAACACTTGGATGCCAACCGCCATAAAACAACAACAACAACAACAACAACAACAACAACAACCAACCGCCATAAAACAACAACAACATTCTTACATTCCAGTCACAGGGTTTGGGAAGCACCAAAGAAGAAGAAGAAGAGTAAAGTCTAAATAATAAAGTCTTTATTCTGTGGAATAGTCTGAGGAAGTCGTGGCGGTAATGTAACAGTTGGATACCAGCCACCATAAAACACCAAAAAAGAAGAAGTCACGGTTTGTATAAGGCTGTAGTTGCTTACTTATACAACACAGGGTTGGGTAAAAGTTTATAGAGTTGGGGTTTGTTCCACTGCTGTGGTGGGTGTCTGGAGTGCCGAAGAGAAGGAAGAAGAAGAAGAAGAAGAAGAAGAAGAAGAAGAAGAAGAAGAAGAAGAAGAAGAAGAAGAAGAAGAGGATCTCATGTGCTTGAAATTCGTGGGTTTGGAACTCATGTGCTTTGAACTTATGGGCTTTGAACTGAAGAATGAAGTCTAAAGGATAAAGTCTAAAACGTACAACTACAGTAGGTGGCGGTAATGTAACACTTGGATATCAACCGCCATAAAACTCCAAAGAAGAAGTAGTCTGGCGCTAATGTAACACTTGGATACCAGTCACCATAAAACACCATAGGAGAAGAAGAAGGGGTCTTTGGAGAGCTGTGCGTCCATGTGCGCAGTGACTGGGAATTGACCCCTGAAAAACTAAATCCGAGTCATAAACAGAGTTTTCGTGATGGATTCTGACGCTTTGGTTGAGGCCCTTCGAGGCACCATGGACCCTAATCTGCGGGAGGCCGCGGAGAGGCAGCTGAACGAGGGTCACGCCCAGATAAACTTTGTGTCTGCTCTGCTGCAAGTCACCATGGCTGAACAGCTGGATTTGCCTGTCAGACAAGCAGGTGTTATTTACCTTAAGAACATGATCACTCAACACTGGGGCGATGGTGATGACTCGGTCACAGAGGCACCGGCCAAGAACATCCCTGAAGTGGACAGGGAGTTTATCCGGGCAAACATAGTGGAAGCCATCATCCAGTCTCCTGAGCGTATCAGAGTTCAGTTGACAACATGCGTTCACCATATGATCAAGAGCGATTATCCTGTCAAGTGGAAGGCCTTCGTGGACAAAATTGCTTACTATCTACAATCAGACAAAAGTGAAGCCTGGCTTGGCATCTTGCTTTGTCTCTACCAGCTTGTCAAAAATTATGAATACAAAAAACCAAAGGAGCGTCAGCCTTTGATTGGCCCCATGGATGTCTTCATGCCCATGCTCAAAGACCGTTTCATCCAGCTTCTCCCAGATCCAGGCAGCGAGTCAGTCCTGATCCAGAAACAAATCCTCAAAATCCTCTACGCCCTCATCCAGCACAACCTTCCCCTTGAGCTCATCAACCGATGCAATCTTAAAGAATGGATGGGAATCTTCAGGGCAATAGTGGACAGAGACGTACCTCCAGAGACCATGCAGATCGAGGAGAATGAACGCCCTGAGCTGCCGTGGTGGAAGTGTAAGAAGTGGACCCTTCACATCTTGGCTCGACTGTTTGAAAGATATGGCAGTCCAGGCAACACAACCAAACAGTACACAGAATTTGCAGAATTTTTCCTCAAAGAGTATGCAGTAACAGCACAACAGGTACTCATGAAAGTGTTATACCAGTACAAGACACAATATGTGACTCCTCGCGTACTTCAGCAGACACTCAACTTTATCAACCAGGGCATTGCACACGCACTGACGTGGAAGAATCTCAAGCCACACATTCAGATTATCATTCAGGATGTAGTTTTCCCTCTCATGTGTTACACAGACAGTGATGAGGAGCTTTGGCAGGACAATCCGTATGAGTATATCCGAAAGAAATTTAATGTTTTTGAGGACTTCATTTGCCCCACAACAGCAGCACAAATACTGCTGTTCACTGCGTGTATGAAGAGGAAAGAGGTGCTACCAAAGACCATGGGCTTCTGCAATCAGATTCTTACAGACCCCGCATCAGACCCCAGGAAAAAAGATGGAGCCCTCCACATGATCGGATCACTAGCTGAGATCCTACTCAAGAAAAAGATTTACAAGGACCGGATGGAGTTTATGCTACAGAATCATGTCTTCCCCCTTTTCCGCAGTGAATTGGGGTACATGAGGGCCAGAGCATGCTGGTTACTGCATTACTTCTGTGAGGTGAAGTTCAAAAGTGACAAGAACCTGCAGACGGCTCTTGAGCTCACTAGACTTTGCCTCATCAATGACAATGAGATGCCAGTGAATGTGGAGGCCGCTATTGCTTTGCAGGTTCTCATCAGCAACCAAGAAAAAGCCAAAGAATATATTACTCCGTTCATCCGGCCTGTGATGCAGGCGCTTCTGCACATTGTCCGAGAAACTGAGAACGACGATCTCACCGACGTCATACAGAAGATGATCCGTGAATACAGTGAGGAAGTTACACCCATAGCAGTAGAAATGATGCAACATCTGGCAATGACATTCCACCAGGTGATTCAGACAGGGCCTGAAGAAGAGGACGATGACAAGGCAGTGTCTGCCATGGGCATCCTCAACACCATTGACACATTGTTAAGTGTTGTGAAGGACCACAAAGAGATCACACAACAGTTGGAAGGCATTTGTCTGCAGGTTATTAGAACTGTGCTGCAACAGCATGTACTGGATTTTTATGAGGAGATCTTGTCCCTCGCTCACAGCCTGACGCACCAGCAGGTGTCGCCACAGATGTGGCAGCTGCTTCCACTGGTCTACGAAGTCTTCCAGCAGGATGGGTTTGATTATTTCACAGACATGATGCCACTCCTTCACAACTATGTCACAGTAGATACTGACACACTTCTCTCTGATACCAAATACCTGGAGATTATCTTTAGCATGTGTAAGAAGATCTTAGCAGGGGACCCCGGAGAGGACCCAGAATGTCATGCTGCTAAACTATTGGAAGTTATTATTCTTCAGTGCAAGGGTCGTGGGATTGACCAGGTGGTGTCCCTCTTTGTGGCTCTTGCAATGGAGCGTTTGACGAGGGAGGAGAAGACCAGTGAGCTGAGGACCATGTGTCTGCAGGTCGTCATCGCTGCATTGTACTACAGTCCTCCTCTTCTCTTCAACACTCTGGAGAATCTCGGCTTCCCCAACAACACTGAACCCATCACTAACTTCATATCACAGTGGCTCAAAGACATTGACTGCTTCCTTGGACTACATGACAGAAAAATGGCAATTCTGGGTCTCTGCGCTTTGATGGACCTCGAGCACAGGCCTCAGGCGATCAACCAAGTGGCCAGTCAGCTCCTGCCAGCTGCCATCAGGCTCTTCAGCGGCCTCAAGAGGGCGTATGCGTGTCGGGCTGAGAATGAGAACGACGATGACGATGACGAAGATGGGGATGAAGATGATGAAACTGAACTGAGCAGTGATGAGGACGATATTGATGAAGAGGGGCAGGAGTATCTTGAGATGTTGGCGAAGCAGGCGGGAGAGGATGGAGACAATGAAGACTGGGAGGGGGATGATGCGGAGGAGACGGCACTCGAGGAATACACTACATTGGTTGACGACGAAGACAATTTCGTAGATGAGTATCAAATCTTCAAAGCCATATTACAAAACATTGAGCTCCGTCACCAGGCGTGGTACCAGGTGCTGATGCAAGCTCTGGATAAAGAGCAGGGCAAACAGCTTCAGGACATTGGCTCACTCGCAGATCAGAGACGTGCAGCACACGAATCCAAAATGATTGAGAAACACGGAGGATACAAGTTCACAGCACCAGTGGTACCACCAACATTCAACTTTGGCAGCGCTGCTCCGGGAAATAATTGAGTCTCCGTTCTACTTTTAATTACTCTGTGACTGATTGTAGTGAAGTGAACGGTCACTCCTGTCTTGTTGTCAATCCAACAAGACAGGAGTGACCGTTCACTTCACTACAATCAGTAAGTAAGGACTCTGCCCAGGACTCTTCTTCTGCAAAGAGGTTTGCGCAGGTCTCCATGGAAACACACTGTAGTCCAGGTAAAAAAAAAATATCTTTCCGGTCTTTTTGAAAATACAGGTTTGTATCTTCAATTTGTCTGTGAAAGTTAATTCAGATTATTGAAATATGATTTGTTTCACCCTTTTACCCATGTTTTGGGTAAAAGGGTGTGTCTCAATAAAGTTGTTCTGACCCTTAAATCCCTTTCATCTGAGCCCTTATAAGTTGTTGTTTTTTTAAGACGACTGAACCAGACCAAATTGACCAAAACATTAAATGTGAATAAGTCATTCGCAATAAAATCAATATGACTTAGCAAGATTTTTATTTAAAATTGTGAAAAAAAAATCTTTTCCCAGTTTCTAGTGACAGTATTGACTTTCATCCCAACGTTTCACAAAAAGAACCGAGACACATTGTTCCTCATCGGTGCCTAAATCTTTATTTTGCAGTAAGCTAAAATATTTTCTCTAAATTTGACGGTTTTACATCATGTCACAAGAGTAACTTAAATGATCTAGAGCCGACATAAACGCTTGATTCCAATCTCAAAGGTAACAAAACACACGCCTGACATGTTGGCCAAATCATCCAAAGTTAGCGAACTGCATGCGGAGTCTGCGCCACTAGGAACTCTATCCCAGGACCTTCTTGCTGTGACGCAAGCGCAGTAACGTTGCACAGTCAATATCAGTATCTCATACTTCTCATCGATAAATAAAATACTCTGCAATATAAACTAAAAAGCAAACAAACAAGAGATATCACTCCCCCCACCCCCACTTGAAAAAAATATGATAAAAATAATAAGTCCATCCTACAAACCCCACAATGCAACAGCGGTGTCGTGTGACTGAGTTGTAGCTCAAGTGATCATTTCCACCTGTAGTTCCAGTCACAGGAGGAACATGCAAAAGCTACAAAGAAAGGCCCTGCCTCACCCGGGAATCGATCCCAGGACCTTCTTGCTGTGAAACAAGAGCACTAATTGCTGCACATTCAGGATCTCAAACCGTTCATTGCCTCTCATCTATGAATTAGATACACTGCAAAAGAAACTCAAAGAAATATTAAATATCACCCCCCACCCACTTCGTGTGACTGAATTGTAGCTCAAGTGTTAATTTCCACCTGTAGTTCCTGACACAGGAAGAAGATGCAAACACTACAATGAAAGGCCCTGCACCACATGAGATTTGATTTGCAGGTCCGTGTGTGCGGGTGTGTGTGTGTGTGTGTGTGTGCGGGTGTGTGTGTGTGTGTGCGTGTGTGTGTGCGTGCGTGTGTGTTCGTGCGTGTGTGCGTGCGCGTGTGTGTGTGTGCGTGCGTGTGTGTGTGTGCATGTGTGTGTGTGCGTGTGTGTGTGTGTGTGTGTGTGCGTGCGTGCGTGTGTGCGTATGTGTGTGTGTGTCGTGCGTGTGTTCGTGCGTGCGTGTGTGCGTGCGCGTGTGCGTGTGTGCGTGCGTGTGTGTGCGTGCGTGTGTGTGTGTGCGTGTGTGTGAGAGCATGTCCTCTCTCTGGAGGTGAGTGGAGAGTGAGAAAGAGAGTTCTGAGCGGCGTCAGGTGGATGTAGTCTCTTATCACAGACCTACGCGAAGACCTGGCCAGAACCCATATACGGGGTGCACCCAGGAGAAGTGCAGCTGGATTTACGTGTGCCCACCACTACTACTTACACCTGCACAATCTTCACTCTCTTTCCCCCATGGTCACTGAGTCACGTCTCGTCTTTCTGTTTTCACTCTCACGTGGAGCAGGCAGTGGGCAGTGGGCTGAGCAGACTTGGAAATAACAAGCGCAGCTCAGACTGACAACACAGCCTTGTCCTGTTGATGTAAAGCTAAAAGATTATGTTTAGAAGATTATTAGAAGACAGTTAGCCTCATATTCATGGAGACAGACACAAAAGAGTGAATGAATGAAAGTGCAAGCAGACATCAGTGCAGCCGATACATGCACAGCAGTGCGAGCGCGAAGTCAAGGTCATTCATCTGAAACTTAACACAAACGTTATAGATTTTCCTACAACAATACAACATAAAACATACGTTTAAAGCTGTCCAGAAATAAAATGCAGTATAAGACTTATTTGAAATCCACAGCAGAGCAGAAGGAAGGAGAGAGAAGATGTGACACATTCTGGGGGGAATAAAAATTATAAAATACATAAAATAAAAACAACACCATGCAACCAAGAGAATGGGCAATGGCCTGGCAAAATAGTACAAGTAAAATACACCAGAATACAGATGTCATCTCTACCTAAAGGCAATTACAATAGGAGGAATCAAATGATAAAAATGATAAGATTTCAATGATCTAAAGTAATGAAAATAATATTAATATTGAATACAAAAAAAGTAGTACTATTGATTTTATTATCTTCCAGTAGGTTCTATTTATGCATGATTTGCATATGTCGCTTATAATGATAAAATTAGTGAACATATACATTGGGTTATAATTCACATTAACTCTCAAACTACAGAACCTTTCACCAGTAGCACTTGGACAATACAATTTTGGACATCGATTAGTTAGAATATAGAAAAATATCAGGCCTTTGTGTGCCACAGTTTATTAAAAATACTCACACTTGAGTTCCCCGAGAGCTCTTAGAATTCACCAGAATGATGATCACCCGAATTGTGTCTGCTCTTTGAAGATTCTCCCTGAATCGGAAGCCCACAAATTAAATACGTTTATCGGCCTGTATCAGTATCAGTATCTCGTGCCACTTGTTGTCTCTCATCTATAAATAAAATACTCTGCAACAGAAACTCGGAGAAACATTAGATATTCCGCTCTCCCCCACTTTCCTGTCCGGTTTTCACCAGAAAGTAAAAAAAAATCATCCAGTTTCAAACGTAATTGTGAAAACATAAAACAGAATATTTATCACAAAATGTAAAATATTCCAAACCCATTTTAAAATCTAAAATATTTGCATGGTTTATAAGAATTGCCCCCAAACTGTGGATATATTTATGTGTGAAAATGTTAAACTTTGCTCCAATCTTGTTAGGTTCAAGTCTGTAAATTAAAATAAAAAAAACATTTCACTAAACTGCTCAAACAAGGACATTTGATTTGTCTGTGATTGAAAAGGATGAACTGACAACGAGTGCCTAAAAGGATTACTCACATTGACTCACGTTGAGGAGGTGGTCTGGCAGCCAACTGCAAAGGTATTCATTACACTTTATTCTTTAGACTTTATTCTTTAGATTTTATTCTCACCGCTGGTATCCAAGTGTTACATTACTGCCAGACTTTATTCTTTAGATTTTATTCTTTAGACTTTATTCTTTTGACTTTATTCTTTAGACTTTATTCTTTAGACTTCATTTAGACCGCCTATACTTCAGACTTTATTCTTCAGACTTTATTCTTCAAAGAAGCACAGGAGGCCATATGTGTCAGGCCATATGTTCCACCGCCCCGGCGTTGCTTTAAGTGCCAGCGCTTTGGGAGAGACTGGAGATGGCGGAGGAGAGTGGATCGGTGGTCGAAGACGTTCTGGACGGCGTGGAGGAGCAGCCTTTTCTGGCTGCACGTGCCCGGAAACTTAAAAAGTCCCTTAGCTCGTCCGAGGGTTCTGGGAATGAGCAGCAGGATGAGGCTGAAGCTACTGATATCCGGGGTGAGAGCAGAGACTGTAAGGTGATCATAAAGCTTGCACAGGATAGTGCATCCTTTAAGGAGTGGAATTCAGTGGCATTGTCAAAGAGCCTAACTGTAGCTGTGGGAGTGATCAAGAGTGCGAGTGTCCTTAGAGATGGCTCGCTGCTGGTCGTGTGCAAGGACGCGGCTCAGCAACGGAAGGCGATTGGAACTAAACGTCTGGGTGGAAAGGACATTCTTGTGTCTAATGCTGAAAGAAACACGGTCAGAGGAGTTATCGTAGGTGTCCCTACGGCGACGTCTGTGGATGAAGTTAAGGAGAATTTGACTGGAGCTACGGTGGTGGACGCTAGGCGGTTGAAGGTGACCCGGTCTGGGGTAAGATGTGACAGCTTGTCGGTAATGGTAACACTTGAAGGGAGGTGCCTGCCTAGTAAGGTGTTCATTGGGTTCATGTGCCATGACGTTAGGCCATATGTTCCACCGCCCCTGCGTTGCTTTAAGTGCCAGCGCTTTGGGCATATTGCAGCGGTCTGTAGAGGGAGGCAAAGATGTGGTAAATGTGCAGGAGATCACGAGTATGGGAAGTGTGACGTGGGAGCAAAACTGAAGTGCTGTAACTGTGGGGAAGAACATAGCTCTGCCTATGGGGGATGCAGGTTTAGCAAAAGAGCTGCTGAGGTGCATAAAATAAAGGTCTCTCAAGGTATATCCTATGCAGATGCAGTCAAGAAAGTTTCAAGTAACGAGTTTAGAGTAAATACAGAGAGAGGAGCCAGCGCTGCTCCCAGCCAGGGCGAAATGAGAAAGGCCAGCGTGGCTCCCAAGAAGTGTGAAGGTTTCAAGAGTGGAGGTCCCAAGTGTGCAGGTTCCAGAATTAATGAGAATACCCTGGTTGTGGATAGAGAGGATTTTGTACTCTTTATGGTGGATGTTGTAAACTGTGCTGCTCAGACTCAAAGCAGAACTGAAAGGATCAGGATCATTGCTAAAGCTGCAGGGAGATTCCTTGGAACAAAGGAGCTTGATTGGGCAGGTATAGAAAACAGGCTAAAGGCGCTAAATGGGAGTTGGAGTGATGGGGGTCTGCTTTTGGGGAGTCAGAGTGATCAGAGTGACGAGATGGGGGTGGGGGTGGTCTCCTGTCCTCGTCCAGTCTCGTAGACGCACGGCTACCAAGCAGCGACATCAGTGGAAATATTGAAGCCTATAGAATGAAGCCTAAAGAATAAAGCTGTACGGTGGAAGCACCGAACGTCAAAGAAGGAGAGGAAGATGAAGAAGAGTCTCCCTGGAATAAAGCCGGTCGGTCTCTGAAACAACAACAACTATTCTAGTCACAAAGACATATCATGACCTCATGGGCTTTGTAACACCAAAGCAATGGAAGGAGTTCTTTTACGGACTACGACAGTCTGAGGACTACGAAAAGTCTGAGGAATAAAGTCTGGCGGTAATGCAACAATTGGATGCCAACCGCCATAAAACAACAACAACAACATTGGGGAGTCAGAGTGATCAGAGTGACGAGATGGGGGTGGGGGTGGTCTCCTGTCCTCGCCCAGTCTTGTAGATGTACGGCTACCAAGCAGCGACATCAGTGGAAGTATCAAAGCCTAAAGAATGAAGCCTAAAGAATAAAGCTGTACGGAGGAAGCACCAGACGTCAAAGAAGGAGAGGAAGATGAAGAAGAGTCCCTGGAATAAAGCCGGTCGGACTCTGAAATTGTATAAATGCAGGTCCGTTAACGCGCGCTGGGATGTTTGGGGTATACGCTCCAGAGTCCCTGGCCAGCCTGGTGAAGACGAAGAAAAAGAAGAGTCGGGTCTGCGCTGTGGGCGGTCTGGAGAGACAGGAGATGGCGGAGGAGAGTGGATCGATGGTCGAAGGCCTTCTGGACGGCGTGGAGGAGCAGCCTTTTCTGGCTGCTGGTGCCCGGAAACGTAAAAAGTCCCATAGCTCGTCCGAGGGTTCTGGGAATGAGCGGCAGGATGAGGCTGAAGCTATTGATATCCGGGGTGAGAGCAGAGACTGTAAGGTGATCATAAAGCTTGCACAGGATAGTGCATCCTTTAAGGAGTGGAATTCAGTGGCATTGACAAAGAGCCTAACTGTAGCTGTGGGAGTGATCAAGAGTGCGAGTGTCCTTAGAGATGGCTCGCTGCTGGTTGTGTGCAAGGACGCAGCTCAGCAAAGGAAGGCGATTGGAACTAAACGTCTGGGTGGAAAGGACATTCTTGTGTCTGATGCTGAAAGAAACATGGTCAGAGGAGTTATCGAAGGTGTCCCTACGGCGACGTCTGTGGATGAAGTTAAGGAGAATTTGACTGGAGCTACGGTGGTGGACGCTAAGCGGTTGAAGGTGACCCGGTCTGGGGTAAGATGTGACAGCTTGTCGGTAATGGTAACACTTGAAGGGAGGTGCCTGCCTAGTAAGGTGTTCATTGGGTTCATGTGCCATGACGTTAGGCCATATGTTCCACCGCCCCTGCGTTGCTTTAAGTGCCAGCGCTTTGGGCATATTGCAGCGGTCTGTAGAGGGAAGCAAAGATGTGGTAATTGTGCAGGAGATCTCGAGTATGGGAAGTGTGACGCGGGAGCAAAACTGAAGTGCTGTAACTGTGGGGAAGAACATAGCTCTGCCTACGGGGGATGCAGGTTTAGCAAAAGAGCTGCTCAGGTGCAGAATGTTAAGGTCTCTCAAGGTATTTTCTATGCGGATGCAGTCAAGAAAGTTTCTGGTAACGAGTTTAGAGTAAATACAGAGAGAGGAGCCAGTGCTGCTCCCAGCCAGAGCGAAGTGAGGGAAGCCAGCGTTGCTCCCAAGAAGTGTGAAGGTTTCAAGTGTGGAGGTCCCAAGTGTGCAGGTTCCAGAATTAATGAGAATACCCTGGTTGTGGATAGAGAGGATTTTGTACTCTTTATGGTGGATGTTATAAACTGTGCTGCTCAGACTCAAAGCAGGACTGAAAGGATCAGGATCATTGCTAAAGCTGCAGGGAGATTCCTTGGAACAAAAGAGCTCGATTGGGCAGATATAGAAAACAGGCTAAAGGTGCTGAGTGTGAGTCGGAGTGATGGGGGTCTGCTTTTGGGGAGTCAGAGTGATCAGAGTGACGAGATGGGGGTGGGGGTGGTCTCCTGTCCTCGCCCAGTCTCGTAGATGCACGGCTACCAAGCAGCGACATCAGTGGAAGTATCAAAGCCGAAAGAATGAAGCCTAAAGAATAAAGCTGTACGGTGGAAGCACCGGACGTCAAAGAAGGAGAGGAAGATGAAGAAGAGTCTCCCTGGAATAAAGCCGGTCGGACTCTGAAACAACAACAACTATTGTTGTTGTTGTTGTTGTTGTTTTATGGCGGTTGACATCCGAGTGTTGCATTACCGCCAGACTTTATTCCTTAGACTTTGTCGTAGTCCTAAAAGTTCTTCTTCCAGTGCCTTGACTTCCAGTGCTTTGTCCTCAGACTATTCTACGACAAGTCACAAAGACATATCACGACCTCAAGGGGCTTTGTAACACCAAAGCAATGGAAGGAGTACTTTTACGGACTACGACAGAGTTGTTGTTGTTGATGTTGTTGTTGTTGTTGTTTTATGGCGGTTGGCATCCAAGTGTTGCATTACCGCCAGACTTTATTCCTCAGACTTTTCGTAGTCCTCAGACTCTGTTGTTGTTGTTGTTGTTGTTGTTTTATGGCAGTTGGCATCCAATTGTTGCATTACCGCCAGACTTTATTCCTCAGACTTTTCGCAGTCCTCAGACTCTGTCGTAGTCCGTAAAAGTACTCCTTCCATTGCTTTGGTGTTACAAAGCCCATGAGGTCATGATATGTCTTTGTGACTAGAATAGTTGTTGTTGTTTCAGAGACCAACCGGCTTTATTCCAGGGAGACTCTTGTTCATCTTCTTCTCCTTCTTTGACGTTCGGTGCTTCCATCGTACAGCTTTATTCTTTAGGCTTCATTCTATAGGCTTTAATATTTCCACTGATGTCGCTGCTTGGTAGCCGTGCGTCTACGAGACTGGACGAGGACACGAGACCACCCCCATCTCGTCACTCTGATCACTCTGACTCCCCACAAGCAGACCCCCATCACTCCGACTCCCATTTAGCGCCTTTAGCCTGTTTTCTATATCTGCCCAATCAAGCTCCTTTGTTCCAAGGAATCTCCCTGCAGCTTTAGCAATGATCCTGATCCTTTCAGTTCTGCTTTGAGTCTGAGCAGCACAGTTTACAACATCCACCATAAAGAGTACAAAATCCTCTCTATCCACAACCAGGGTATTCTCATTAATTCTGGAACCAGCACACTTGAGACCTCCACTCTTGAAACCTTCACACTTCTTGGGAGCCACGCTGGCCTTTCTCATTTCGCCCTGGCTGGGAGCAGCGCTGGCTCCTCTCTCTGTATTTACTCTAAACTCGTTACTTGAAACTTTCTTGACTGCATCTGCATAGGAAATACCTTGAGAGACCTTTATTTTCTGCACCTCAGCAGCTCTTTTGCTAAACTTGCATCCCCCGTAGGCAGAGCTATGTTCTTCCCCACAGTTACAGCACTTCAGTTTTGCACCCACGTCACACTTCCCATACTCATGATCTCCTGCACATTTACCACACCTTTGCCTCCCTCTACAGACCGCTGCAATATGCCCAAAGCGCTGGCACTTAAAGCAACGCAGGGGCGGCGGAACATATGGCCTGACGCTATAGCACATGTACCCAATGAACACCTTACTAGGCAGGCACCTCCCTTCAAGTGTTACCATTACTGACAAGCTGTCACATCTCACCCCAGACCGGGTCACCTTCAACCGCCTAGCGTCCACCACCGTAGCTCCAGTCAAATTCTCCTTAACTTCATCCACAGACGTCGCCGTGGGGACACCTACGATAACTCCTCTGACCGTGTTTCTTTCAGCATCAGACACAAGAATGTCCTTTCCACCAAGACTTTTAGTTCCAATCGCCTTCCGTTGCTGAGCCGCGTCCTTGCACACGACCAGCAGCGAGCCATCTCTAAGGACACTCGCACTCTTGATCACTCCCACAGCTACAGTTAGGCTCTTTGACAATGCCACTGAATTCCACTCCTTAAAGGATGCACTATCCTGTGCAAGCTTTATGATCACCTTACAGTCTCTGCTCTCACCCCGGATATCAATAGCTTCAGCCCCATCCTGCTGCTCATTCCCAGAACCCTGAGACATCTCATGACCTCTTGGGCTTTGTCAAAGCACTGGAAGAAGAACTTTTAGGACTGCGACAAAGTCTAAGGATTACAGTCTGGCGGTAATGCAACACTCGGATACCAACTGCCATAAAACAACAACAACAACAACAACAACAACAACAACTTATTGCAGCGGTCTGCAGAGGGAAGCAAAGATGTGGTAAATGTGCAGGAGATCACGAGTATGGGAAGTGTGACGAAGGAGCAAAACTGAAGTGTTGTTGTTGTTGTTGTTGTTTTATGGCGGTTGGCATCCGAGTGTTGCATTACCGCCAGACTTTATTCCTCAGACTTTTCGTGCTTTAACTGTGGGGAAGAACATAGCTCTGCCTACGGGTGATGCAAGTTTAGCAAAAGAGCTGCTGAGGTGCAGAAAATTAAGGTCTCAAGGTATTTCCTATGCGGATGCAGTCAAGAAAGTTTCAAGTAACGAGAGGTTAAAGTCAATACAGAGAGAGGAGCCAGCGCTGCTCACAGCCAGAGCGAAGAGAGGGAAGGTTAAAATGTGGAGGTTCCAGAATGAATGAGAATACCCTGGTTGTGGATAGAGGATTTTGTGCTCTTTATGGTGGATGTTATATACTGTGCTGCTCAAACTCAAAAGAGAACTGAAAGGATCAGGATCATTGCTAAAGCTGCAGGGAGATTCCTTGGAACAAAAGACCTTGAATGGGCAGAAAAAGAAAACCGGCTAAAAGAGCTAAATGGGAGTCAGAGTGATGGGGGTCTACTTTTGGGGAATCAGAGTGATCAGAGTGAAGAACTGGAGGTGGGGGCGGTCTCCTGTCCTCGCCCAGTCTCGTAGATGTTGTTGTTGTTGTTGTTGTTGTTGTTGTTTTATGGCGGTTGGCATCCAATTGTTGCATTACCGCCAGACTTTATTCCTCAGACTTTTATCCAAGTGTTGCATTACCACTAGACTTTATTCCTTAGTCTCGTAGATGCACGGCTACCACGCAAAGGAGCTAAATGGGAGTCAGAGTGATGGGGGTCTGCTTGTGGGGAGTCAGAGTGATCAGAGTGACGAGATGGGGGTGGGGGTGGTCTCCTGTCCTCGCCCAGTCTCGTAGACGCACGGCTACCAAGCGGCGACATCAGTGGACATATTAAAGCCTATAGAATGAAGCCTGAAGAATAAAGCTGTACGGTGGAAGCACCGAACGTCAAAGAAGGAGAGGAAGATGAAGAAGAGTCTTCCTGGAATAAAGCCGGTTGGTCTCTGAAATGCAACATTTGGATGTCAACCGCCATAAAACAACAACAACAACAACAACAACAACAACAACAACTATTCTAGTCACAAAGACATATCATGACCTCATGGGCTTTGTAACACCAAAGCAATGGAAGGAGTACTTTTACGGACTACGACAGAGTCTGAGGACTACGACAAAGTCTGAGGAATAAAGTCTGGCGGTAATGCAACACTTGGATGCCAACCGCCATAAAACAACAACAACAACAACAACAACAACAACAAAATGAAGTCTGAAGAATAAAGTCTGCCCCACCAGAGACAATAGAACATTGGACTTGTTTGCACATTCACACATGAATATGTGTCACAACGGCACATGGATTGCACATGAATTTCACAGTAATTGCACAAATGACGGAATTGCACATGGTTAGGTCAGTATTGCGAGTGTTCAGGACTAACAGTGTTTGTTATAAAGTCTGACAGCAGCAGGAAGGAAAGACCTGCGAAATCTTTCCTTCACACAGCGAGGATGGATCAGTCTCGATATCCTGCAGGGTGGTGGCACTCATGGTCAAGCATAGATGTGAATCTAGCCAGGACCCTTCTGTCCCCCACCTCCTGCACCGAGTCCAGAGCGCACTTCTTGATGACTTTGTCCAGCCTTCTCCTCTCCCTCTCTGTGATGCTGCTGCTCCAGCAGGCCACACCGTACAGGAGGGCTGATGCCACCACAGAGTCATAGAAGGTCTTCAGGAGTGGCCCTGTCACTCCAAAAGACCTGAGTCTCCTCAGGAGGTAGAGCCGACTCTGGCTCTTCCTGTACAGTGCGTCTGTGTTATGAGTCCAGTCCAGTTTGTGGTTCAGATGAACACCCAGGTACTTGTATGAGTCCACTCTCTCAATGTCCCGTCCCTGGATGTTCTTGGGCACAGGTACCAGACAGGAGGTCTTCCAGACCTGTGGTACCACCCTCAGCTTCAGGCTCATGTTGAAGACTCCATAACTCCACACAGTTCATCTGCGCAGGACTTAAGGAGCCTGGGGCTGATGCCGTCAGGTCCTGCTGCCTTCCTCACTTTAATCCTCTTCAGCTCACTCCTCGCCTGTGCTGCTGTGACAGTCAGTGGTTGGCAGGGGGACTGTGTGCTGGGGGGATGGGTGAGTCCAGGCGAAGTGGGGAGCCGATGGTCCGGGGCGGAGAGGTGAAGAGGAACGGATGCAGGGCATTGTTCGGCTGTGGAAGAGGGAGCATGCAGCTGTGCAGGGGGAGGGGCGGGTGACCGATCAAATCTCAAGAAAGTGAGCATTTAAATCATTCACCCACTGTAGATCCCCCTCTGTCTGGGCAGGGGGGATTTTGAAGCCCGAGATGGTTTTCAGGCTTCTGCACGCTCCCTGAATGTTCTTCTGCTGCAGCTGCTCCTCCATCCTCCTCTTGTAGCCGGCCTCAGCCTGCCTGATCTTCCTCCTCAGCCCCTTCTGCACAGTCCTCAGCTCTTCCTTGTTCCCTGACCTGAAGGCTCTCTTCTTCTCCTTCAGCAGAGCCTTCAGTTCACGGTTAATCCATGGCTTGTTGTTTGGGAAACACCGCACCGTCCAGGAGGGAACAATGTTCTCAAAACAGAAGTTGATGTAGTCCGTGATGCACTCTGTGATGGTGTTGATGTCCTCCCCATGGCCGTAAAGCTCAGTTGGATACCACAATTCCTCCGGCCCCGCCCCCCGGCTCCGGCCCCGCCCCCCGGCCGGCGCCGTACCGCGTTTACACAAAGGAGGAACTCATGAAACTGCGGAGAACAGTCGTCTTACCCGGAGATCGTCACGTTATCCCGTCGCAATACTGACCTAACCTAATACTGATGTGCAATTCTGTCATATGTGCAATTGCTGTTGGAATTCATGTGCAATTCATGTGCAATTACTGTGAAATTCATGTGCAATCTATGTGCTGTCGTGACACATATTCATGTGCAATTACTGTCGGGATCACATGCAATGGTATTTATTTATTTGTCTATGGGAGTTTTTATTTATAGGAGATCTTCTACTGAAAGTGTTTTTCAGACTTCCTATAAGTGATCTGTTCTTCTGTATCTACCTCTGTATCTACCTGCGTTGCACCAATGAAATTTCCCCATGTGGGACAATAAAGGAATATCTTATCTTATCTTATGACCTCATGGGCTTTGTAACACCAAAGCAATGGAAGGAGTACTTTTACGGACTACGACAGAGTCTGAGGACAAAGCACTGGAAGTCAAGGCACTGGAAGAAGAACTTTTAGGACTACGACAAAGTCTAAGGAATAAAGTCTGGCGGTAATGCAACACTCGGATGTCAACCGCCATAAAACAACAACAACAACAACAACAACAACAACAACAACAACAACAACAACAACAACAACAACTTAAGACTTTATTCCTCAGACCTCCCCCCTTCCAAACACAGAATTCTTTCATTCTTCTTCTTTGGTGTTTTTTGGCTGGTATCCAAGTGTTACATTATCGCCAGACTTTATTCTTTAGACTTTATTCTTTAGATTTCATTCTCAGTTCAAAGCCCACGAGTTCAAAGCACATGAGTTCCAAGCCCTTGTGGTACGAGTCAGAGAGTGACTGCGTAATGCATGGCCATATCCTGTACAGTTGCCATGTCGGTGATGTCACCAACATCTGCCACTCTAAGAGAAAGTCGCAACTTTACGACACTCGTGGGCTTTGAACTCCAGTGCTTCTGAAGAATTAAGTCTAAAGAATAAAGTCTAAAGAATAGACTCTAAAGACCTACAACTACAGTGGGTAGCGGTAATGTTTATTCTTGGATACCAACCGCCATAAAAACCAAAGAAGAAGACAAATCCCACTAAAACAACAATACCGGGGAATACAGAATGCAATGCCAAGAGTCAACGGTGAAAAAAAAATCTAAAGAATAAAGTAGTTGGCGGTAAATGCACCTTTGCAGTTGGCTGCCAGCTGCCAACTGCAAACAACAACAACAACAAAAGCAACAACAACAACAACAACAACAACATCTTCTCATTTGGTTAGCAAACAGTGAGCCACGTTTCAAGGTGAGTAATCCTTTTAGGCACTCGTTTTCAGTTTATCCTTTTCAATCACCGACCAATCAAACATCCTTGTTAGACCAGTTTAGTGAAATTCTTGTAGATTTGAGATATTTTTTTAATTTTATTTTAATTTACAGTTTTGAACCTAACAAGTACGAGATGGGTTAGACCCTAACCCTAACCCATATATACACAGTTTGGGGGCAATTCTTATAAACCATGCAAATATTTTAGATCTTGGAATATTTGACATTTTGTGATAAATAATCCATTTTATGTTTTTACAGTTTTCCACATATTACAACAATGGAGTCAGGAAGCACGTTGGACTTCTGTCTGGAGGACTTAATAAGTGATTTTGAAGGAGTTGAGCAGTTTGACGACCTCACATACCTCGATCTGGTAAGGCCTGTGACTCCATCTTCTCCGGCACCGGTTGAACAAGCTGAACCATCATTGGACCTTCTGGAATTGGAGGATCTTTTAGGCACGATGGAAGAAACCCCTCCACCCATGCCATATGAGCCTTCATTAGAGAAAGATATCACGTTTGAAACTCTGGATGAATTTTTTGACTTTTTGGTGAAAACCGGACAGGAAAGTGGGGGAGAGCGGGATATCTAATGTTTCTCTGAGTTTCTGTTGCAGAGTATTTTATTTATAGATGAGAGACAACAAGTGGCATGAGATACTGATACTGATACAGGCCGATAGACGTATTTAATTTGTGGGCTTCCGATTCAGGGAGAATCTTCAAAGAGCAGACACAATTCTGGTGATCATCATTCTGGTGAATTCTAAAGCTACGTACACACCGCGGCGGCCAGAAGTTGAACGCCTGTACATTTGAAGACAAATGCCCCGGACGCGCGTTCTCAATGCACTGGACTACGTCCGTAAAATACACTCAGCAGCAGATGCGTGTCCTAGTCATCCTGCGCTCATGCGCAGTGGACGAGTTGTGCTGTGTTGCTTTTCTCGTGGTGTAAATGGAGTTTAATGGCGGACCATGGCTTTGGTTTATTAACTTTACAAAGTCCAAAAGCGGAGGCGATGGGCCCCGGGGCCCGTCTGGGACCCGCATATACTTCAGAGGTGAGCAGAGTTTAGTCAATATCATTATTTGCTCCACAAGCTGCGTCTTAAGGATTTTTTTTTATCTTGCGGGATTTGTTTTGTGTCTTTTTCCGGGTCGTGCGTAGCACGTCACTGGAGCGTCATCTCTGATTGGCTGCTGCGGCGCATCTGCTGCAGAAAGTTGAACAAAGCTGAACATGTCGCGCCGGCCGCTTTGGGCGCCTCATACGCGCACTCAAAGCGTTGAGAGCGTACGAAAACGCGTTTACATAGACTTTGAATGTGAACTGGACGCTGCGGACGCCGCGGTCTGTAAGCGGCTTTAGAGCTCTTGGGCAAATCAAGTGTGAGTATTTTTAATAAACAACTGTGGCACACAAAGGCCTGATATTTTTCTATATTGTAACTAACCAATGTCCAAAATTGTATTGTCCAAGTGCTACTGGTGAAAGGTTCTGTAGTTTGAGAGTTAATGTGAATTTTAACCCAATGTATATGTTCACTAATTTTATCATTATAAGCGACATATGCAAATCATGCATAAATAGAACCTACTGGAAGATAATAAAATCAATAGTGCTACTTTTTTGTATTCAATATTAATATTGTTATCAATACTTTAGATTATTGATATCTAATCATTTTTATCATTTGATTCCTCCTATTGTAATTGCCTTTAGGTAGAGATGACATCTGTATTCTGGTGTATTTTACTTGTACTATTTTGCCAGGCCATTGCCCATTTTCTTGGTTGCATAGTTGTTTTATTTGATGTATTTTACAATTTTTATTCTAATGCCCTCACACTTCTCGCTGCCGTGCATGTATCGGCTGCACCGATGTCTGCTTGTACTTTCATTCATTTACTCTTTTGTGTCTGTCTCCATGAATATGAGGCTGATTGTCTTCTAATAAACATATTTTTTTAGCTTTACATCAACAGGACAAGGCTGTGTTGTCAGTCTGAGCTGCGCTTGTTATTTCCAAGTCTGCTCAGCCCACTGCCCACTGCCTGCTCCACGTGAGAGTGAAAACAGAAAGACGAGACGTGACTCAGTGACCATGGGGGAAAGAGAGTGAAGATTGTGCAGGTGTAAGTAGTAGTGGTGGGCACACGTAAATCCAGCTGCACTTCTCCTGGGTGCACCCCGTATATGGGTTCTGGCCAGGTCTTCGCGTAGGTCTGTGATAAGAGACTACATCCACCTGACGCCGCTCAGAACTCTCTTTCTCACTCTCCACTCACCTCCAGAGAGAGGACATGCTCTCACACACACGCACACACACACACGCACGCACACACACGCACGCACACACGCACACGCACACGCACACACACACACGCACGCACACACACGCACGCACACACACACACACCTTCCTCAAGGACAGTCAGTTACACACAACCAACCCACCCAGACATTGGGCTCTGTACGTTAGACTTATTATTTTTGTCTATTTAGCAGAATATTTTATCTATAGATGAGAGGCAATGAGCGGTACGAGATTCTGAATGTGCAGCGATTAGTGCTCTTTCTTCACATCCAGAGGGTCTTGGGATCGATTCTCGAATGGCGCAGGGCTTTTCTTTGTAGTGTTTACATGTTCTTCCTGTGACCTGAACTACAGGTGGAAACCAACCCTCCCAGTCATATTGGGATACCTAATATGTCTCTGAGTTTATTTTGCTAAATATTTTATTAAGAAGCAATATGTGGCAGGGATACTGATACTGACTGTGCAGCAGTTAGCACTCTTGCTTTACAGCAAGGAGGTCCTGGGATCGATTCCCTGGTGGCGCAGGGACTTTGTGTAGAGTTTGCATCGTCTTCCTGTGTCAGGAACAAAAATTACAACTGCAATTTGGGGTGTGTTGGAGGGCCTTTATTATTTTTTTCATGTTTTCTGGAGTTTCTTTTGCAGAGTATTTTTATTTAGATGAGAGGCAAAAAGCTGCACGAGATATTGATTGTTCAGTGATATATGCTCTTGCTTCACACCCAGAAGGTCTTGGAATCAATTCACAGCACACAAAATCACTTTTTCTTTGGTTGGGGGTGGGGGGTGATATCTAATATTTCTTTGAGTTTCTTTTGCAGAGTTTTATTTATAGATGAGAGGCAATAAGAGGTACGAGATACTGATTGACTGTGAGGCGGTTACTGCGCTTGCGTCACAACAAGTGTGTGTAGTGTGGGAACTTTCTGTGTAGAGGGCAATCTTCCTGTGTAGGACCTACAAATCTTAAGCTAAAACCTACAATCACACAAATCTAATATTTCTTTGAGTGTATTTTCCAGAGTATTTATGAGAGGCAATGAGCGGTGTGAGATACTGAATGTGCAGCGATTATTGCTCTTGCTTCACGGCAAGAAGATCCTGTGATCGATTCTCGGGTGATGTAGGACCTTTGTAGCGTTTGTATTTTCTTCTTGTGACTGGAACTACAGGCTGAAATTAGCACTTGAGTTACAACCCACAGGAACACAAAATCACAATTGCATATTAGGTGTGTAGAAGGGACCTTATAGGGACCTTATTTTTTTTTTTCATGTTTTCTTAAGTTTCTTTTGCAGAGTATTTTCTTTATAGATGAGAGGTAATGAGAGATACGACATACTGATATTTACTGTGCAGCGATTACTGCGCTTGCGTCACAGCAAGAAGGTCAAGAAGGTTCTTTCTGTGTCAGGAACTACAGGTACAATTTGTTTGAGCGGTAGGGGGGTGATATCTAATATTTTTCAGATTTTCTTTTGCAGAGTATTTTTATATCGATGAGAAGCAATGGGCTGCACGAGATACTAATTGTGCAGCGATTAGCTCTCTGGCTCGTCTCCTATCTGCCTCAACAGGTCAGCTCTCCACACCTGGACAGCTCTAGCTACATTCAACCCAGTTCCATTGCCAGATCGTTCTTGCGTTATGCCTGACTTTCCAGCATTTTTAACTGGACTGATTACCTGTTGCCGACCTCGCCTGTCCCTGACCTGCCTGCCTCGTCTCTGCCCCGGATATTACCTCTGCCTTCTGTCTTCGACCACGTTTTCACCTTTCCCTCCTGGTTAAGATAAGATAAGATAAGATAATCCTTTATTGTCCACACATGGGGAAATTTCATTGATACAACGCAGGTAGATACAGAGGAAAAGGACAGATAACAGATTATAGGAAGTTTAAAAAACACTCTTAATAGAAGAACTCTTATAAACAAAACTCCTGAGGTGACTTGATTGACGTTCCCATGGGGTGGTGTGTGGCAAGAAGAAGTCGCGGACACGCACTCTGTACCTTCAAAGTTAGTTTATTACAGAAATCGCAGCGTCAGATTACAGGACAGAAAAACAGCTCCGGGTCTCCAGCTGATCAGAAGAACCCCGTCTCTGGGCGTACCTCGCCTTTTATATGTCTACTTACACAAAGACCTCTAAATAATCACTTGACAGCTATGATATCATCCATGTACAAACGGTTTAGCCAATAAGAGAACAAGATGTAAAGAATATCCATATTTGGGTAGAACCAGGGGAAAAGTTACAGAAATGAGCTCATAAGAAAACACAGATGTATATGAAGCATCTCAAGGCCTCGCTTGGTCTGTTCTCGGCAGTTATCGTAAATTAACAAGGCGCCACTTGTCATCTTGTTAGACTTTAGTAATGCGGAAAGTTAGTTTAACAAACCGAGGGGGAAACCCAGATAAACAAAATGTCCTAGGTCAGATACTTCACTCCTATAGACAAAACCTCCCATTTCCCAACAAGGGATGGAGGGGAAAGACGATGGTTTCCCCCTCAGTTTCATGAGTTCCTCCTTTGTATAAACGCGCACCGGCGCCGTTCCGTACGGCGGCGGTCGCAGGGGGGCCGGGGGGGCTAGCTCGGAGCTAGCGCACATCACGAGGACACGACGAAAAACACTCAATAATCCAGCCGAACAAAGTAGAACAAGTTGAATTAAAGCGATTCCAGCGCGTGTCCCGATCGTACAACTAAAGTAGAAAAAATATTTACAAAATACAAAAGATGAAGCACAATAAGTGTGAAAAAAGTGTGAAAAAAGAGCGGAGCGTTGCACCGGGCTGCCAGCTGGACCAGCGCCTTTGTGACGTTAGACACCTGCTCGGCTCTGTGGCTAAACCGCTCACCACTGGACCTGCCGACCTGCTAAGTAAACCAATCGTGGCTGGCTATGCCATCAGTCAGCGACTCTTGATTCACTCCTGCTCGGATCTCGCAGAAGAATACTGTGAATCAACACTTTTCACCCTGTCTCTGTATAAACCTTTAAAGACTGCTATGATAAATCAAAGTAATTACTGAGTGATAGTCTGTCTGCCTGTGCTGCTTTTGGGTCCTCGCCATGCCCATGACAATTTTTTTTTAATTGATGAAAGGCAATGAGCTGCACAAGATACTGATCGTGCAGCCATTAGTGCTCTTGCTTCACAGCATGAAGTTCCTGGAATGGATTCCTTGGTGGCATAAGACCTTTCTTAGCAGCATTTGCAGGAACTACAGGTGGAAATTAGCACGCTACAATTCAGTCACATAAAATCACAATTTGTTGGGGTGAGGTTGATATCTAATATTTCTCTGAGTTTCTTTTGCTGGGTATTTTATTTATAGTTGAGAGGCAATGAGCTAGGCAAGGCAAGTTTTATTTGTAGAGCACAGTTCATACACAAGGCAATTCAAAGTTTTTTACACAACAGGAAAAAAATGCATTAAAATCACAAAGAAATCACAAAACCGTTTAAGAGATAAAAGAGGAGTGCAAAGAAAGAAAATCCTTTCAGTCACATGCACAGCTAAACAAAACTGTTTTGAGCTTAGATTTGAACATTGTCAGAGTAGAACCTGTCTCACATCTTCAGGAAGACTGTTCCAGATTTTAGCTGCATAAAACTGAAACACTTACACCCCATGTTTAGTCCTGACTCTGGGCACCAGCAGGAGGCCGGTCCATGTTTAGTCCTGACTCTGGCACCAGCAGGAGGCCGGTCCATGTTTAGTCCTGACTCTGGCACCAGCAGGAGGCCGGTCCATGTTTAGTCCTGACTCTGGCACCAGCAGGAGGCCGGTCCATGTTTAGTCCTGACTCCGGCACCAGCAGGAGGCCGGTCCATGTTTAGTCCTGACTCCGGCACCAGCAGGAGGCCGGTCCATGTTTAGTCCTGACTCTGGCACCAGCAGGAGGCCGGTCCATGTTTAGTCCTGACTCTGGCACCAGCAGGAGGCCGGTCCATGTTTAGTCCTGACTCTGGCACCAGCAGGAGGCCGGTCCATGTTTAGTCCTGACTCTGGCACCAGCAGGAGGCCGGTCCATGTTTAGTCCTGACTCCGGCACCAGCAGGAGGCCGGTCCATGTTTAGTCCTGACTCTGGCACCAGCAGGAGGCCGGTCCATGTTTAGTCCTGACTCTGGCACCAGCAGGAGGCCGGTCCATGTTTAGTCCTGACTCTGGCACCAGCAGGAGGCCGGTCCATGTTTAGTCCTGACTCTGGCACCAGCAGGAGGCCGGTCCATGTTTAGTCCTGACTCCGGCACCAGCAGGAGGCCGGTCCATGTTTAGTCCTGACTCTGGCACCAGCAGGAGGCCGGTCCATGTTTAGTCCTGACTCTGGCACCAGCAGGAGGCCGGTCCATGTTTAGTCCTGACTCTGGCACCAGCAGGAGGCCGGTCCATGTTTAGTCCTGACTCTGGCACCAGCAGGAGGCCGGTCCATGTTTAGTCCTGACTCTGGCACCAGCAGGAGGCCGGTCCATGTTTAGTCCTGGCTCTGGCACCAGCAGGAGGCCGGTCCATGTTTAGTCCTGACTCTGGGCACCAGCAGGAGGCCGGTCCATGTTTAGCCCTGACTCTGGGCACCAGCAGGAGGCCGGTCCATGTTTAGTCCTGACTCTGGCACCAGCAGGAGGCCGGTCCATGTTTAGTCCTGACTCCGGCACCAGCAGGAGGCCGGTCCATGTTTAGTCCTGACTCCGGCACCAGCAGGAGGCCGGTCCATGTTTAGTCCTGACTCTGGCACCAGCAGGAGGCCGGTCCATGTTTAGTCCTGACTCTGGCACCAGCAGGAGGCCGGTCCATGTTTAGTCCTGACTCTGGCACCAGCAGGAGGCCGGTCCATGTTTAGTCCTGGCTCTGGCACCAGCAGGAGGCCGGTCCATGTTTAGTCCTGACTCTGGGCACCAGCAGGAGGCCGGTCCATGTTTAGCCCTGACTCTGGGCACCAGCAGGAGGCCGGTCCATGTTTAGTCCTGACTCTGGCACCAGCAGGAGGCCGGTCCATGTTTAGTCCTGACTCCGGCACCAGCAGGAGGCCGGTCCATGTTTAGTCCTGACTCCGGCACCAGCAGGAGGCCGGTCCATGTTTAGTTCTGACTCTGGCACCAGCAGGAGGCCGGTCCATGTTTAGTCCTGACTCTGGCACCAGCAGGAGGCTGGTCCATGTTTAGTCCTGACTCTGGCACCAGCAGGAGGCCAGTCCATGTTTAGTCCTGACTCTGGCACCAGCAGGAGGCCGGTCCATGTTTAGTCCTGACTCTGGCACCAGCAGGAGGCCGGTCCATGTTTAGTCCTGACTCTGGCACCAGCAGGAGGCCGGTCCATGTTTAGTCCTGACTCTGGCACCAGCAGGAGGCCGGTCCATGTTTAGTCCTGACTCTGGCACCAGCAGGAGGCCGGTCCATGTTTAGTCCTGACTCCGGCACCAGCAGGAGGCCGGTCCATGTTTAGTCCTGACTCTGGCACCAGCAGGAGGCCGGTCCATGTTTAGTCCTGACTCCGGCACCAGCAGGAGGCCGGTCCATGTTTAGTCCTGACTCTGGGCACCAGCAGGAGGCCGGTCCATGTTTAGTCCTGACTCTGGCACCAGCAGGAGGCCTGTCCCTGAGGTCCTGTCTTCCAGATAGGACCTTAACCAGCTATAACCTACGGTCACTCAAAATCACACTTCTGTTTTGTGCTGTGTTGGAAGGACGTATTCTCTTTGTTTTATTCTTTCTAGTGGGGGTAGGGTGGTCATATCTATTTTTCTCAGTTTCTTTTGCAGAGTAGTTTATTTATGGATTAAAAGCAATGATAGATACTGACTTTGCAGCTGTCGGCGTGTATCAGCGTGTATCAGCGTGTATCAGCGTGTATCAGCGTGTATCAGCGTGTATCAGCGTGTATCAGCGTGTATCTGCGTGTATCTGCGTGTATCAGCGTGTATCAGCGTGTATCTGCGTGTATCAGCGTGTATCAGCGTGTATCAGCGTGTATCAGCGTGTATCTGCGTGTATCAGCGTGTATCAGCGTGTATCAGCGTGTATCAGCGTGTATCAGCGTGTATCAGCGTGTATCTGCGTGTATCAGCGTGTATCAGCGTGTATCAGCGTGTATCAGCGTGTATCAGCGTGTATCAGCGTGTATCTGCGTGTATCAGCGTGTATCAGCGTGTATCAGCGTGTATCAGCGTGTATCTGCGTGTATCAGCGTGTATCAGCGTGTATCTGCGTGTATCAGCGTGTATCAGCGTGTATCAGCGTGTATCAGCGTGTATCAGCGTGTATCAGCGTGTATCAGCGTGTACCTGCGTGTATCAGCGTGTATCAGCGTGTATCTGCGTGTATCAGCGTGTATCAGCGTGTATCAGCGTGTATCAGCGTGTATCAGCGTGTATCTGCGTGTATCTGCGTGTATCAGCGTGTATCAGCGTGTATCAGCGTGTATCAGCGTGTATCAGCGTGTATCAGCGTGTATCAGCGTGTATCAGCGTGTATCAGCGTGTATCAGCGTGTATCTGCGTGTATCAGCGTGTATCAGCGTGTATCAGCGTGTATCAGCGTGTATCAGCGTGTATCTGCGTGTATCTGCGTGTATCAGCGTGTATCAGCGTGTATCAGCGTGTATCAGCGTGTATCAGCGTGTATCAGCGTGTATCAGCGTGTATCTGCGTGTATCAGCGTGTATCAGCGTGTATCAGCGTGTATCAGCGTGTATCAGCGTGTATCAGCGTGTATCAGCGTGTATCAGCGTGTACCTGCGTGTACCAGCGTGTACCAGCGTGTATCTGCGTGTATCAGCGTGTATCAGCGTGTATCAGCGTGTATCAGCGTGTATCAGCGTGTATCAGCGTGTATCAGCGTGTATCAGCGTGTATCAGCGTGTATCAGCGTGTATCTGCGTGTATCAGCGTGTATCAGCGTGTATCAGCGTGTATCAGCGTGTATCTGCGTGTATCAGCGTGTATCAGCGTGTATCAGCGTGTATCAGCGTGTATCTGCGTGTATCAGCGTGTATCAGCGTGTATCAGCGTGTATCAGCGTGTATCAGCGTGTATCAGCGTGTATCAGCGTGTATCTGCGTGTATCAGCGTGTATCAGCGTGTATCAGCGTGTATCAGCGTGTATCAGCGTGTATCTGCGTGTATCTGCGTGTATCAGCGTGTATCAGCGTGTATCAGCGTGTATCAGCGTGTATCTGCGTGTATCAGCGTGTATCAGCGTGTATCTGCGTGTATCAGCGTGTATCAGCGTGTATCAGCGTGTATCAGCGTGTACCTGCGTGTATCAGCGTGTATCAGCGTGTATCTGCGTGTATCAGCGTGTATCAGCGTGTATCAGCGTGTATCAGCGTGTATCAGCGTGTATCAGCGTGTATCAGCGTGTATCTGCGTGTATCAGCGTGTATCAGCGTGTATCAGCGTGTATCAGCGTGTATCAGCGTGTATCAGCGTGTATCTGCGTGTATCAGCGTGTATCAGCGTGTATCAGCGTGTATCTGCGTGTATCTGCGTGTATCAGCGTGTATCAGCGTGTATCAGCGTGTATCAGCGTGTATCTGCGTGTATCTGCGTGTATCAGCGTGTATCAGCGTGTATCAGCGTGTATCAGCGTGTATCTGCGTGTATCAGCGTGTATCAGCGTGTATCAGCGTGTATCAGCGTGTATCAGCGTGTATCAGCGTGTATCTGCGTGTATCTGCGTGTATCAGCGTGTACCAGCGTGTACCAGCGTGTACCAGCGTGTATCAGCGTGTATCAGCGTGTATCAGCGTGTATCTGCGTGTATCAGCGTGTATCAGCGTGTATCAGCGTGTATCAGCGTGTATCAGCGTGTATCAGCGTGTATCAGCGTGTATCAGCGTGTATCTGCGTGTATCAGCGTGTATCAGCGTGTATCAGCGTGTATCTGCGTGTATCTGCGTGTATCAGCGTGTATCAGCGTGTATCAGCGTGTATCAGCGTGTATCAGCGTGTATCAGCGTGTATCTGCGTGTATCAGCGTGTATCAGCGTGTATCAGCGTGTATCAGCGTGTATCAGCGTGTATCAGCGTGTATCAGCGTGTATCAGCGTGTATCAGCGTGTATCAGCGTGTATCAGCGTGTATCAGCGTGTATCAGCGTGTATCAGCGTGTATCAGCGTGTATCAGCGTGTATCTGCGTGTATCTGCGTGTATCAGCGTGTATCAGCGTGTATCAGCGTGTATCAGCGTGTATCTGCGTGTATCAGCGTGTATCAGCGTGTATCAGCGTGTATCAGCGTGTATCAGCGTGTATCAGCGTGTATCAGCGTGTATCAGCGTGTATCAGCGTGTATCAGCGTGTATCAGCGTGTATCAGCGTGTATCAGCGTGTATCAGCGTGTATCAGCGTGTATCAGCGTGTATCAGCGTGTATCTGCGTGTATCAGCGTGTATCAGCGTGTATCAGCGTGTATCTGCGTGTATCAGCGTGTATCAGCGTGTATCAGCGTGTATCAGCGTGTATCAGCGTGTATCAGCGTGTATCAGCGTGTATCAGCGTGTATCAGCGTGTATCAGCGTGTATCAGCGTGTATCAGCGTGTATCTGCGTGTATCAGCGTGTATCAGCGTGTATCAGCGTGTATCAGCGTGTATCAGCGTGTATCAGCGTGTATCAGCGTGTATCTGCGTGTATCAGCGTGTATCAGCGTGTACCAGCGTGTACCAGCGTGTACCAGCGTGTATCAGCGTGTATCAGCGTGTATCAGCGTGTATCTGCGTGTATCAGCGTGTATCAGCGTGTATCAGCGTGTATCAGCGTGTATCAGCGTGTATCAGCGTGTATCAGCGTGTATCTGCGTGTATCAGCGTGTATCAGCGTGTATCAGCGTGTATCTGCGTGTATCTGCGTGTATCAGCGTGTATCAGCGTGTATCAGCGTGTATCAGCGTGTATCAGCGTGTATCTGCGTGTATCAGCGTGTATCAGCGTGTATCAGCGTGTATCAGCGTGTATCAGCGTGTATCAGCGTGTATCAGCGTGTATCAGCGTGTATCAGCGTGTATCAGCGTGTATCAGCGTGTATCAGCGTGTATCAGCGTGTATCTGCGTGTATCAGCGTGTATCAGCGTGTATCAGCGTGTATCAGCGTGTATCAGCGTGTATCAGCGTGTATCAGCGTGTATCAGCGTGTATCAGCGTGTATCAGCGTGTATCAGCGTGTATCTGCGTGTATCAGCGTGTATCAGCGTGTATCAGCGTGTATCAGCGTGTATCAGCGTGTATCAGCGTGTATCAGCGTGTATCAGCGTGTATCAGCGTGTATCTGCGTGTATCAGCGTGTATCAGCGTGTATCAGCGTGTATCAGCGTGTATCAGCGTGTATCAGCGTGTATCAGCGTGTATCTGCGTGTATCAGCGTGTATCAGCGTGTATCAGCGTGTATCTGCGTGTATCAGCGTGTACCGGGCCACAGACATTGTCTGACTTCATCGCCACCACAGACATTGTTGATTCGGCCCTCAGAGGCTACTGTTGTTGTGATTTTGGGCCTTACAAAAATAAATTGATTTGATTTGATTTGATTCCCGGGTGGCCCGCGCGGGGCCTTTCTTTGTAGATGAGAGGCAACAAGCATGAGATACTGATACTGACTATCTCAAGTTTGTAAGTATAAGAAGTAAGTATATAACTCTCTCTTTTTTGGAAATGAACGAATACACAGCCTAGAGTCTCACAACCAACCCAAAATGACAGACGCAGACGCAGACGCACATCTTCCCCCTTTATTTGGTCTTATTAAAACATATACATTTAAAGCTGGGATATACAACTTTGAAAATGTTGTAATTGTAATTGTAAATTAGTACATTTTGTGTTTTCCCTCAAATAATAGATTGTAAAAGCAGCACTTTGTGACCAAGACGAATCTGCTGCATGCTGCCTGCATCTCATTAAGTATGAGCTTGAGAATATTTCGAGCCAAACCTATTTCTGGTTTTGCGGCGTGAAATCAAGTACCCCTGCTTTTGTACTGCTTTATTTATTGATCTAACATAAACGAGACCATTTAACAGAAGAAAAAAAATCTAATTTGTGAGTTCCACTTCGAACCACATTAAAAAAAAAAACGAACTGTTGTTGTTGTTGTTTTATGGCGGTTGGCATCCAAGTCTTGCATTGCCGCCAGACTTTACTCTTTAGACTTCATTTTCCAGAGTCCGACCGGCTTCATTCCAGGGTTGACACTTCTTTATCTTCCTCTCCTTTGATGTTTGGTGCTTCCAAAACTGGCTGTGGATCTCTCCATTAAAGGCACAAGCTGCTGATCTTTTGGATGATTCTAAATCCCTTTATGCTTCATGTAGTGTACGTGTTTAGCCACCAGAGAGCAGTGTAACACAGACTTGTCATTTGACAAAACTGGTTTCAAATGAATTAAACAGACAACAGGGCTTATTTGAAAATTAATATTACGAATTATGTCATTATAAATAGAAACATCTTTTTCAACATTTGACTTGACAACTGCTTATTTTTGTCTCTTATGTGCTTCTTTCTGTTGATTGGGTAAAAGCACGAAACGCACCCTTGAAATTGAAAAATGCCAGAGTGGGTGAAGTCACTCAAATAAACAGTTCCGTTTGTTTTCCATCTGTTTCCGGTGACTATTACCAGCAGTCACATTCAAACCTGATGGAAAACAGCCGACAGGAAAACATCCTTTCACAATAAAAGCATTCAAAAATACCTGTTAAACTGAGACCTCATCAAGTTCTATTCCTCTCTGATTCTCCAACAGACAACCTGGCACTTTAGGCCATGTGTAAAGGAAAGTCAAATTGGGACCTTTGCCATAACAGAACATGTTTCATACTTTTAATGGTGAAGAGTCCTCAAAATATTGCCTGTAACAAAACGCTGAAATTTATGAATATGGATAGGCAACATGATTTGTGTCATGATATATAACAGATGAGTTGACGGTTTGTGGTCCAAATTATTTTAGTTAGCAAAACACCATCCTGGGCATTATTATTTCAATTATTCAATCAAAATGTATTTATAAAACATTTTTGCATACAAAAAAAATGCCATTAACCATTAAAAACAATCCCAACACCCAAACCTCCTGACCACATGCACAGTCTGACCTACTTCCACACACATACATCCAGACACTCATAATAAACATGAGGATGAGTACAGAGGATACAATTGAGAAAGCACCAAAGAGCTAGAGAGTCGCCTGCAGCCACAGGACACCAGCACGGCCCAGGGGAGAGACGAGGCAGAGTCTTGGCCACTTATCTGAGGGTTGATGGTTCAAATCTCGCCCCTGACATAAACATATTTGGTAGAGCGGTCAGATTCCAGCTCCCTCAGGTGAATATTGCCGTGGTGTCTTTGGGCAAGACATTTAACCAGACTCCCCACAGATGCCGACAGCTGCAGAAGATATTGAACACTGCGGATCCTACATGGGATCAAAGGATCAAGGAAAGATTAATGAGTCAAAAGTAAAACCTAGAATGTTAAATAGTTTATAGGACTGCATATGTAATTCTTATTGTACATACGAATAAAATAATAGGTTTTGATCCAAAGCTAAGCTATAAAGGTGGGTCTTGACTTGAGGCTGCTTTAAAAATAAATTAAAAAATAAGTCACTCCGGCTTCTTCTAGATCTTATTGTGAAAATCCGTGCTTCCTGTTCGCGCTGCGCTGCGCTCTTGCCGCGCGGTGACAGCGCTGACAGTTGGAGCAGCGCGGCTCCACTCTCAGTCCGACTCCTCTCTGGATATTTGGGATTAAGCGGAGCCCTGAGGAGTGAAAACCCCGGAGAAGGAGGCGCTTTTACCGGCGGAATGGCGGACCGGGACACGGCGCCTCTTCCCGCGGAGGTCCGGGCTCGACTGGCCGAGCTGGAGCTGGAGTTATCCGAAGGTGAGTGCACGCTGGGCGGCTGCGGGCTCTCCGCTGTGGAGGCGAACTTCGTGTGGTTTTGAAACGAGAGCCACGGGGAGATGTGGCGTGCTCTGTGCGCGGTCTGTGCTGTGTTTGGGTCTCTGTGTTTGGGTCTTCTCTGTGTTTGGGTCTTCTCTGTGTTTGGGTCTTCTCTGTGTTTGGGTCTTCTCTGTGTTTGGGTCTTCTCTGTGTTTGGGTCTTCTCTGTGTTTGGGTCTTCTCTGTGTTTGGGTCTTCTCTGTGTTTGGGTCTTCTCTGTGTTTGGGTCTTCTCTGTGTTTGGGTCTTCTCTGTGTTTGGGTCTTCTCTGTGTTTGGGTCTTCTCTGTGTTTGGGTCTTCTCTGTGTTTGGGTCTTCTCTGTGTTTGGGTCTTCTCTGTGTTTGGGTCTTCTCTGTGTTTGGGTCTTCTCTGTGTTTGGGTCTTCTCTGTATTTGGGTCTTCTCTGTATTTGGGTCTTCTCTGTGTTTGGGTCTTCTCTGTCTGCTCTGTTTGGTCTCCAGACTCGAATGCACTGACAGCTGTGGATGAATGTAGAGGAGATGTTTGAGTAAAGTCACGAACAAGATGGGACTGGACAGAGCCACAGTGTGTGCTGCTGCTGGAGCTGGAGCTGGAGCTGGAGACTTGCAAGAGTCACTTTTTCTGGAATATACAAGATTTAAACACACTTGGCCCACAACAAATCTTCACAAAGAATAAAGCTTTTAGGCTAAGTTCATCTGGACCATGGAGCAAAGCACTGAACCAGAACTAAACCTGGGATAGACTCCTTCACACTTGATCACAGACCTTTTAAGGTCTGTGATCAAGTGTGAAGGAGTCTATCCCAGGTAATAAGTAAACCAGGACTAAACCAAGACTAAACCAAGGCTAAACCAAGACTAAACCAAGACTAAACCAGGACTAAACCAGGACTAAACCAGGACTAAACCAGGACTAAACCAGGACTAAACCAGGACTAAACCAGGACTAAACCAGGAACCAGGACTAAACCAGGAACCAAGACTAAACCAGGACTAAACCAGGACTAAACCAGGACTAAACCAGGACTAAACCAGGAACCAGGACTAAACCAGGACTAAACCAGGACTAAACCAGGACTAAACCAGGACTAAACCAGGACTAAACCAGGAACCAAGACTAAACCAAGACTAAACCAGGACTAAACCAGGACTAAACCAGGACTAAACCAGGACTAAACCAGGAACCAGGACTAAACCAGGACTAAACCAGGACTAAACCAGGACTAAACCAGGACTAAACCAGGACTAAACCAGGAACCAGGACTAAACCAGGAACCAGGACTAAACCAGGAACCAAGACTAAACCAGGACTAAACCAGGACTAAACCAGGACTAAACCAGGACTAAACCAGGACTAAACCAGGACTAAACCGGCTTGGATGCCAACAGGGTAAAGGTGTGTATAGTCTGGCTCTTACTGTGCAGTTGTGTCGCAAGACTTGGAGCAGGAGCCTCACTGTTGTGGCCCCAGTCTGTTTGTGTCTGCCCTGCTGCTCAGGCTGATGCTGGGACTCTGAGACATGTCATTCCATTGTGTATATTTGACTTTATTATAAACTCAGGAGGACTTTTTGGGGAAGACGTTCCTTTTGACACGGCCTATAACTTAAACCAGTCTGTGCATTTCAGAACGTGGATGTAGAAGTGTTCATTCTAAAGAGTTCTACATATTAACCCGCTGACTGCTGCATTAAAGCTGAATTTGCTGAGACGAAAAGGTAAAAAAGAATCATGTATAATTATTTTCTGATACGACAGACATCTTGAATATAACGTGTCAGTACAATTTGGTATTCTAAATAATCCAAACAACATTTTAGTCAACTTTTAACAGCGGTTTTAAGGGACATACATGTATCAGAAGGGCATATATTGGGCCCTAGTGATAATCTACAAGGTTAAAACTGGATTTTTAGTATTTTTCAGCAAACCATACATAAATTACTTGTGATTTTTTTTTGTTGAGACATTTAATTTTAGTATTAATTGAGATTCGTTTTACATCTCTACAACTTCGCACAAGACATATTCAATTGTAAATCTAAACCAAAAGCTTTATATCTCGGTTTGAGCCCAGTTTATTTCTTATGTCAACTTGATTTGGACCTGTTTTTGCCCCGGTTCAGCCCTGGTCTTGTCCAAGTTCAGTTACTGGTTTAGTTCCAGTTTGAGTGTAGCATTTGTGCGAGTGGGAACGCACCCTGACTCAACGTGGAAACCACAACTGAACCACAACTGAACCACAACTGAACCACAACTGACCCACAACTGACCCACAACTGAACCCAGAGTGGTCCTGATACGAGACCTGGACCACACCCACTGACACAGAACAACAGGTGCACCTTTACACACTTTTTATAATTATTATTTCACATTTAAATAAGTAATAGACTCTGTGCGTATACGTTAAATAAAGCAGGACAAGGACAGAGTTTCCATGAATTATATTATACAGAGAAATGTACATGTACACTCAAAAATATACAGTTTTGCCCTGATGTTTACAGTGAACCACTTATAATTACACAAAGAGGACACTTGTATATGTTTTATACATTTATTGATAATTGAGTAGAGATTGACATAATGGTTCCCACATGTCCAGGTAATCTGCTTCATCATGTGTGAATCTAGCTGCTGTTTTTTCAAATTATATAATTGATAGTCATAAAGCAAAATATGTTTTTGTTCTTTGTGGCATTTTGACCCTAAGAATACATGTCTTTGATGTTATTGGAATGTTTAAACTTGGATATGATGTGGTTTCTTAGTTGTCTATTAGTTTAGTTTAGTCCATTTATTATTTTGAATTGGCACAGCTTTCTCTTAACATATATAAAGGGTTTCTTTGCATTTTCCCATAATATTGTTCCATGATATATTATTTTCTGGTAAACTAAGCCGGGACTAAGCCGGGACTAAGCCGGGACTAAGCCGGGACTAAGCCGGGACTAAGCCGGGACTAAGCCGGGACTAAGCCGGGACTAAGCCGGGACTAAGCCGGGACTAAGCCGGGACAGAACCAGGAGTAAACCGGGGCAGAGACGGACGGGGCAGAGACGGACGGGGCAGAGACGGACGGGGCAGAGACGGACGGGGCAGAGACGGACGGGGCAGAGACGGACGGGGCAGAGACGGGGCAGAGACGGGGCAAAGACGGGACAGAGACAGACGTAAACCAGGAGTTCCAAACAGGCACTGAACCAGGACTCTTTTATGTCCAAATCCTCTTGTATTTTTCATCTCTATCTTATTTTAGTGGAAAGCCCCATCCTAGATCCTGCGTGCTGATTGGCTGCCACTGGTCACATGACACTCCACATAAAGCTGCGTTTATAATACTCTACTCAATGATGGTGATAAAGACTATTGATTTCCACATTGGCCGTCCACTTGTCTCCCAACTTAAACTATATAACTCTGGAGTTTAATTACAAATGTACTCGAGGTATAGTACCACAACGTTTAGGCTACTGCTTCTAAATATAACTAGATCATACAGTATAGTCACAGGTGGGTAGTACTAGTTACATTTACTTGATGGTCAAGGTCAAGTTTATTTATAAATCACATTTACAAAACTGCCATTACTTCTCCAAAGTGCTGTACAAATTGTGACATAATAATAGTAATAAAATGCATTGTAGAAATATAGATATAAATAAAAATGGGGAAAAAAGGGAATAATAATAATAATAAAAAGATGTTCAACTCATCTTCAATTAAAAGCCAATGTGTAATTTCCCCCCCAATTTTTGAAATTTACACCAACAAAACAAAACAAGAAACATGACCAGAGAGCAAGACATAAAAAATGAAATAAAATAATAATAATAATCAGCAATTTTTTTTGTGATGGCTATTTTTCCTCCGCCAAAAGTATGTTCCAAATGGATCTTTTTATTATGTCAGAAGTTGCTTTTCTAATGCTGAGAGGTCGAGGATTCCACAGTTCGGGAGCAGCTCTGGAGAAAGCTCTGTCACCGTCTGAGCTCGGACCTTGACCAGAGGACATTCATGCTCTGGGTGTGCAAGGACAGTATTTCAGCTATTAAGGTGGCACCAAACCATGAATAGATTTAAAATACAAGCAACACAATGTTAAAGTCAATTCTAAAAACGACAGGTAGACAGTGTAACGAAGCCAGTGCAGGAGTGATGTGCTCATATTTACTGTACCTGGTCCTGAAAGCATTTTGGACCATCTGTAAGCGCTGGATGGAGGACTGGTTTGACGCTATACTTTCACTTGAGGAATATTGTTTATGATTGTTCATTGTCCCTAATCAAATAAATAAATACATTTAAATGACAAAAACGTTATGTTGGCAATATGAAATTATTTGAAATTTGAAATTTATAACAAAAGTAGATCTAAGTAGATCAAAATTTACATTTTGCTCATTCTAAATTGCAATATCTAAAACTAGAGCTGGGTTGAAATAATCGATTTTCCGATTTTTAATTGATTTGCATATTAATGACCGATTATCGATTCGTACGTCCAAAGATTGATTTTTTTAATTTATTTTTTTTAATTAAAATTATTTTCTACATTTCCCTCAGTGAACTTCAATCTACCTTCAAGAAATATAATTCAGGACTCCTGGATTATCTTTCTTGAAGGTAGATTGACCCTTAACCTTTTCATCAGTCTTCCATCAGTAACTACCAATACTTGTAAGATTTGCTGTTTAATATTGATATAATACTAGTTTTAATATGTTGCTTCTCTACACTGTCATGAAGTGAAGGAAACGGTTCAAATACATTTTTCATTTTTAATAACATTAACCCCCGGATCGAATCGAAATCGGATCGAATCGGAAACGAAATCGGAGTGAATCGGATGGGATCTGAGAAATCGTAAAAAAACGATTTTGAAACGTAAAAATCGGAATCGAATCGATTCTTGAAATTTGAATCGAAACCCAGCTCTATCTAAAACGGCTCAGTAATAGAAACGGGTTCATTGACTTCCTGTTCAAAACTGCACAACTGATAAGCCATTGAGTCATTTGCCGAATTTGAGTCAATCATGCAAGTTCACTACCTGCACCTTTTCATTTGACTGCCAACCACCATAAAAAGCAACACAACTACACTGAACAACGATGCCAAAGGCGAAGAAGACGCCCGTTAGGATGTTTGAGGCATACGCTCCAGGGTCCCTGGCCAGCCTGGCGAAGACGAAGAAAAAGAAGAGTCGGGTCTGCACTGTGGGCGGTCTGGAGAGACAGGAGATGGCGGAGGAGAGTGGATCGATGGTCGGTGGCGTTCTGGACGGCGTGGAGGAGCAGCCTTTTCTGGCTGCTGGCATTTATAAAGAGCCTAAATGTAGCTGTGGGAGTGATCAAGCGTGCAAGTGTCCTTAAGGATGGCTCGCTGCAGGACGTGGCTCAGCAAAGGAAGGCGATTGGAACTAAATGTCTGGGCGGAAAGGACATTCTTGTGTCTGATGCTGAAAGAAGAACGGTCAGAGGAGTTATCGTAGGCGTCCCTACGACGACGTATGGGGATGAAGTAAAGGGGAATTTGACTGGAGCTAAGGTGGTGGACGCTAGGCGGTTGAAGGTGACCCGGTTTGGGGTGAGATGTGACAGCCTGTCAGTATTGGTAACACTTGAAGGGAGGTGCCTGCCTAGTAGGGTGTTCATTGGGTACATGTGCTATAGCGTCAGGCCATATGTTCCACCGCCCCTGCGTTGCTTTAAGTGCCAGTGCTTTGGGCATATTGCAGCGGTCTGTAGAGGGAGGCAAAGATGTGGTAAATGTGCAGGAGATCACGAGTATGGGAAGTGTGACGAAGGAGCAAGACTGAAGTGCTGTAACTGTGGGGAAGAACATAGCTCTGCCTACGGGGGATGCAAGTTTAGCAAAAGAGCTGCTGAGGTGCAGAAAATTTAAGTCTCTCAAGGTATATCCTATGCAGATGCAGTCAAGAAAGTGTCAAGTAACGAGTTTAGAGTAAATACAGAGAGAGGAGCCAGCGCTGCTCCCAGCCAGAGCGAAGAGAGGGAAGCCAGCGTAGCTCCCAAGAAGTGTGAAGGTCCCAAGTGTGAAGGTCCCAAGTGTGAAGGTCCCAAGTGTGAAGGTCCCAAGTGTGAAGGTCCCAAGTGTGAAGGTCCCAAGTGTGGAGGTCCCAAGTGTGGAGGTCCCAAGTGTGGAGGTCCCAAGTGTGGAGGTCCCAAGTGTGGAGGTCCCAAGTGTGGAGGTCCCAAGTGTGGAGGTCCCAAGTGTGGAGGTCCCAAGTGTGGAGGTCCCAAGTGTGGAGGTCCCAAGTCTGGAGGTCCCAAGTCTGGAGGTCCCAAGTCTGGAGGTCCCAAGTGAATTATTGAGAATACCCTGGTTGTGGATAGAGAGGATTTTGTGCTCTTTATGGTGGACGTTCTAAACTGTGCTGCTCAGACTCAAAGCAGAACTGAAAGGATCAAGATCGTTGCTGCAGGAAGATTCCTTGGAACAAAAGACCTTGATTGGGCAGATATAGAAAACTGGAAGGTGGGGGCGGTCTCCTGTCCTCGCCCAGTCTAGTAGATGCACGGCTGCCAAGCAACGACATCAGTGGAAATATCAAAGCCTAAAGAATCAAGCCCTAAAGAATAAAGCTGTACGGAGGAAGCACCGAACATCAAAGAAGGAGAGGAAGATGAACAAGAGTCAGTCCTGGAATGAAGCCGGTCGGACGCCATACCGCCATAAAACAACAACAACAATCATGCTAGTTGTTAGCTTTACTATATTTTAATTAATTAATTAGAAATGTTTAAAATGCCCTTTGTCAGTTGTAGCTTTATTTTGCCAGTCATTTAAGTTGAATAGAGTTTTTTTTTTTTTTTTAAATAAAATAACATACAATATCATAACACATCAAATTACACTAAAATCAGTTGCCTCAATGTTTCTCTGCACTGATCTGTTTCTTTTGGTTTAATAATGATAAATGTTATATTTTCGTGAAATTTGAGCTCAAATTTAACTTAATGTACATATGTTTGACAATAAAAGCTATGCATAGCATGTATTCGACATTTTTTAACCCAACACTTTTACGGTTTATTGATGTTCTGTGAAGTATACTGAAAAGCGTTACATAAAGAAAATTATTATTATTGACATGATCCGGGTCCGTGTTTTTTGAATAATCAGTTTGAGAAGTGGGTGGGGCTTGGGGGTAGGTGAAAGCACTCAAATGCAGGACAATACAGGTTTTTCTCAAACATGCTTAAATCAATCAATCAAAATACACTAACTAACTAATGATTAGGAAACACCATTCAAAACATTTATTATAACATAATATGTCCCCTTTTTTTGAAGTAGAAGTCAAATTATCTGACCGCTACTTATACTAGATTCTACTCGTATTTAAAAGGTATCCAGTTCCCTCCTCCTGTGTATTACGGTGCTACTTTCCAGGCATTGTTATGGAAATCGCTGCATCTGTATTGCAGGGAGCTCACTTGTGTTGATCCCACAGCTGGGTTTCGGATTTCAGGTTCGGGACGCGGAGTTTCCCAGCCTTCCCCTGCACCTCCGCCTTGTATGGAGAAAGAGAGGGGCTGAGAAAAAGGGTGGAGGAGAGGGAGAAAGAGGGAGGAAGCGATTTTACCAGATGACCGCAAACGTACACACCGCTCGCTGTTCTACTCCTTCAGATGGGTTCAAACCAGGTACAGAAAAGTACAGGCGAGGCTTATAATCCAAACTATTATCTGCAGTTTTATACATGGAAAATTCATTCGTGGTTTGGTTTCAACTGCCAAACGTAATAGTCAAAAAATACATGGATACACTTTACATTCACTATGGGCAATAGAGGTTAAAAATCCTGTTTTCACCACCCCCTAGCCCAGTCCAAAATTCCTGCTCACATCACAGTACTTAGCTGTGAGTATTTAACTCTTAAGTGACACATATAGGATTCTAAAATGTTAAAAAAAATTAAAACATATAAATGACAATCTGTTGCATGTTACGGTGAAATGTTGCTGTGAAGAGGCGGGGCTTAGCAGTCCTGCAGTTTTGAACAGGAAGTCGATATTATTCTGCCGTTTTGGATCAATATTGCGGTTTTATAATACAAAAAATGTGAAATGTCAATCTACTTATGTTATAGTTAAATACTAATTCAATTTCAATTCAATTTTTTACCTGATAAATGACAATTTGATATGCTGGTACAATTGTATACATTTCATTGTAAAGAGCTATGTTCGATTGAAGTTATATTACCAGTACTCTTTCTCATTTTCATAGAGGAAACAACACAATTGTGAGTAGACTGAAATATAAATCAATAAACGAATACAAGAATTAAAGTGGAACAATTTGGGAAAAATATCAAATTGTGATTAGATTGCAGTTTGTTGTTTTTAATTATTTTTTAATGATGTTCAATTTTTAGAAGAATTGTGTCAAAAAGTATCAAACTGTATTTCAGATCAGATTCTTACACATCCAAACGACATGGTTTGCAGTTTTTACGCAGAATAAGACAAGATATGATGTTGTTTGAGGTGGAAATGATGAAGCTTTTGCGATTTGCTAATTCAACTTTCGATTCAGTTGTGATGCATCTCACAGCACTAACAGAACATGTTTCTTGAAGTCAAAACGACAGGGTCAGCCGTTTTATACAAAAACGTTATTATTTATAAGAGAGGATATTATTTTGTTGTTCTCAGAGAAAAGTACTTTATGTGACTTAAATAAATCCTTTGCGATTTGCTCCTTTCTACCATTCAATATGCGATTGCGGTCTGTCTTCTGTAACGTTTCCTATACGTCTTCTTCTCCTCTGTGACTGAAATCGGGGTCACATGCCCGGCTGCAATATTTACTTGACTCAAAGACGTGTAACCCCCCCTCACACACATTTATATACACCCTCAGATATAGCACCATAGCACTCCTGACCCAGATCCAACATTTACATGCCTTAGCATTAACCCCTCCCCCAAAACTGTACGCAGAGATCAGAGAGTCCCATGAGCTAATGTGCTAATCTGAGTTTTAAAAAAAATCTGATTTATGTATTTAATCAGTTTGTTTGTTGTTATTGTGTATTGCCACAACGTTATTGCTATTTATGCCATAGTAAGTATTCCGAACAATATTCTTTCTTTGATTTGGCTAAAGTTCCACAAATTGCGTCCGTACTGTGATTGTCATGTGACTGAAACATAACCAAACTAATAAACTAATAATAACGATTAAAAAAAACTGTAGTTTAAACAAGAAAAGTTCATTTACTGAGCACAATTTGAGCAAGAAAAGATGCATTAAAATCACAATGCAAACAGAGAAAAACATGAATAATCATGAAATCCACTTTGAAGAGAAGAGTGCAAATAAAATCCTTTCAGACACTGTTGATTGCTTGGATTTGAACATCGTCATTAAGGCTGCAACAGACTTTAAATTTTGCTATTCCATTAATGTAGCAAATAGCAATTCCTCTAACAATTCATTAGCAAATTAATGTTTTTTTACTTACTTACTTACTGAATTGGACCCAGATGAAGCTAAAGTGAGGCTGTTTGAGGACATCCTAATGGAGTAATACAGACAAAATACAGTTTTCATAATCGTTTCCTGACTCGTCTGTCTGAGTCATAAAACTTCTCTTCTTCTGGAGTCTGTCTATAGCAATTCTTCAATTACTACTACTTGTTTCAGTTCTACTTGTCATTATAAAGGCAAACAAAAAGCAGCTTTTTATGTGAAATGACTATTGAAAAGAAGTGTAGACCAATGGCAACTGGATAATAACGCCCATAGTTTTACAAAAGCCATGTCCAATAAGATTAACAACTTACCAACAATAATAAAAGCAAACATTTCAACACTATTTGTGCAGTATTTGGACAAAAAAAATGGTCTGTTTTTCACTGTCAAATATAAAATTGTCCTCCAAGATAATTTGCCTTCAGAGCGTTTCACCCTCTGTTGACGTGAGGTTTATTTGGTTGTTTTCTCGCTGCAGTGTTCCTCCGATGGCCTGTCCTTACCCAACCTGGTTTAGTATTAAGCTCCTCCCCTCACCCTCCCCTCCTCTCCCCCTCCATCGCTGCATCACCCTGAACGACCCACACTAGCCCGTCTACTACTACATTCTCTTGTATGGATTTCATGTACTGTATTTAACTTGGATAAGAGATAATGACTCCCCATTGTGGGACATATAAAGCTTCTCTTATCTTATTCCATTCTTAGTATTTGGTTTAATGTTTGTTTGTTTTAAAGCATTTTTTGTAATTTCTGTACTTTTTTTAGGGAAAAAATGTCCCCCCCAAAAAATGGCCTAAACACAAGTGGTAGTGGTGGTGGAGGAGATGAACAGGCTGATGGTTCTGCTGCTGCGGTGGAGATGGGATGGTGGAGGGTTCATTGATAGTTGTAGCAGAAATGGCAATATATATATATATATATATATATATATATATATATATATATATATATATATATATATATATATATATATATATATATATATATATATATATATATATATATATATATATATATATATATATATATATATATATATATATATATATATATATATATATATAGAAAGGTGTCTTAAAGGTCCGACGCGGCTCGTCTTGCTTCCGTAAGATTTTAGCTAAGAAGGAGCTAACCACCAGAGTGAGATGATTGGACAAAAGAGAACACAGACTCGGGTCAAAACAAGACTGAAACGAGCAGATATAAGCAGAGAATAATAATCACTCACCATACACTGTCTTCATATTGTGATAAACCTCTGCATTTCCAATGATGGCAACTTGTATGTTGAACTTGCATGGTTAGCAAAACAAAGCAAGCGCATGTTAGCATTAGCTATTTCCTGTTTATCTATCCTGTCAAGACCATTAATAGATTAATAGTAATAGACTACTATTCATTATATCAGGATTATTTAGGTCATAAGAACTAAAAACTAATAATAGGGACTCTTTTAGAATTAAATTTATGTAACGTCAATTCAGTCAAATTATACAAAATAGTAAACTTAAAGGTAAAAGTACATTTAACGTTAACTTTGCATCTGCATTCAGACATTTTGATTTCATAAACTGTTTCCTATACATACTTTTGGAACAGTAATATGTATAAGAATAAAAGAAAATTATGGATTTCACTTTCGATTTAATAAATAATCGTAGCATTTAATCAAATTGTGACAAACCATCTAACATAATCCAAACCCAATGCATTACTTAAAATGGGGCATATAAGAAATAAATGCAGAAAAAGCTGACGGTAAACAGGAAGTAGTTTCTTGTTTACTCACGTCTCACATCACCAAAAACTTGGAATTAATGAGCGTCTTTTTGTAAATTGAGATAAAAGAATTTTAAAAAAGTACAATTCAAGTGGTATGTATATGTTATGTATAAAGAAAACATTTGTTATGTTTGTATGATGTCAGCGGCTCACGTTCCCAGAGGAGAACTGTGCCAAAGTGGGCCAGGGCCGGTCCAAAGCCTGTATCACTGTGGTCTTGATTGAACTGTGCACTGTGCTTGTTGATAAGGACGGTGATTATTGACAAGGACAGGTCACTATGGAAACCTGCACTTCCTGTTGTCAGCCGTGACCAGGGTGGTACGGGTTGCTAGGTGACGGCAGGAGGCGTGGCTCGACCTTTGGACTCTGCAGGTTTATAGTGGCTAGAGACAGTATAGTTGCTTGATTATCCGTGACTTAAAGGTTCTATCTGATCAATCTAGCTTCTGTTATTTATATACTGTTAACACACTGTAGGTTTCCTTGTATTTGCTGACCTAGTAGTGTTGGTTGAGACTCACATTCTGGAATTTGAGGATAAAGATGTGTAACTGTTTTTGTATCATGTGAATTGTAGTTGCAGAGATGTTGACCATAAACCATGACAAAACATCTGTGTTTTGACTCTAAATACCTCCAGGCTTTTATTGTTTTCAATGGTTCAATAGTTTTAATAAAGTTTTTGTTTGGAATTTCTCATGCTCTCAGTTTGAGTTTAACATTTCGGCTAAGTCTTTTATCTTTTAGTCGATCGGTGGCGTCTTGGTTGACCCTAATTACTATATTTTTTGGGAGTATTCCGAGAACTATATTCATGACAATATGTCCTTCCAAGAGAAATGTGCTAAAACATGTCATTAAATGTATTAGTTGAGGCTGAAGTATCAAATAAATTAGAAAACACTGTACAATTACCCACAAAAGTTCTTTTTCAGGGGATTTTTTGGTTGCAGATTTGTTAAAGGCGCAATGGACAATTTTTCGGCGATTTGAGAACGCAGGCGGAAGTGCGCATGCGCACTCCCCCGTGCGGACTGATACAACACACACGTGCGTTTGTTTATTAGCGCAACGGAGCGCATCGCATCTCTCGTCTCCCGTAGATTTCTGTCCACTTCTGCGTCAGCTCGAACTGTCTTTCTCCGTCTTCATTTTGCCCCGTACACTGAGGGAACTATATTATGATAGATCCATGCGCTTAGGCACGCGGAAACGTGGGGACGAACCGCACGCGGCTGCAGGTGAGCGGTAGGTGCGTTTTATGATTGATACGTGGCAGGACAAATGATTTATCCACGCCACGAGGAAATATGATAAAAAATTTGCTGAAAAAAATCATCCATTCCATCTTTTGAATTGATAAGCAATATACCAGTACCTGATTTAATATTCAAATATAACATTTCGTCAGTACAGCATTCACAACTAATATCAGCATTTCAATAATATGCCCACTTCTAAATGAGATTCTAAAACAGTTTGCATACAAAAGAGAAAAGAGAAGGCATGGAGTGAGTTAGCTGGAGGTTAGAGAATTAACTCTACATTTTTTCTGCCTTTTTACATACAAAAACACAATTTACTAGTACTTTTCTTGCCTTGGCCTTGAGTGAGTACACTTTGGGTCAAATACAGTCGGATCCTCGAGATTTTGCTAAAGCCACGCCCCCTTTTAGTCAACTAATGGATGCACAAGGCTTGTTTTTAGTCAACTACCGCCCTAATTGCACTTACCTGAAACTTTTGCGTGTCCTCCTGGGCCTACAGGGACACTCCACATGTCAATCACACAATATTGCGTGTAAACAACGAATATGGATGTGGTCCTTGACAGCTCCACTCTGCACCGCGACACAGGGACAAGGTTTCATTATGGTTTCATCACACTGACATTTTAATTTTACCCGGGCTAACAGAGCTTGACTCAGTTGTAAAGTTGATCAGTAGTGTCTCTTTATCTTATCTTATCTTATCTTTAATTTGTATACTTGTCATTGAGCAGATTGAGCAAAACATTATAACCAGACAGCTAACAGGTAGTTATTATCACATTCAGCTATACGGCAAGAATACTTAGCAAGAAAACAAGTAAGCTTTTGAAATCACAACATGACTTCAAATATGTGGATATGTAGTGTCTCGCCCTAGGACACAATGACACGCTGTTCTAGAGGTAGACAATATATCAAAATGTAGGTAATATTGTGTCCGTTATATGGGACATTTTAATCAGATTTCATGTATAGTCAAAAATGCTACAAAAGGAGTTGATTAAAGGGTCTGTCCCTGTTTTTTTTTGCACGTAAGATGTTGTAAAAGCCTCTAAATGGTTGAAAATGAGACCACGGCGCTTTCTCTGCAACTAATAATGAAGCATTTTATTCTCAAAGAAACAGGAAGTACACTGTTAGCATGCTATTGTTAGCTTTACTCACAGCGGTGAATATGTAGGTTGCTCAGAATGCATTAGGCAAGCGAGCGATACATGTGGAGCTGTAATCTCTCAAATGATGGGATAAGGTGATATTTCTGCCATTTTGTTAATCATTTTACAGCTATTTCACAATTAAGCCTCAACTAATACATTTCAACGCATATATCAGGATACGAGGGTTGTCAAAAGTATCGAAAATCACATACTAATCAAAACTAAAACTAGTATCAAAACAAGATACTCAGTTGAGCAATTACTGATCCCCTGAACAGGACAAAATCTGACCGTCAATATTGTCTTCATGAATCTCTATCCTTTCTATCCCAACAAAACCAAAGCACTTAACATCTCTCTCTCTTTCTCTCTCTCTCTCTCCCTCGCTCTCTTTCGCTCTTTCTCCAAACCAAACTTCATTCTCTTCTTAATCCTCCCTCTCTATTGTCGATCAGCGCCCGCTCGTCGCTCCAATTCGTCACACGAGAACGAAGAGCCACAAGCGTACGATGCAACAGATTGTGTTGTCCTGCCTGTATGAAGCCTGCTGCTGCAGCCGCCTGCACGCTCCTGGAAGAGGTGATGTCATTGAGTTGAGAGGGGAGGGGGGGGCGGGTGCGAGTATGATTTTCTTTTCTTTTTTTGGGACTTGCAAACAGGTTGCATCATCAGAACGCTCCAGCAGTCCGCGTTTGAAGTAAAGACTCGGAGGGAAAAGTAGTCGCCTTGAAATGAGTTTGTGTTTGCAAGTGAAGCGTTTGGTCAGTAGATCTTACGAGACTGCGGGATCATCTTTTGGGAATGTGTTTTGAATGAAATATTTGTGCTACACCTGTGGTAGAGTTGTTGAATGACTACTACGGGTATATGGGTTTTTAAACTACCCTTATTGCATTTTGTCCTGATTTCCCCCCCCCATCTGATGTTTTCTCCTATGTAATTGATTGCATGAATAAATGTATAGATGCTTTATGATAAATACATCTTTATTAGCTTTAATAAAACATGGACAAATGGTTTATTAAGAATGATTTAGGCCTAGTATTAACTAACTTGCTTTATTAAGGCTAATAAAAGCATGGTTATTATAAAGTGTTTCCCATTAATTTATTAGTTTTGTATCATTTAAAGCTGCACTTAAAAGATTGTCTCCATTGAAATTGTATTGCTTTGCCTGCAATTTTCCACAGTAAGGCATTATATCTATCTCTATGGAGAGAAGCAAATGGTGGCATCAGGTCAGCTTACAGGTCAGGTTTGTGGAGAGGCAAACCTACCCACAATAACGCATGGTTTTCAATGTATGTATTTTTAAGCACTCTGTATTTGTATAAATGCTAGAAGTTCATGGCCATACTGTGATGAAACCTTCCTGGAAACGCTATAACATCTCCATGGAGACAAAACTCCTAAAAGTACCTCTTTAAATAGTCAACTCGAGATTAAAGTTGCAGTGTAGTGATTTTTTTCATCGAATGTTTGCTGTCCATGTTTGATTCTGGTTTAGTTTTAGTTTAGTTATGTACCATCCTGGTTCTAGTTTGGTTTGTTGTCCTATGAAGTAACCATATAGTCTTAACCGTGACTTAAAATTGTGCTTGTACTTTGGTCGAGACGCTCACTGACAAACCTTATCACCAGCGGTTCCATCCTTACCAACCTCATTTCATATTGTGTGTGTGTGTGTGCGTGTGCGTGTGCGTGTGCGTGTGCGTGTGCGTGTGCGTGTGTGTGTGTGTGCGTGTGCGTGTGTGTGTGTGTCCTTGGGCAAAACACTTCACCCCTCTTTGTCTGTGCAAATGTGGCAATGTGCTCTTGTTTTGAGGTCTAAACCAAATGCCGTTACACCTGTTCAATCAAGGACTACTTAAAGATCTTGTTGTAAATCCTAATTTAACGAGTTTGTTCAGAGTCCTTATCGTTGTCCCGTGCCCTTTTATCTTCGCGCAGTGAAAGCAGGTGTCCGGGTTGGTACAGGAGGGAAGGCACCGCTCCCTCTGCTCCTGCTGCTGCTGTATTGTCCATAGTAAACCTGGCTCTTTGTACACACTCTCGCGGTTTTGGCTGTAGGGCTGTTTGTTCAACTCACACACCTGCTCAACTTACACAGCAGAAGATACAATATTATGGACTGCATGTGGCTTAAAGGGTCTACAATATGCTGATTTAGTTGTTGTTGAGATTTTACCCATGTTGCTTATCAAAAACGCTCCCGGAGTTCAACCATTCCTGTTCGAGTTGTGTGGTATTGTTTGTCTTGTCTTCCTCACCAGACCTCAAGATGCTCGGTGCAGCCTTGTGATGTCATTGGGTTCAGGAAGTGCTCCTCTGTTTTCAAATTCCATACTATTTTAGCGGTTGCATTCAGATCTAGTTCCCAGAATGATGATCTGCAGAATGATCTCTGATTGATTGCATTTTTTTTTCTTTTACTTTCTCTGAGAACACATGGATAATTGCTCCGCTATATGGAGTGAACAAATTGAACGCTTCATAGTGCATTCACGTAAAAATATATGAATTAAGTATTTGCCATTATAGGGCTCCTTTAATCAGTCAACCCAATATATTAGGTATATTTTGGATTTACTTTACAAACAGAATTGTAGGTTTTATTATTACGATTTTATACAAACTGTAATTGTTGTGTAACTTTCTCTTGTTGCACAAGTTTCAACCTGTATAGCGCAACTTTAAAAAGAAGTGATCAATATTCTTTACTCGCAGTTAAGCCGGTATATTTAAACAAGCTGTAATATAATGTGTATCATTGAATAAAAAATAGTTTTGCCACAGGACAAGTATATTTCAAAAGCAGCTCTAGGATAAGTGTTTTAACCCCTACGAACCAGGAAGTGCGCTGTTGGCTTGCTAATTGTTGTTAGCATGTTACCATAATTGCAAAACTTCGCTCTGGCCTCTGAAAGTTGTGAAACATGCATCTAAACTCGTCGCGATCAATAACTACAATGGTGTGCCAAATATTGAAATAGCGATCTATCGTGAAACTAAATTTTGGTGATAAGGTATCGATATTGTGGCCTGCAGTATCAAAATATCGCCATGAATAATTTTTGATATTATATCCTGAATTATTTTGTGACTACAATTTTGTATCGCTTGTCAAAAGAAAGGAAACAATTTGACATTTGGACTGTTTTGATGATTACAATAGGTGTATTTCATTTTGAGTTTGTGCAGGTCTTGGTTTAACAAAGGAAAAAAGTTGTTAAAATGTATTGGGTTCTTTAAAAATGCTGATTTATTGTAGCATATCATGAGCAATATATCAATTATTGCAAAATCGTGACATCATTGTATCGTGTAATTTGCATTGCATCGAATCTTGAGGGACCCTGTGTTTCCCAGCCCTAAACTACAATATTTGAGGAACACCTTTGGACAGCTGCAAAATGGTTGTGTTTTTCACGTTTTTTAGGCGGTCAGAAAGCAGGTACAGGACTTCTAAGTCTGGAGCTTACTCAGCTGCTCAAGTTTAACACTTGAGCAGCTTGTGACCAAATAAAGGTAACTACAACATGACTAGAATCACACCAGTCCAAGTTGACATAGAAAATCTGTTTGTTCAAGGCTAATCCAGGAGCACCTTTGTTGGCGTTGGGCGAGTTACGGCTGTATTCTGGCTGTGATCCAGGGGTGAGGGAGGGCGAGCGAGGGAGGAAAAGAGTGTGGTGGAGCGCTCATTGGAGCAGATGCTCTGGTTTACATATGAACTGTATGGAAATCAGGCTGCAATATGGGACAATACTGCTCTGTGTGGCCTGAGGGTGTGTGCAGTGGGCAAGACCCATTGTTGCCGTAGGAGTATTGGACAATGTGCGTTTTTGTGTTCAAAGTTTGTTTTTGCCTTTTTCTCAATCCTACGTTAGGGAACAACAAAATGCAGGCTCAACGACTCCTTTTACTAAAATGTAGTTGACTTTTGTTGTTAAAGGGCAAAAAATTGTGCTTAATTTTCACAATTTTAACAATTTTGGTCAAGTTGGGATGGTCAGACAATACCTATTTGGCTGGCGGTCATGACCGATATTTGCCGATGCCGATATTTAGAGGACCTCAAACCAATGTTAAGTTCAAGTACAGATCGCAAATAAACGTTTCACTTTTGTAAAATAACAACCATTTGTATTTAACTGGGATATAAATGCATCTGTTTCCTGATTGACATATTGTTTTGCCTAAGTTCTCTTCTGTTTCCATTTTTACTCATAAGTCAGTCTAAAATAATATCTGCGCCAAATCTCTGCAAGTTCTTTTGGAAAATATCGGCCAACATGATAAATTCAGAGCGGCCAATACTGGGACTGGTATATTGCTCAACTGTAAACAATGGCCAAAGCTCATCTAATTTACACAATAGATATCATTTGACGACATAAAATGTATGACAACACATTTATTTAGTTCGAGTCGTACAGTCAAGCGAGCATCTGAAATACGATCATTCAAATCTCATAGATACTTTACGGACAGTGACAGTGATTAGGAGCGATTAGCCGGGAGGAGAGCGCCGGCCAAAATCTGCTCCACAAACCCAGATCTGCTTTCGGATTGGACGGATTCCCAGTGGATTAATGGGCCCGGTGACACAACAGCGGCTGCGTCTGATTGGATAAGACGTCAAAACAAACAAGAGCGCTCCAGGTGAAAGTAGACACAAGACGGATGTACCTCGAAATCTACGCCGTTTTTGTTACTTCAGTAAAGGTACATATTTGCGCACAGCAGCGATAAGTAAGTAGACATATTCTTTAAAAAGTGAATAAATGACAAGTTTAAATGACTATATTCGATTAACAAAGATGTATTTATTCCAGTGCAGTTTTAGCTTTGTAGTGTAGTCAGTCTGAGCATCATAATGAACAGACGGGGTGTGGTAAACATATGGACTTTCAAATCACAATGGAGCACTTCCTGGATTACCACGTGATGATGTCATTCCGTGAGACCAAGCGTTTGAAACTAGACAGAGAAATCGCTAATGCGCTAATGAAACAAAACACAACTCCAGGTATGTTTTTGACAAGGAAACAAGTCAAAACATTAAAAAGAACTCAACAGGTCAGTTCATCCTGATACTGGCCCTTTAACCTTGATCCTGTTGGCTTATTTGAGTAGCAGGTGTTTTGTGGTGAATGTGCGGATGCAGGAGCAGACAGGGAAGGGACAGGTTAATCCTCTGCTCAGGACATCCGGGATTGAGCTCAGACGCCATAGGCAATGTGTGTGTGTGTGTGTGTGTGTGTGTGTTTGTGTGTTTGTAAGCCCACACTCTCACTCATGTTACAATATGTCAGCAGTACAAGAGCTGTGATGTGACAAAAAGGTTAGTCAAAGTCCTGCTGGATAGGGCTATGATCATATGGCGGTTTAATCCCTCGAGTAGGGGAACTTATTTTTTGTTTGGCACTAGAGCTGCAAGATAAATCGCAATCGACTCAAACGTAATTTGAATTGAAAAGGTTGCAATTCTTGAAGGACCATAATTTCCTTCATAAATATCAAGGTCTTATTCTGCATTAAAAAAGCTGCTTACCGTTGTTCTGCCTGTACAGCATGTGCTGAATGTTCTTTTTTCATTTCTCCTGGACACGTTTCAATGCACATTTTGAACAGAATCCTATTATTAAAACGTAAATCCCAAATCTAATTGTAATCGCAAAACATTTCAGAAACATTCGGCCCTTCTAGTCACTATGGGTGAAAATGGCCTATAGCCTCACCCCCTTTTTGTCCCAACGCAGTTCTGGCACGGCACGGTTCAAACCTGCTCCAAAGCCCTAAACCTAACCTAACCCTAATCCTTACCCTACCCTAATTGTAAAGAAATATAGCATAAAAAATACAAATTTGCTCTGCAGATCTGCGCTAGCCACAATGTTTTGGTGTATTAATTGTTTTAAAATATGGGATGACTTTAATATAGTAAGTGATGTTAACGCTGGACAGGGATCTAGCCAATGCACATCTTACATTGTGAGGAGAACGGGTGCAGAAAATTCAACTTGTGGGACTGAATGTGTTAGCACCCAAAATAAATTAGGCTTGTAAATGTCAAGCCCTGGTAATATTTAATGCAATCATACAAAGGTTGTACATTAAATCATTTGCAACTGACTTTAAAAAAAGAATGGTTGTGTTTGTAAGCTTTGGTCATTTCATATGAATGACTTTTGAGCTGTTAGTAGTCGACTAAAGGAATTATGTTATTTATTTATTTGTTTATGTATAACCTGTGCATTCAGTAATCAACTAAAAGGGGCCGGTGTGCTGTGCTGCCAAAGTCTGTGAAAATTATTAGGATCTACAAACATCTTAGTACACAGAGAAGCACTCAAGAAGCATCAAGTTAAAAGGCAGATTAAACTGTCCTGTCGCCTCCTAAACTCACTCCATGCTTTCTCCTCTCTGTCCTGTCCCATATCAATCCTAATAATAACAATAATACAATCATGAGTCAGCCAAGTAAGCGACTAAAGGACTGCAGACAAATAGACATTTTCTTCCTAGAATATTCTTTAATGAAGCTGAAGTTTATTAGATGAAACTTTTTTCTTAAGTAGGTTTCAGGTGCAGTTTGACCCGACATTCGGCCTAGTTTTGTGTCATGCAGCCATTTTATTTTCATGATGAAGTTACAATAACATGAAACAGCCAATCCATCGCACTCCCCCCCGGCTCTGCTCCTCATTAGAAGTAACTGGGCCATGTTGCATAAGTCCAATGGCACGTCTGGTATACGTTTAGCTCAAGTCACGGCGTACTTTCATCCTAAGCCTGGACAGTATGAGCACAATGGTGTGGAGACGTTAGGGGGACGAGAACAGAGCGAGAACCTCCTGTTTCTCCGTGTAACGTGACACTCCGTGGTAATATGGCATAAACGTCCCACTGTAGATTGTACAATGAGTGGAAGGGGGATATTTGAGATCTTAAATGAGAGACTGAAGGCTGTGGTTTCCATCTTGGGGAAGCATTAGTCAGGCCTCTGCTAATGGGTTTAATTCATTCACTAGTGTTGTACTTCAAAATAAGCAGATTTTTACTTTACTTTTACTTTATTTTTACATTTTCTTTTCTTTTTAAATAGAAAATAATAAGTAATAAGGACCAATTGTGCGTTTGTCTACGATATAGTAGTAATTTATGACACCCGTGGATCGTTATGTTATGTTTTGGACAATTTAAATCGCAATATGAATCTAGAATGATTTAATAAAAGAAAGAAAAGAAAACAAGTTTACTTCCAGGTTGCTGATTTGCACCGGCCTGTCTTTGGAGAGCTGCAGTTCACGACAGCGAGCAGAGGATTTTTTTCTCCATTTGCGCCAAATAGCTACACGACACTGCCGAACCCTATGTACTGTATGTCATCGTTCAAGAAAATCAAATCGCAGAATAAAGTCCAGGCAGTGGGCGCGTATCGGTGGGGAATCACTCTAAATACAACTGCCATTGTTTAATTGAGAAGAGGAAACAATTAGAATATCGTTAAAAGCTCCTTAAAATTGAGTTTACAGTTTTTGTTTTGCTTTTCGATATCAATTCAAACTTTGATTTCTATACTCATTTTAGTATCTGTGGATTTTATACTTTTGACAACGCTAGTGTGTCTTCTACAATATTTTTCAGTTTACACTTGCAGAATGCACGTTTAACTTGTTTGCAAGTTAAACGCGATCACGTGATCATAGATCACAATAACAACACAATTCAGGATTTTTACTATTTCTACTTCAATATTTGCTGGTCACATAATCGGTTTGGTAATCTAAACGGTGGTAAGGAGTGCGATAAAGATTTCTGTTCAAATGTATTTTCTGTATTTCTGAAGTACTGTGACGATTGGGAAGTCACAGTTTCTTCTGTAGGGCAGAAGAAACTGTGGGCTTCTGTAAATCTAGAAAATCTAAATTAGTTAGTTGATTAATCTGTCAATGCTGTTGACATTACGTTTCTAGCATTATTAGAGTTTAGTGAGATTATTTTGCCTTCTGCACGTAAATGTACTTTTTTTTTGCATGAAATACTGTGAGCAGGCTTTTAGATAGAGACCCATCTTCCCGTATTTTTGACGGGGTATTTTAAAATGTGGACGGGCATTTTCGAGTGCAGGGACGGCCACTTTATTGATAAATCTTAGAAAAAAGGGAATATTATCATTAAATCGGGCCGGGAAGCATTTGACAATAGTCCGCCATTACAGTTTACTGTTTAGAAGTGAAAATTTGCACGCTGACTGGTCGACAAAATGTGTGTGCTTGGCTCTGATTGGCTGCCGAGCCATGGTCCGGAGAATGCCGATGCTACTTGTCGTCTTAGTGCTGATCACAGAGATGGTTCATATTTTTGGACCTTTTGCCAGCCACATTTTGAACAGATGACCTTTAGAACCTTTACCAAATGTTATAGAACAGTTAATTCCTATCCTCTGGCACGTCTGTCCTTGTAGGGAGGGGAGTATAGTCTTCTTGTAGATGCCACACTTGTGTTATTGTGTTGCTCTCTTGCGTCCTGGCAACAGCGACACATGCAGCCCGACAGTGGCTCAGCACTGACCCAGATCCACAGCCAGGCCCGGTCCCCGGAGGGCACACAGCCACGCCAGCCTGGCCCAACCTGAGCCAGCCTGGGCCAGCCGGGGACAATGGGAGCCTCTTAGACCGGCCAGCGTGTCCAGTATGTCCAGTGTGACCAACGCACTCGGGGTATTCCAGTGTGGGCATGGTCCTGGAGGCTGCTCAGATGTGAGTGATGGGCAAAGACGATCTCAAAACAATGGAGTCTCAGTTTAATCTGGTTAGACTATAGGCACATTAAATCACCCAGGTTTGCTCATTTTGTTACAGTTACTGGAAAGCTATGAGGCAGATATGTGCGATATTGATATTATTGAAACATACATCATCAGACATACCCCTACATCAGTTGTATTAAAACATGACTTGATGTACTGGTCAAACTCTGTCAAAGTAAAAACTTAACACAGACAAAAACAAGACTAAATTAGACTGAAGAAGGAAAGTCACGGATAAAAATCAATATTGTTCAACATTTTCATTTTAAAAACTACATTTTCTGTCAAGGACCCTGGAAGTTATTGTAATATATTAAGTACTGTGATATCGATACTTCTGTCATATTGTGCAGCCCTAATGTTAATGTTCTTTTTAGGAGGTTAACCAGGTTTGTCAAAAATATATGATGAACGTGATACTAAAACTAGTAGACAGTATTGATAAAATGAATAAATCACATAAATGGGAGACTTTCTGAATATTTTAGAATGGCATTGATCTAAATCAGAACGAGTATAAAATTACATGATAATGTTTTTAAAAACTACTTTTATTTTGTGTTAAAAATGACAATTTTCTTATAACATCAATTGTCTTATAACATATCTCGTGGAGCAAACTTCGGCCGTAGATTCAAAGCCTGGACCTTTATGCTGTGAGGTAGAAGTACTAGTATCTCAGCCACTCTGTGATGATCAACTCGGTCAGTTTGTAGTTTTAAGTACAGGCGGCATATGTGACGGCAACAGGAAGCAGCAGGAAGTTCAGATGAACGCACTGCCCTGGTCCAACTCCACTCGTGCCATCTGCTCTTCAACGTGCACTCCATTCTATTATCATACCTTTGAAATAACACATGGGATGAACTCATTGTCCAGCAGAGACCCAAAGGTACGAGTGAGACAACAACAAAAGTCTTATGTTCAAACATGAAAGGAAAATGTGCTTCTAATGAACATGACTTAGAGTGAAATATTTAGAGAAAAACATTCCGCTGCAAAGGAAAATTAAATATTGAAGCTGAAATGTCTGGATCTAATCCCTATTGCACTGGAGTCTGGTATCTCAGCTGTATAAAGTAGTTTTCAATCAAACTGCATAACCCAGGGGGATAATAATATTATTGTATTTATATCTATTATTGTCATGGTTTATGTAAATGTAGTATGTTTATGAGGTATCTAAAGATAACGGCCCCCAAGAGTACTTACTTACATTTGGTGGTATTACAGTTACTTTCCTTAATCCAAAGGAATGCATGGTAGTATTTGATCATGTAATTTAGGCTTGAAACTACATGGTATTAATAAAAAAAAAACAAAGCTCTTGAGTGCATGTGAAACGTTAAAACTTTCTTAATCAGTGATAATAAAATGCTCAACAAACATTAAATAAACACAAGTTGTTTGAATCCTATGTTGTTGATGTTTTCACACTATAATACAGTATAATTCAACTATTCAGAATACAGTACTCTTATCGCACCATGTAACAGAATGCAGAATACATTTGAATGCAGGTATTCAGTATTCTGTTACTAATACATAGATTTTTCGCAACACTTGACACTGACCAATAGAAAGAGTGGGTGGGAATAAGATGAATGAATGAATCACTTTGGTCTTCCAAATCAGATCATTATTATCTATTTTCAAAGGATCTGGGCAAATTCCAAAAGGAAAGACCTTGAGAAGCTCCAGTTGATGCAGACCAAAGCTGCCCGTGTGGAATGAAAGTGTTCTTTTAAAACCAGGATAAACACAATGCGCTCAAATACCCATCATTTTTTATACAGTCAGTTTAAAATTGAACTCCCATGGGTATGCCACTAGACCAGCATCTGAAGGGTGATTTTTAATTCCCAGAGCAAACAATAACCTTCTCAAATGTACTTTTATTTACAGCGCTATGAAAGACTGGAATGTGTCACCATCATATTTGATACTGACTGAAAAAAGAGCTGACCATTTTTAAGGAATAAATTATCAATGAATGAAATACAGTTTTAATATACTTATTTATTACAATGAGAATGTATACTTACAGTTTGTATTTTTATATGCATTGAATAATTGCCCATTGGACTGAAAACTGGAAACACTGGTCAGGAAGAGTAGCTGGCTGTTAAGCTCAGCTAATTTCTACTGATAATAAACATAAACATATCTAGCTATCTATAATCTATATAATCTATTCCGCAGTTTTCATAATACTTTTGTATTAGTTGGTCTCGGCAATATGACAAAAAAAATGTTTTACCCTCATGCTGATGAGTTTGTGTTCATTCTATTCCTGAACATAAAACATACAGACTTTTAATTGTCATTTAACACAATAAATAGTCACATTTCTTCTTCTAAAGTCTGAACTCTGCCTCAAACCACATGCTTTTATGGAACAAGGACTGGCCTTGTACCTCTCGATTAAAAAGGCCCAAGCTGATACTTAGCCATTGGAAATAACTGAAGCTATAATAATAATAATATAAATACATTTTGATTTCACAGCTCCAACTTAGAGCTTTTCAAAACTCCCAGACGACTCTACTTGCTGTAAATGAACCGCTGCGTTTGTCCTGAGAGATCCTCTAGCCTTTGACCCGAGTAATCATGGGAAATGCAGTCCCCGTGTGGCTCTGAAGACGCCCTGAGGAGTTGTTAGTGTTTGAAACGCTAGTGGAGGGAGGGCTTAGCGGCTAGCTGTTAGCTCCAGCGTGACTGTCATGAGACCGTTGTAAAACTACACTTTTTCCTTGCTCTGTTTGTCTTACATAAACCATATTTATGACTGCAAACCGTTCAAATAAGGAAGCTGGATATCATGAAGACGAAAAGGATGTGATTCTGTGATGCGTCTCCCGTGCGAGTCCTGCAGAATGAAGGACGGAGGACAGAAGCAGCTGTGTCCTGTCCTTGAAGTCCTGTAGTGAAAACACATGCCGCTTTGAACGGTGTGAGCTGAGGTGTCGGGTCACTTCCTCTGCTCTTTTTAAACAAATTACAAAATCATACCATTCAGCAATCATATGTGGGAGTTCAATCGTATACAGCACGTCCCTGTGAAAGTCCTAACGTTTCGCTCATGACATTACAACATTGGGATTGCAGTAATGAGTGGCAAAAGCAGAGTGTAAATTGTTATAAAAATCTGTTCCCGCAAGAGCTCAAACTTATCTAAACTTGTGACTAGCTGCTACAGTCTAATAAGTACAAGTCTGCTTTTTCGATTTAGTTTGCGCTTCACATCAAAAAAGCTATAGTAAAACCAGATAAACAACTGTGACAATCTCAGTTGGACTAATTACCCTACATTCTCCTCTTAAGTTCTTTTGGAGTCTGTTCTGAGGTAATTACGTTTCCTTTACCTTGGTTTAGCGCCAACAAGCCAAGGTCGAAGCAACAACAAAAAAACAACAACTTTCCTAAGTCGTTTTGATGATTAGCCCGTCGATGGTGTACAAATCCAACCCGCAACACTAACTCTTGACTTTATTTTCAGAAAATGATAAGGATTTAGATGCACAAGAGCAAAGACGATGCATTGAGCCGGTTTAACCAGACTTTTCACTTATGATGACGCTTTTTACGAATACTTCTCTGTACAGTTTTTGTGCAATATCCTAAACATTCTGAGTGCAGTGCCACGCCCCCTTTTAGTCGGTTAATTGTCGTTAGTTGACCAAGACTTTCTAGACTACAGACTTGGAAAAAAGTCAACGACAACGATTTACACTGACAAAACCCAATGGGAAGTAGTATCAGGTATCAAGAATTGCCATGTCTAAAAAAAACTGCGGCTAAATTCACAAACATGCTGTATAATTGTAGGATAATTTTTCAAACTCAGCGTCTAAACTTGAGCATATTCAAAATGTGACCTGGTTTTGACTCGGAGCAGAGAAACAAAAATGCAACAGTTTAAGACACGCGCCAAGAAACAAGTCAGCGTTTGGCCCATGACGGAGGCTGTTTTTAATTTACTCCTGTGTGCGCCGCCGCCGCCGCTGCGAGGCCCATAATGCACTCTGTTTGTGTGTGAGAGAAGGAGAGGAGGAGGAGGGGGGGTCTGACTCATCACATGTGTTGGGTGAATGCAGAGGCCCATGACAGATGGCTCACTTTAGGAATGACATGGAAGACTTCTCTAAGGGTGTGACAAAGCTGACACTTATCAAATTATCAGCAAGAATAAAAAACACTACATTTATCGATTGGCAAAATAATTGTAATAGTTGCGTCTAAGGCTGCCACTATCCATTAGTTTTTTTTCACCCAGATGGAGCTAATGATGCTGCTTGAGGACCCCCTGAGCTATAAGTCTTTTGTTGTCTTTAGTCGATTAATCGGCCGATGGAGGAGTCTTTGTCATCCACAATTTTATTAGTTGACTTATAATTTTATTAGGATTATAAATATTCATATCGACCACTGCCAAAAGGAGAAGGCTTGGGGGAGTTAGATTTGGGACTGTGAGTTAAATCTGTCGTTTTACAGATGAATACACTTTTTTTTTACTAGTGGTTTTCTGTAAAAAACACTTTTTAAAATTGCGGGTTTGTGATCTTATGGTGTTGTCTGTGCACTTTGGGTCAGATATTTGTGGTCCGATCACCGAGATACTTTATAGTTTTCAGCTCTTTTGTTTAGCTCAATGCTATTCCCCTTGTTAGTCCACCTTGTCTTTAGCTGACTACAGCCCAAGTATATTTTCAGAAATATTAATAATATTTCATTCAAGAACACAATTGTACATGTTTTCTGTCATTGCGCCATTATAATGTAATTTTTGCTCTGGGTCAAAAAACTCTCAGCACATGGCATGTTTGGACAGAAAACAATTATTCAATGACTAAATTAGTTTACAACTTGTCAATTATCTCAATAATCAGTTAGTCACATCCCTTGAATAATCCTATTTGAGAACAAAGTATGACTTGTCTCAAAGTACTCCTCGCCGCATGTTTGCTGTTTTACATTGTTCTTGCCAGTTACAAAAGCGAGTCACTTTGTCCAGATAAGGTTAACCTATTAGAATTAGTCATTACTCTGCTTTTATGTTCCTTTTCTTGCTCACGTTCCTTTGCAAATCACAGAACTGGTTTGGTGCTTTGGTACTATGGCTGTGGGGACCTTCTTGTTCTAAGTGATGTAACTTTACCTGCTTCTATTGAGCGCTGGTGAATTAGACTGGGCTGTAGTCAAACATACTTTTATTGTGAAGGGACAAAACACACTCGGAGCCTGCCTCAGATTTCACATGTGCTAATAATGAAAAGATCCAATGGAGAAACATAAAAGAGGTTAGTTTTAGTTCAACAAACAAAAAAGACTTCTCACAGGTTGGGTTGTAATCTGTTAAGAAAAAACAACAACTCTAGAGGGCAGTTGGCCATGGAATAATAACGCTATTTCACTACAACTGTACCCAAACAATTGTAAATGTGTAAATAGGTGTGAAGGTGCTTTGGAAGGTTGGGAAAAATATAGAATTAACTTGAAACTTGAACATTGAGTAATGCTTGTAAAATGTAGACCTTGTCAGAGCACAACAGGAAAACCTTAGTCTTATCTGCTGGCAGCATTCACTGTGCAACTTGACAGTTCCTTCTCCCAGGGCCAGCGAGTCCAGGTCTTGCTCAAGGCCTTTAATCTATGGGAAAAACCTGGAATACCCAGAACCGATGCTGATCCACCTCTGCTGGCTCCTCTCAATGTGGAAGAGCAGCCTATTCCAAGCCGTCTCTATGCTTAGGGCCTGGCACATAGAAATCTGCTAAGTTTCTCTATAATATCTATAATACAGTTTCCCTTTTAATCTTATAGTTCGTCATGTCAGAGTAGCTAGTAGATGTTTGTATCGTAGTTCGTTTTGTCAGGGCTTGTTGGAATGGTAATCAATAAAGTAAAATGCACCGGGGCAGGGGAGGTTCGCTCCAGAAACCAGGGAATAGTAACAACACAGACTCCATTAGATGATTATGAAAGGATCCAGGAACTTCAACAAAGAAGTAGAGCTGACATGTAGGTTTGTGGACAATACACTACTATTAGTCAACATATCAATGAAAGTACAACATCTGTTTATGTCCTAGGCCAGACTACAGTCCCTATCTGCCCCCCAAAGAGACGATCTGCTAGAATCTGTGCCGATGTTTGATCTAACAGCGCTGCAGTCAAATCCTCAACTTCCTCCAGCTGAAACTCTGCACTCTGCTCCAACTGCAGAGAAATGCCTACAGACATGGAGAGGCTTTTCTGTGGTGAGCCTCCTGACGACTGCCTCAGCAGAGTTCCACACATGGACTTCTACAACCTAGATAAAGGAATTTTGCGTCTTGTTCGTGCTGCGTGGAGCAACATCTTTGCAGCTGAGGACTGCCCAGGACCTGGAGAAGAACAGCGTAAAAGCCGGCATACAGTTTACAGACAGTTTGTATTGTGATAGCATGGGCTGGGTAACAGGGTAGTCAATGTAAGCTGCTGTGTTTGAAGGATAAGGGAAACTTACCTAGACCTGATGGGACAGTACACAGGTTTCAGAGTGAGACGCCTTCCTTGACTCCTCTGAATAAAACATTTTGAAAAATGCAAAGTCTTACTTATTTTATAATGTGCTGAGTATCTGATTTAAATGTTTATCCTGTCAAATTTCCAGTATTATGTACCCCAATAATTTACAAGGCATAAACTTCCATTATTATTATTTTACTAGACCTGAAACTTTATATACAAGAAATACATAATAATAATAATCCCCTTGTCTTGTGTCACAAGTTCTGCTGTTGGTAGTGCCTCAGATAAACACAAAAGTCCAAGGAGCTTTGAATCATCCTCCATAAGGCTTCTTCTTAACGACGGCCTTCTTGAGCTCAGGAATGTTGCTGTACGTCTTGACCTCTGTCAAAGCTTACACACTCCAGTTCTTTTTATTGTAGCACCATTTGTATCTGTAAAAGGATGTGAGTTTTGCAGTTAGACTTTGTAGTCCTACTTTAGAAAAGTGAAAGTTCAAAAATGAATAATATAATAATTTGAAGAAAGAAAAAAAAACTTTTTGTCCATCTTTGTTTTGTGTAAGACGACAGCCGTTACTTAGCTACTGTCGTTTTACTTTAACCACTCTGCATCTCTACATTGTGTTTATCCTCGATTTATGTTATACATTTACTTTTTTAACGTTGGATGCATCATGCAATATTTTGGGGCTTGACGCGAGTGCCTTGTGTTGATAAAGCGTGTGCTTGCTTTGTTTTGCTATGTATGTCGGTTAAACAAAAATTGTTCAAAGAAAGAAAAAACATCGGACAAAGGCAATAAGGCTGAAACGCTATCAAAATAAAACAAATATTGACATGTGCAATGCTTTGTTGAATTGAATTTTGAAGCCAAAACTGAGCCAGACCGCTTTAAATGCCAGTACTTAAATGGGCCGGTATAGTTCACTTAAGGCAGTAGCGATACTTTCAGACTGTCCCAATCTGCTCCGAAGCGAACCAGTGGAAACTCGGCTTAAGGGGGGCACTGTAACCTTGCAGAGAAAACTCAAATCATACATCTTCTTTTGAGTCAAACCTACTGTCCATTTGATTGTCCTGTGTTTGATTGTCCTGTGTTTAGACTAGATTACTTTAAGCCTTGAGGGATACATCCATCAGGTGTGGTCCTCGCAAACGCATAAAGCCAGGAAGTGTGAGAAGTGTGAGTGTTCCTCTGACTCAGGATGGGCTTGAGAGTGTGGGGACGGTCGTCATGGTGACCGGCCTGTTGTCCATAGAACACAAAGACATGTATTCTCTCTCCTCTCACCCCCATAACCCAAACCCCTCCCACAGCCCGAGTCCAGTGATGTCATGTTGTCCATTCAGATACACTGCCGCTCTTGTGTTACTTCAACCGCACCAACTGTCCATATGTCACCAACAATGTCATGTTCAAAAGCCCATTTATTCCCGGACTTTATCAGGCACAGAATTCTCAAAACAATAATCACCTTCACTCATATTTCAAGGCCATGTACCTGATTCTTCACGTAGTAGATCACAGTATATTGTAAAAGCAGGGCCAAAATTAGACCGCTGTGTCCTGTCTACATCATAATTATGAAACATTTTTATCAATCGCAAACACAGAAGTAATGCAAGTAAGCTTGTTATAGTTTTTGAGCAATGCTACGAAATGCACAGAATCTCCACTTTTCCCCATAAAAACTTGCTTAGAGCCTGAAAAATATGTATGTAAGGAATAGAAATTAAAGTGTTAATACATTTGGAGCACTATTAACAGTTAAAATGTTTTATGGTCTGAATAAGTTATTCAGTTCCTTTAACATTCTTGGCATACTGTTATCTGCGTTAGGGTTAAGAGATTAGTTTTTGTTTTGTATCTGTAGAAAAAGGTACTTCTAAGGCTCTTCAGTCTATGAATTCATATCTGGGGCAGTCTTTCCATCAATTCATATTTAATGTGTTTGTTGATGACCATCTGCTATTCAACCGTGTGTACGCACTAGTGTAGTGTTTGTTTTTTTGACTGTAGCTATTTTTATAAAGTGCTTAGAAAGTCCTTGTTACAGTCCAATATTACACAATGGCCTAACAAATCATTTCCATTTTACATAAACACTGCTCTTTGTTAGGAAGTTTGGTCTAATAGATCTTCAGATGCACTCTCTCTCCCTTCTATCATCTTGACGTTACAACAAAGTCGACACTTAAACAACTTTGTACTGTGGTCACAAATAGCAATTCTTGAAGGCTGGAAACAAAATATCCCATTTCCATTCCATTTTTTGCTTACACAGTAGTTAAAACCTCTATAAACATGTTCTGAAATACTTGAGGTTTTTGGCTGTTCAGCATTCAGTTAATATTGTCTTTTTTAGTTGTTTGGTCATAAAACATTCACTACTTAAACCGTCTTTATTCCGATCGATCCATCGTATAATGCCGCCCTCTGTTTGTGGATAAGGCGTCTGTATGTCGACTTGTGCAATGCGAAAAGTTCATCTTCAGGTGAAGTCGGTCTGGTATAGGCTGTAACTGAAGCCCTCAGCTGTCGGAGCGGCTGAGTCTCACGACCCACACATTCTGAATATAGAGCCACCAACAAACCCCCAGTGGTACAAATATGCATAACTATTTTGACAGTCTAGAAAGTGATATGCAAAGATCAACAAAACAACTTTTTCATAACCTTACAATATTTGGTTTTCAATAAGAACTTTAAATGATGAAGTTTGATGCAGGTTAATCAAGACATTCTGGATATGAACCCTTTTTGACCTGTATTTGACCTTTGACCATAAGGATTTTCCAGTAAACCAATAATGGCTACTCCGGGAGTAACAAACCCGGTTGCCAATGCCCGATCTCGTCTCTTGGAATCTAAGCTAGACAGGGTCTGGTCAGTACTTGAGGCAATGTCGATGTGTCTTAGACAAGACATTTCAGCCACATTAGCTAGTAAAGTGTTTTGAGTGCCTTGAAGGTGGAAACGCGCTGTATAAATACACTGTAATAATAATTATAGTGATAAACGTATTCTGACACTTTCAAATTAACAAGGAGATTTCTTTTTGATACTAATATTAAGGCTAATGCGCACCAAAGTGCATCATTGCTCTTAAAGGACAAATATTATGCATTATTTATATTGTTATTAGGCTTTAAAAATGCTCTTCAGTACCTTTAGTTTGTCATCTTAAATCTGAGAATAAATTACACATTTCAAAATAAATGGAATGTTTACTTTTAATTCTGGCCTCTCACTTCCTGATCAAACCACACAGTTGTTCTGATTGTGATTAGAGGCTGGCAATGATTTAAAAAAACAGCAGAAAAGATTCTCAGAGCCTCATCACAGATCGATTCTAACCAGGATTTATCAAAACTAGTATGAATAAAACTAAATGCACTTATGTTTTGGGCGAGGGAACAATGTTAGAATATGAGTAAAAGCTCAAAGTACATTTTGGATAATACTGTATGCGTAATTTAAACGGCTTTAAAACAGCTCTTGTGGTGCTTCAAATAGGATTTTCTGCAGATTACTGAGAACCACGGCGCAAGGCTGTGTGAAGAGAGGAAAGACGGTGGTTTGAGCAGGTTACAGTGAGTTTAGCAAGAGACAAGAGTTCTGTGCTCAGGGAAAAGCAGGAGAGGAGCAGGTGCTTTCTCTGCCTCTGCTGCTCTCCATTTTTTCCTTGGCATTTTTTCCACGACTAGCACTATTCCAGTTGCGGTGGATTAGTATGCAAGTCTAAGCGGTGCCGGAGTTCTGCCAAGACCCTGTCGAAAAGGCCCCTAACCTTGATTAAATACATGCTCCTAAACCCAACCGTAATCCAAACAATAACCTGATTAAGAAATAAACTATTGTAAAACATGAGCATTTGTTAGCATAGCACCAATGCAAAGGCAGAGACGAGCTGAGAATCTGCAGATACGCCTGGCAGCTGTTCTCTAACTCCACTCTGGAAGCTTGGCCCGTGTCTCCTGTGTTTTTCGCCGAAGTGTGGATCTCTTTAACCCTGTAATAAGGTTTGTTAAGCTCTGATTGAATTGGAGCATTAGCGATTGTGCAGTTGTCTGAAGGAGGCCTGTATAAGTCGTTCATTCTGCGTCGTCTCCTCTGAACGCGAGCCAAGTCCTCGGCCAATAGTGCTGTGTGTGAGGAATAGGGAGGAAGCAGTTTTTTTTTCTGAATCAGAGGCCAAGAAAGTCTGAGAATGCACCACCTGGGTTTAAAGGGTCCATGCAAAATCGACTTTTAACCGTGTTATTTTGTTTTCTCATCAAAAAACACCTTGTTGTTGTGTTTTGTTTAACTCTAGTTTGAGTGACCCTGTCTGTTTTGTCTGTTTTGACTCTTGATCTCAAATGCCTTGTCTTGTCATTATGCGCAATCTAGAAAGTGCTTTAAAATCCATAAACCGTAAGCAGCAGACGCATGCATTTTTCGCTGGTTCAAATTGACTACACTAAAATGCACCTCAAATCTGAAGCTTGCATCTCTTGTTTTAGCCAGCTTCAGCAGAGTATTACTTATTCTTTTTACCGTTTGTCAGCAAAATGTGGTGATTTTTGTGGTGATATTCATTCTTGCACTCACCCAATTCACAACCTTTGCCCTATCTACTTTAAAACGTGTCTAAACTTACTCTTAAATAGAAAGATTCTGTCCTCAGCTCTTGCCAGAAATGTGACAAAAACCTCATTGTTTGTTAATGTGGAGCCACTTCTCTCTTAACTCAAACCCTTAACCTCTTAATGCGACCTGGTTAGCCTTGATTGAATTTGTTGAGAGTCATTTTCCAATTGTCGAGTTCAACACAGCTTTTGCAAAACTGAAAAAAGAACTAGCAACCATACGTTTTGATGGTATGTTCCTTTGAAAACATGTGAATTTCTAACAATCTTTTTGCTACGGAACAAGGTCAAGAGTTCACTGTCCAACCCTGTCCATTCTTTCTTTCCCATTTGAGTCCGCTATCAAATGTATGGCAGCGTGCCCAAAACATTGTTAGAAATCTATGCTGGCAAACAATAGAGCCTCATTAAAAATTAAAGCATAACGGATGGAGTTATTGGGTCTGCCATGTCGCCAAGAATGATAAATGGGAATGTAGAGGTTTTTACACAGCGCTTCTTCTCTGCTTGATGCTGTGTTAAAACATTGTAATAAAAGTCAGGACTTGGAGAAATATTGAAAGCTGAGAAGGGGCCAGTCGGATTTTGATACTGAATATTAATTGCAGCTTTTTTTATAGGAAGAAGCAATTACGACTACTCAAAGGGGCAGTGAATTTTACAAACTCTTAATCATGGTGGAGTGAAAGTGATGTTAAATGTTTGCTCACCAACTAAAGAGCTGGTGCAAGATACATCGCATTACAAACTGCAGTGACCATGAAAACCTTACACTGCGGCAGCACTGATTAAATTAAAGGCCAAAGGGAGAAAAGTGAAGTTATTGTAAGCACAAAGTAGAAACAATGAGCAAATTTGGCCAAATATTGATGGATGGAAGACAATTGGATCAGAATATCTAGTTAACTGTGTGTTACAAGTACAGCTTTGACTTGTTTTAGCTTCTTTGTGCCCTCTGCTGGCTTGTTGTATGGGCTTAGATAAACATAAGTCAGGGTTCAGATTAAGGATTTTCACTTGTATAGCGATGCTGCTAAACAATCCGTTAATTTTTTCAAATTTGTATAGCAATTTGATAATTGCATAGCAAAACACGAAAGTGACTAACAATCAATATTTTCCATTGATATAACACGATTATTTATTCAAAATGTATTTGAAAACATATTTAAAAAAAATCCTAACAAATGAACTTTTAAACATTTTTAAAACTTTTTTTTTTTAAGCAGAAAACTTGCAAATAAAATTAGTTGTTGAACAAATTAATTAACACTAAGTTAGATTTGCCTTATTTACAACTTTCTTCCATATCATCATCAATCAGATGACTATTTGCAGGAGTCTCATTTACATATTGTCTTTACACTCACAAAAAATATGTGTTAAGCTTCTGATGGAAAAATAAAGGCTGCTGTGGTGTCCACCATGGTGTATTTATTTTTGTTATTCAAATTGTACCTCTCCATTTGACGTTCCATTCCAGCTATAAAATGTTTCCATTTTTTGCTTTGCTATTTGATGACGGTCCCTAAGAACTTCGTCTCGGCTACGGCTGCACATTTGATGACGGTTCCTAAGCACTCGTCTCGGCTCCGGCTGCACATTCGAAGCTGTGCGATTCGCTGCGCCCAAAATACGCATCTGATTGTTAAAAACGAGGTTGTAGTCACTTGGCAGTGTAAATATGAGTATTTTGGCATGTGAATGATCTGCAAAGACTTTTGCGTTTAGGAGCTATTGACCTGTCAATATCTGTGACGCTAACTTTACCGCACGTGGCTCCTCCCACTTTCAGACTCGCGATCTGAGACAGCAGCGGGACTCGTCATGACAACACAGCGTCCTACATGTGTCATGCCGTTATTGATGATCGATTGACGAGTGATCAGTACTTTTTAGGCGCTTTGGTTATACAATTGAACACACATTTTTGTATCGCAAAAGCTGCGATACAAAAGCCCTTTTTTCTGACAAACGCATCGCATTTGAGAGAAATTGCGTCGCATTTTGCGATGCCATACCGCTTCTGAACCCTGTAAGTCCTCAGATATAATAAACCTTTTTGCATATTTGCAGATTATTACAATATGTGATGGGAAAGCGACACTCATATCTTTTATTCCCAAGTTTATGATCGATAAAAATGCCGTTGTCCAGGTTCGAAAGCAAAAGAAAATTAATTCTGTCTGCTGGATAAAAGAGGACATATGTTTTGTCACTCCTAAGTAGCTTCTTCAGTTCACAACGGCTGAGCAATTTTAGAGAATTGCCATGTATTGCCGTTGCGAAATATTAACTGATTGATGAATTTGATGAATGAATGAATTAAAAAAAAATTGTTTCTCAATAATATTTCAGGACCTTTTTGTTATTTATAGATGACGTTCTATGATCAAATGTAATTGCAGTCTTTGTGATTTCATACAGTGAAAAGCAGACGGGGACACTTTCTGTTCTTTTTTTTCTTTTTTCTTTAACTTTCCAAATTTAAAACATTAATCAACAACAACAAAAAAAGACACATAACAAGAAATTAGATTTTCTGTCATCCATTTATAAAAATGCCCTTTTTCAGTCATATTCCATCTCTTATCCGATAAAACACAATGATTTTTATATCTCTCTCAAAGTGGATCCGCTCATGGGACAGGCCTTATAACAGCTTCTCTTGTCTCTCCTCATGTTGTCGTCCCGCGCTTAAAAAACATGTGACTGTGCCCTCAAAGTGCCGTTCTCCCAGAAACCCCCAGGGCCACTGGTTTCACAGCAGGCCCTGACTGTGGGAGGCCCCGACATGATAAAACATGGCTCCAAACAAGGGCCCATTCACTCGCTATCCACTTCTGACACTACATGAGCTCATGGCCCAGAATACTACTGTCTTGTGATGGAGGCTGCGCTGGGTTCCCATTGCGACAGACGGAGAGAATTTTAGGGTTTTACATGGAAGAGCTGACAAAAGGAAAAAGTGGATTACCACTTAATCCATTCAATTAAGCAAATTGTGTGAGGATTTATTCTGGATGCCCTGGTTGTAAGTTGTGGCCTGACTAGTATCAGTGACTATATCAAAATGATAAGGCTTGAGGTTAGACCTGGTTACCTTCTGGTTGAAAAGTGAACACTTAACAATATTTTTATCAGTGCCACCAAAAGTAATATTGGTTAAAACATATTTTAAAACATGATTGTAAAACTGTATTTGATTTTGAAAGTTTTCACATTTGTCCTTAACTGTTGGTTGGATTCCTTAGAGGTCAAAAGTCGTTAAACAAATGACATTGACGCTGTGTGTTTTTGGTGCTGTTTTTGTTACTGGATCTTTTACTGCATTGGGAGAGTACATGCAGAGCAGCGAGACTGCGACAGGCCTTTGAACTGTGCATAACAGTAACATTTACAAACCACACCGTTGAGTCATGACTATAAATGAAGCATTTTTAAATTCTCACAGTGTAAATATACAAACATACACAAATAACTCATGTGAATAATATTATTCTCTAAATACCACAGGGTCACTCTGGTCTTTATCAGAGAGTTTCAGAAAACTTTTTGTTTTCATCCAGATCCGTCAGAGTTGTATGGGGGCACTTACGCGCACTCTGGTGGTGCAGATGTGTATTACAAGTATATTTATTAGACAAGACAAATAAAAGGTGCTAGTTAACTGGGCAAATGTTTACATCTCGGTTAAACATGAACACCCCTATCTCCCATCACAAATACCTAATCAATCAATACTTGTCAATCTATTATTTAATCGATAAACCAGTACATAATTTATCACTTCACTTACTTTTAGGTAATTAAACGTATATTATCAATTTTATTTTTTTCCCATCACAATAAACCATTATATGACTGGTGTGTCTTACCCTAGGCCACAGCAACTGACAACTGTATAAGGCTTTAGCGCATTTTAAAACGGCTGCCCCTTAGATTGAAATCAAATGCTTAATGCGTACCTTGCGACTCACCCACAGTACACAGTGTTATTGAGTTTGTTAGCATCACTTTTCTCTTGGCTCTTTCTGCTTCCCTTGTTTTGAATATAGCCCTCCTTTTCCACATTGGCCCTGCTGCTGCGTTGGTCCAGATTGTGCTGCTGGTTCACGCCTGCTGCCTCATCACTGTGCCATGTGTCGCCGTGGAGACCAACAGTTGTCCGCTGGCACTGGGGCTCTTGTTTGTTTGGCTGTATTTCCATCAGCTGATTCATAAATACACACACTCCACATACTGCAAGGATTACTGCCACAGGGCTAGGACAGAGCAAGTGGTGCAATACAGTTTTGTTTAGAACGACAATGTTAAGTGGTTGGTTTTTGTGGCTTTTTTTATTTGGTTCAAGACCGTGAAGAATTTCATGTGAGTATTTGTGCATTTGCAAGTACCATCTGCATTAAGGCTACATTTGAAGCTAATGTTACTATTTCTACCATAGCCACTTGTAACGTATTCATTTCAGAGCTCAATTGTTCTGAAATATTAGCTATTTTAATGGTAATAGAAAAAGCTTCAGTTGTAGTCATCTGGACTCCGTTTGAAAAAATAGACGTTTCGACTCTCATCCAAGAGTCATTGTCAATAAAAGAATTTAGATCGAGAACTCTGATATTAATACTGTTCTGTGGTAAGACCCACCCATTGGGCGGAGCCTTCCTGAAGTAGAAAGAGTTGTTTGTTTCAACAGAAACTCCCCCCTTGTATCTACCGAGCTAGCCTATTCAGAATCTTAATGGGCTATTAGAATCCTCTTTGTCTTTGTGAGACCCTGGCTCAACCACCCTGAGTACCTGATTAGCATCCGAATGTCCTTGTCCTGGTCCTCTACCTTTCCAGGGGTTCAGTAACCCATTATAAATAACAGGAAGATTGAACCTTAGCCCTCCATTTCTGTTTAAAGAAGGTCTTTCTTTTTTAACAAAAATAGCTTCCTTGACTCCTCTTTCAAACCATCTTTTCTCCCTGCTTAAAACCTTCACCTCACCGTCTTCAAACGAGTGATTAGAGGCTTCAAGATGGAGATGCACGGCGCTCTGTGGTCCTGAACTTGTATTTCTTCTGTGCTGATAAAGCCTCTTGTGTAGAGGCTGTTTCGTCTCACCTATGTAACGTTCTTTACAGCTTTCTTCACTGCATTGGATCGAATAAACTACATTGCTCTGTTTTTGAGTCGGCAACTTGTCCTTTGGGTGAACCAGTTTTTGTCTTAAAGTGTTTCCTGGTTTAAAATAAACAGGGACTTCGTGTTGTCTAAAAATTCTCTGCAGTTTTTCCGACAGGCCAGACACATAAGGGATAGAAACACCCTTCCTTCTCTGTTCAGTTTCCCTTTTGTCCTGCTTCTTGGTTCTCTTCACTCACAGGCTGAGAGGGCATTTCGGACATGTTTTTCCTCTTTCTTCTTGCCCTCTGAACTGGTGGGCACACCTTGAGCTCTGTGTTGTAAGGTTCTGATCACACCCAGCTTGTGCTGTAGTGGGTGGTTGGAACCAAAGAGCAGATACTGGTCCGTGTGTGTAGGTTTCCTATATACTTCTATTTGGAGTTTCCCGTCCTCTCCTCTGATCGTGGAACAATCAAGAAAGGCCAAGCGATTCTCCTTAGCGTCTTCTCTTGTAAACCTGATATGTGGGTCCACCGCATTGATGTGATCAGAGAAGGTTTCCAGCTCTTGTTTCTTGATTGTTACAAAAGTATCATCGACATAGCGGAGCCACAGTTTTGGGGCTATGCCTGAGAATGAGGACAGTGCCTTCTTCTCAAAGTGCTCCATGTACAGGTTGGCCACTATGGGAGAGACGGGCGAGCTCATGGCACAGCCATGAATCTGTCTGTAAAATTGTCCCCGGAATTGAAAGTAAGTGGTGTTCAGACAGATGTCCAACAGTTTACATATGTGTTCAGGTGTCAGTTTGGTCCTTTCCTGTAGGGTGGTGTCTTCCTGCAGTCTGATCCTCACCGCTGCTACTGCATCAGAGGTCGGGATGCAGGTGAACAGGGACACAACATCATATGAAACCATGAGGTCATCTGGGTCCAGTTGGAGATGTTTCACTTTATCCACAAAGTTGTGCGTGTTTTCCACATGATGTACCGAATTCCCCACAAGCGGAGACAATATAGTTATTAAATGCTTGGCCACATTGTAAGTGATGGAATCTGTGCTGCACACTATGGGTCTGAGAGGAACCTCCTTTTTGTGTATTTTTGGAAGGCCATAAATGCAGGGCATGGCTTCACCAGGATACAGTCTGTAATACAGAGGCCGGTCTATCACTTCCTCTTTTTCCAGCCTTTGTAAACAGTCTATCACTTTCTTCTTGTAGCCACTGGTCGGATCTCTTTTCAAGCGCTCGTATGTGGAAGTCCCTGTTTATTTTAAACCAGGAAACACTTTAAGACAAAAACTGGTTCACCCTAAGGACAAGTTGCCGACTCAAAAACAGAGCAATGTAGTTTATTCGATCCAATGCAGTGAAGAAAGCTGTAAAGAACGTTTCATAGGTGAGACAAAACAGCCTCTACACAAGAGGCTTTATCAGCACAGAAGAAATACAAGTTCAGGACCACAGAGTGCCGTGCATCTCCATCTTGAAGCCTCTAATCACTCGTTTGAAGACGGTGAGGTGAAGGTTTTAAGCAGGGAGAAAAGATGGTTTGAAAGAGGAGTCAAGGAAGCTATTTTTGTTGAAAAAGAAAGACCTTCTTTAAACAGAAATGGAGGGCTAAGGTTTAATCTTCCTGTTATTTATAATGGGTTACTGAACCCCTGGAAAGGTAGAGGACCAGGACAAGGACATTCGGATGCTAATCAGGTACTCAGGGTGGTTGAGCCAGGGTCTCACAAAGACAAAGAGGATTCTAATAGCCCATTAAGATTCTGAATAGGCTAGCTCGGTAGATACAAGGGGGGAGTTTCTGTTGAAACAAACAACTCTTTCTACTTCAGGAAGGCTCCGCCCAATGGGTGGGTCTTACCACAGAACAGTATTAATATCGGAGTTCTCGATCTAAATTCTTTTATTGACAATGACTCTTGGATGAGAGTCGAAACGTCTATTTTTTCAAACTGAGTCCAGATGACTACAACTGAAGCTTTTTCTACTATGGAACACGCCTGGACGAATGAGGGATTACACCGACACATTTTAATGGTAACTATTTATAAAATCTGCCAACTTAGCTATTAGTACTGTCCTCTACAAACAACATGTGGAGTCTTTGTAATAAATATTTTTAGACCCCGACTAACATCTTCCGAATGCATGTGATTCTTAAGGAGTGTTCCGACCGCTGCCTGTGCATTTGAAAACCGGTGGTTTGAACGCATCCTGGATGCGCGTCTGAAAAATAAACTCACAACAGATGCACGTCTAATGCACATGCGCGGCCGAGGAGTTGTATTTTTCGGTGTGGCTGTTTTCTTTGTATGATGGTAGAACAGGTTGAGTGCATGTATTTCAATGCATTTTTATGAATAAAATACAAGATACATTTTATGCCATTCTGGCAATGTGATAACATCTCTAAGGAAGGGCCCCTCCCCTAAGAAAAGTGATATAGGGCATAGTCCGAACCTTCATTTTCTTAAGATTAAACATAGAACACATAACAAGACCAGAGAACATGACCAGAGAGTGAAAACCAAAATAAAAAGAACGGTAAACATTCAAAGAAGCAAAATCATGGCATATTTAAATTTAAAGTGAAGATTCTTGGGATTCATATTTGAAATTGAATTGCAAAATCCTTCATAGTTTTCTGGATAAAAAAGGGTTAAAACACAATTTTCACTGTAAAATTCCTAATAACTTTTCCCTAATAGACGTGTTTGCTGCCTTATTGGTCAGATAACATGCCATGCTCATGTTCCCTCAGGCTGTATTGGCTTTCCTTTTGGCCCATGGGACGTCCCATATCAGCGAATCATAATTAACTATAGGCTAATCCCCTCCCGGTGGCCTCTGCACGACATGGCTACTCCGGTCCAAAATCACTTGTTTAATTACTGCTGTAGAGAAACCAAGGCTTGGAGGGAGTTTCGCTTCCAAAACGTTGTAATTGAAGAGGGATCATTCAAGCGATAGGTCTGAGATTGGCATGGGTCTGTTGGTCTTTTAAGGGTCTTTGGTTGGACTGCTTGTTGTTCAGATAAAAGGTCTAAACGTCTTGCCATATTGAATGGCTTTGTTGGTGGCCAGCAGGGATTCACTTTACAGCGTGAGGTTGATAAGTAGCACAATAGGGCAACTTGGTGGTAATGCAACCTTGTCTGAAGCTCCGGAAAAATGTTTTGAATTTTGAAAATGGAATGGTCAAAGTTGGAAATTTGTTCTCTGCATTTTTTCCATCTTTCTGTGACTCTTCTATAAGTCTGTGATTGGGTTGATTGTGGACAAAACCAGCGCAGAATAGAGATGTCGCAATGTCAAATCCTAGTTTTGCAGTTATAGTGAGAAGTAGCATCACATTTTTACAATTATTCACTGTTATTGATACTCTGACCAAACATTATTACTTTGATTCCCATTTACATCGTCTGATAGATCACCATTCGACCATATGTGACCAGTTTTTATCAAATCTAAAAATCTTCTGAATGATAAAGTGACGGGCCTGTACCTGTTTTTTAAAGTAATAAAGTAAAATTAGTTTTGCCCCAGTGTAGATATATCATAAAACAACTTCTTGGTTTGAAAATGAGTCAGCTGTGTGCCGTATGCATCTAATTATAAAGCATTTTCATTGTCTACAAACCAGGATGTATAGCAACGGAGCACTGCAAAACCTTGTTCTGTCTTTTAAAGTTATGAAAAGTGTTTAGAAACTAATCTCAGTGAATAATTAGGATGCTATAAATGTGTTGAGAAATAACTTTGGGCCGCTGCAAACCATTTAAAATCCATTTGTTTTGTTTTAAGACACTCAAAATCAGGTATGCAAGAGGCAGCGCAAGAGTTATTGTGACATAAACTGACAGATAAAAATGCTATGTAATGTTTACCTTTTTGGAGGTAGATTTAATTAAAACTTCTACAATGTCATGAGTGTTATTTTTTAATCCTATCGTTTAAAATGTGTCACGATTATCGATTACCGTTTCATTTTCACATCACTACTGCAGAATTTGACCTACCTACAAGTCCAGGAATTGAACCGGGAACTTTTTTGATGTTAGACAAGATTTTTCGATTTGCCACACACATGCAGGACTGTGAAATGTTTTGCCCAAGAAGACAATGGACAAATGCAAAAGATTGATTCGCCAACTATATGATTGCCTGTTCCAAATTTGCCAAATGAGGTACTTATAGACATGTGGGTAAAATTAGAATCCTCGTTGCTTTCTAACAAAACATTCTCCGCGCTTGTGCCATCTTTCAATGAAGAATGCTTATTTGAGTTGACATTTTTTAACAAATTCATAAGACAGTAGGCTCCTTGTAATAGCAGTGTTGTTAACCCCGGGAGAGCTTGCCTGCTTTATTTCCCCGAAGTAGATTGAGTGTGCCGTGTTTTAGCCGTTGCATAATGCCTCACACACAGTGGAACAAAGTGGTAATAAAGAAAAGTGGATCCCAGCCGCCGGCCCGTGACGCAGTGTTTTGTGAGTATTTAGAGAATGTTGATTTTCTGCAGAGGAGGAGACAGCCATGTGTGGACTGTACTGGGGTCAGCTGGTCCACAGACACACGGCTCCAGAAGCAAGGTAATGGAGCAAGACCTCTAAAGTGCTAAGTGCATTTCATCAGGGGGAAGATTATCTTTTTAAAGATGTTATGTTGTTAAAGGACACAGATTATGCATTGTTTGTATTGTTATTGCTCTTTAGTAATTGTATTGTTACATGCTCTTGAGTAAACTTTTGCATTAGAATCTGATAGTTTTGAAAAGCATGCTTTACAAATCAACATTTGGTATTGGCAATTAACATGGGGGAAAAAACAAAAGCTAGACATTAGCATCTTGCCCAACAATAATGACTGCAGAAATGCTCAGAACGAGTCTGGCGAAGATTTATGCACTTAAATACAGTGCAAAAGATCTCCAAATCTGTACCTATGATGTGTTTGAAACTCTGTGTTTTTGTGAGGCTCAGAAAGAGAGTCAACAGGGTTAATGAATTGAGCATGAATGAAGCTAAATAAAGCTCCAGGGATGTTTTTGATGTAGTAACCGCAAAAAAGTCAATTTTGCATAATATGTGTCCTTTAAATTTGGAATGCAATTCTCAAATATCCTAAAACAACTTCCCTTTGACAAAGAAATCTGAAATTAATCTGATTTTTTTTTTAAGAAGAAACCAAGAATTTCACAATTTATATTCTAATTTTGATTTAGCATCTTTCCTTTGGTGCCCTGTTTGAACTAAAGCAACAATAGTACTTTAAACAATCATTGTATAGATTAGAATGCACTGAGGATATAAGCAGGTGAAATGAGGCTAATGACGAAAGCTGCCGGCATTGAATATCGTTTAGCTACATTATAGTAACTCAATGACATCATGCAGTGGGACCTAGCATTTTGAGCTCTGCAGAGACAAGCCTATACATTTGCAATTGTTTTTATGAAGAAGCAACAAGAATACTTGGGCATAACACTAGAATTATTTACAGAATCTTTGAAGGACTTCAAAACTGTCTGACCGGCTAAAGTGTACAGGTCCCATTCATAAGCCCATACTGCTGAGGTCTCGCTGTCAGCTCAGGTAATTACAGCCGAGAGTGAGCGAGGGAAGAGATCCTGTTACTCGCTTTCAAGGATCAGCTCCCACGGCCAGAGGAATGTCATATTAGACTTTCCATGGAGTGAAACGCCAACATGAACTGACTGACTTACTTTTGGCAGAGTTGGGTTTGCTTTATAAGTTTGATTGTGGCATATTAACAATAGTGCTGCGTTTCATACTTGGCGAGGCTGAAGAGGCTGATGCTTCTGCTGCTGCGGAGATGGAAAGGCAGGTGTGTGTGGCACATGGCTGATAAGAGAGATTGAAGGAGAGGAGAGGGAGAGAATGCATAATGTGAATGGTTTGAGGAGCTTGAGGAGTGAGTGACTGTGATTTGATTGACAGTGACAGACGTTTGACAGAAGCAAAGAAATGCAGAGCAAAAACATTCAAAGAAATTCTTGGACACAATCTGTAAACTTTGTAATTGCCCAATGCCTGTAAGTTGGTTGCCTCGTATGTTTTTAAAGCAGAGGTGTCTGAACTATGGCCCGGGTTAGGGGTTAGGGGTTAGGGATATTCGTGTTAGCCCTCATAGGGATCCTGCTATTGGTATTGACCCAGTTGAGTCGGGCCGCAAGAGCCCAGACTCCTGCGGCAAGAGCCGCAAGAGCCCAGTTGAGTTGGGCCGCAGGAGCCCAGTTGAGTCGGGCCGCAAGAGCCCAGTGTAGTCGGGCCGCAAGGGCCCACATACCGATACCAATTGTTTCGATCCGAGACAAACAGATTGCAGATAAGCCGATGTGCCCTGTAATTTAATTGTAATGTTTAACCACAAATCTTTTTTGCAGTGTCCTCTTCGCACTGAAGTGTTAAAATAAAAATTTACATTAGATTGGTTTGTTTGAAAGAGGACATTGCAATTTGATATGAATAAACATTACAACATGAATACAGAACTAGCCAAAAAACGTGAAATTGCGTGAAATGGGGATGAGAGAGGGAAAGACATGCAGGAAATTGTCAGAGCCTGATTCAAACTCACGACCCTGTGTGTGCGTTTTTAAGTTCAGGCAAATATCAGCTTGTGTAGGAGAATTAGGATCGATAGTTGATGCGCTAAGAACCGCAAATATTGTCCCAACTGATTTATCAATCCATCTCCAATCATAGGCAGTACATTTTACTGTAATTAATCTTCTATAACCTTTATAACATCACATTGCATTGAGATACAGACCTAAAGACAGAAAACCAATACATTAAAAAACACATTAATAAGAGTGCAAAAACAAACGGTAAATTACTTCTTTATGTGATTTGACACCTCTGGCGCTTAATGATTCTATTAATGAAATATTGTGTGATGCTTCTGACAAGATAATGATTGATTCTGTAATCCAAGTGTCACATAGTAACAAAGCCGCCGGACCAGACGGGTTGTTTGCTCTATTATTAAGAACTTGCAGGGAAGAATTAGCCCCTTTCTAAGCTCTTCTTAGACAAACACAAGGAAAAAGTCTGTCATAGTTCTGGTGCCTAAAAAGATATAACCGTTAGCGTGTAATGACTATAGGCCTTAACCTCTAATGCTGTAAAAGCATTAAAGGTTTTAATGGTTTTAATGGTTTTAATGGATTGGAAACCCAGCTGTAAAATGCAATTCACAGATTCTTGGATTGGTAAGATCAGGGGTGTGTCCACTCTGACCGCTCCACAGACCATCTTTGGGCAGTCAGTTGTGACACAGGCTCTAAAGATCATTAATGACCCCTTTAATGTGCTCAACAATCAGTATGAGCTCATGCAGTCTGGAAGGAGATGCACTGTAGAATTCCCTTATGTAAAAGCTACAGGTGTAAAAGCCTTTCTTGCATCTGTGAATTACGATATTTCAATTTCACCAAAATAGCACATTGTCACAGGGAACAGATGACGATTTGAGTTTGATCACCCATAGGGCTGTGTTCAAAATATCGATACGGTGATATATCGTAACGGACTTCGTATCGATACGCATATCGATATTGAGTCACAGTATCGATATTTTTTTAAATGTATTATATATATATATATATATATATATATATATATATATATTTTTTTTTATGGCCCGTAGGCTTTAAACGAGGTGGAATAGTACTTTTGATCTGCTGTTTGTGCTGCGCTCCTCTCGGTCGAGGTGAGATGGAGCTGTGGACCTGATCAGACACTGATCTGTGCAGAAGATGCTGCTGCAGCATGTTCAGACCAGGCCAATTGTTTGGCATGAAACATGCAATACTTTACGAGAATGTGTTCCATATATTTCTATTTGGATCAGTTGGATGTATGAAGTTATTAGATTATAATGGATTTATATATAAGTGCTTTGTGGATAAACATGAAATTTCATACATCTTCTTATTCAGAGTAAAAACATTACCCATTTGGGACATTTTTAAGACATTTTTTTCAAAAATGTATCGGGATACGTATCGTAATGAGGGAATTGTATCGGAATATACAAGTATCGGGATACGCATCGTATCGTAACCCCTGTATCGGGATACATATCGTATCGTGAGGGTCTTGGCAATACCCAGTCCTAATCACCCATGTCGCTAAGCTGTAATACCAAGCTTTATTAAAGGTACAGTGACTCTTTCAAGGCTATCTAAATGACTCACCGTATTGACCACCAGTTTGTGATCCTCCACTTGGTATACGTTTCAATAAGTGGCCCTTGGTATAAACAGATGGGACACCTCTGCTCTAAAGACTTCCCCCACACTGCACGCTGACCTGTCCCAGTGCAGTGAACGCCTCTCGGTTTCCTGAAGGCAGGGATTTCATTGTACACACACTACCACACAAAACGAGGATAAACTGCAGGATTGTTGAGAGCTTTGTGCCGCGATCCATTCAGTAAAACTCGGGAGGGGAAAGAACCGGGTCAAATCTAAATGCAGGAATTATGTGTGCAACAATGTCCAGGGAGTGGCCTCTTCAATCTGAGGATGTAGGCTTTAGGACAGAGGAGAGGAAGCAAGGAAGGAAGTAAGGATGGATTGTGTTAGTGCATTTTACAAGGCAAGATTAAATTTACGTTCATATTATATCAAGCAAGATAATATAATCATAATGCACCTTTCTAGATAGCGAAAGAACCGTTTTGTATTATTCATTCTTTACTTTGTTGTAAGATGTTTGTTGCTACAGCTGCCCAGGGGCAAACTGACGGAAACATGGCTGAATGAAACGGTTAGACCAGGATTCCAACTGCTAATCTTCCATGCTTGACCACCCGAGCTAAAATGGAGAGGATTTATTATTTTTTATGTGAAAGTACAGTATATGGGGTAGGGATTTATTTAGAATTGCATGTTACGGCTAAAGACGTCATTATGTCATATTAACAGCATTAGCTCTGGTTATATTCAGTGTCAGTTCAATTTCTGCATTATATATTCACATAATGATAGAGGTGTAAATCTGTGTTTCATGCTATTTGTTTCAGATTAAAATGTTGTGGCTCTCGATTGAGAGTTGGTTCTTGATTCAAAATAACTTTTTCAATCACAGTTTTTAAATAATTTGAATCAGATTTGTTACAGAAAAAACAACAAAGTAATAGGTTTAGGTGTTAGGGTTGGGGTCAAATTTATGTGCATTAATCCTTCAGACATTTTGGGCTTAGTAGGGATGGTGTTAATACATCATGGTTATTCAGGTCAATAGAATCTTAAGTAATAGAGATAATAATAATCAGAAACAGCTTTTGCACTTAAACCCAGAGGAGGTGAACTCTCAGCTTGTATCGACTGAACTACAAACAGAATTGCATTAGTGGTATGGAAAAATTTTAGTAATCGTGAATAATCATGAAATAAATTGTGATTTTTCTTTGACATTTGATATTCTATAGTACATCTCAATTCTTTGTTCCATAAGCTCCACCACCTGTCCAGTATAGCTGACATTCAAAGCTTGTCAAAAGTCAAATTCCTCCCTTTTCAGCACTTTTCCCTCCGATTCCCCTCAGCCTGTCGATACGTAGACGCCTGACACGATAAGCACCTCCTATCTGCTGCTCCGTCGAGGCAGTTTAAGAGCTCAGCAGCACCCCTCCTATCGCCCCGCGCCATCTCATCGCAGCGAGAGCCGTGTCATCAGTAAATCCTGCCCGCCCGGCTGGCTGGAATCGGCGAGGTTCAGCTGTTTTTTGTGTACATGAGGCAGAGCGGTGATGGACGAGTGACAAGCGGGCCAAGCAGACGCGGGAGTGACGCCAGATCGACCCGCTTCAATAAGAGCTAATGAAGTATCGGCCGGCTCCTCTGTGCTTACTGAGCAGCAGAAGCAGCAGAAGAAGAAGCAGAAGCAGCAGCAGGGGCCAAGAATACAAGTGGATCTATGAAAGAGCCGCTTTTAAGTAGTTTAAGCTGTTCGAAGAGCTCAAGTGGGTTTTGAAATGCGGATTAATATGGCAAATTCAGGCATTTGTAATTACCGTTTAGAAATACAGTTTAGCATTAGGTTTTAGGGCTGTAGTCATTCAACAAAAATGTATTAATCGATTTATTATTTTATTTAGATTATAAGGATTTATATGGGACAACAGCAGGAAGAAGGTTTTGTGAGTTAGCTGAATCATGAGTGTAATCTACCTTTTTACTAGAGCTGGGTTGAAAAAATTGATTTTCCGATTTTTAATCGATTCGCATATTAATGACCGATTATCGATTCGTATGTCCAAAGATCGATTTAAAAATATATATATATATATTATTATTATTATTTTTTAATTTAAATTTCTTTTTTTTTGTTTTTGTTTTGTTTTTTGAAAAATGCTCAACGTTTACATTTTATGCTTCCAGTTTCAGTACTGGCAGTGTGTGAGCAGTTTTAAAATAAAAATGCTTTTGGTAGCAATCGCTTTTGGGTGAATTCTTAATTATTTTCAAGCTTTTAATAATGCACTGGTTAGTGTCCCAGTAGGAATCCACTGTTGCAGATGTAGTCACCTCAATGATGTCCTCCATTTATTGTCCTGAATTATCTTTCTTGAAGGTAGATTGACCCTTAACCTTTTCATCAGTCTTCCATCAGTAACTACCAATACTTGTAAGATTTGCTGTTTAATATTGATATAATACTAGTTTTAATATGTTGCTTCTCTACACAGTCATGAAGTGAAGGAAACGGTTCAAATACATTTTTCATTTTTAATAACGCTAACCCCCGGATCGAATCGAAGTCGGATCGAATCGGAAATCAGATCGAAATCGGATGGAATCGGATGGAATCTGAGAAAATCGAAAAAAAAAAAGACTTTGAAACGTAAAAATCGGAATCGAATCGATTCTTGAAATTTGAATCGAAACCCAGCTCTACTTTTTACATATAAATACACTGTTTCCTTGTACTTTTTTGTATAATGAGCTGTTTTTGTATGAACTCCTGTGCAGTTGTAGTCTTGTGAGTGAATTGTACATACTTAAAAATATTGTGATAGTTAATAGTTTCTAGAGCTTATGGTCATGCCCCATTTTTATATCTATCAAAGGGTTTATTCTTTAGTCAACCAAAAATGTCTTTAGTCGCTATTTTAAGTTTGAATTGATTAGCTATTTGTGTTTCAGTTCAGTAGAGCTTTGTCCATCTTCTCATATCCAGAATCCGGCCTCAGTTTTACGGCAGCTGTTTAGACTCTTTGGACACTTGTGTATCTGAGGTTGTCCTTGGGGCCTCATCCATATGGGACACATCTTCTCCAGGGAGCAAGAGTTTCCTCCCTGCCATCTCCCGGGTAACTGGGCTACACACTCGCTTTTAGCCTTCACCGTATCAGAAATCTTGCAGTCTTTACCTTAAGGAAGACATATCGTGCTTTTCCCCCCTGTCAAGTATATTGCTTCAACTTCAACACAACGCTGGTCTGAAACTGCTTATTAACAGAAACAGGACCAGTGACTTTCTGTTCAACTGCAGAACTAATAAGCCCCGCCTTTTCATAGTGACGTTTCACCATAGCAAGTAGTGGATTTTTATTCACTTGTTTTATTGTATTTGTTTTAATTGCTTCATTACATTTTTGTTACATGTACGACTCAAACGCAATAAACACAAGTACAGGAATGTGGGCGGGGCTAGGGGGTAGGTGAAAACAGCCTAAATAAGTCAATGACAAGGTATCTCCTTTAACATGATTAAAAATAGTAAATTGACTTGGAGCTTTGTCTTGTGGCTGAGATCGAGTGATAGATAAATCTTGTCGCTCAAAAATATAGTTCTAAACATTGCAAAAGGGAAAATGTGAGAGAAAATATGAAGAAAGTCATAACCGGTATTTATGGAAACTTAAAGTATAACTCTGTCTTGTTCTTGTCTGGGGTGTGACATACAGTAGGAGGGGATGTTCCACTTACCTCTGTGTTGGGCTGAATCATCACACTGGAGCTGTCAGGCAGAACTCCCACATGTAGATATGAGCTATGACTGGGACCACTGGAGCTTCTCGCCAAATAAACTCTGCACTGTGGTGTTACGTATGACATCATAGTTTACAAAATGATTGTCTAATGTTCATAAAATATTCTGTTGAAGTTACTACATCTGCATAAAATATGTGTGACCGCAGGGATTAAATGTTCTTTGTTTACACTGTCATTTTTGCCACTGACAAAAAACATTTCTTAATCTATAAAAGCAGAATCAAACAAAGCTTGACCACAAACATTTTAAATCGAATTGAATTGCCTGAGATGGAAAGATTCACCCCTCGACTGTATAAAGCAGTGACTTTCCAGAACCCTGTCAGAGCAACTGAAGAAACTGAGTATGAGCGATGCTATTCCCACTTAATGTCCAGTTGATAGAATTACATTTTCTTTTATGATGAACTATACCTGGACACAGACGTTGTCTAATCTATTAATAGATTCTTAAAAGCATCACAGTTCTACCTTTTTAAAGATTCTGGATCCATTCCAAATTCTCAAAAATAGATTTTGAAATTGCGCCAGTGTTTACACCGCATTCACCATCCGCCTCTATAAAATGCCCCTTTAAACGGTTACCATGTGTTGAACATTGTCAGTAAACTGGTAAAAACCTGTGTGTGGCATAAAACATGTTTAAGAAGTCTTGAAGCCGCAACTTCATCAGAACATCGTGTGCAACAGCTCGGAGATGAAGGGCCAGACTTCTTCATAAATAAGCTGTTAAATTCAATAGAACATTTTGATTATTGTTTAACTTGTTTGACTTTGACAAATGGACCCACATACATTTAATCCCTGCGATATGTCATTCGGCCACATAGGTGAATAAATATAAAGCCAAAATGGAAAATTGCTCTGGAATTTAATTGAGAATCGTTTCTGACTCTGGAATTGTTTTTGAATCGACTCGAGCTCCCACTTACCAGGAACTTAACCATTCACACCTCTATTGTCTAATATTGAGCGAGGATCATAAAGTGTGGAAAATATTTGATTTTAGATGCATTCAATTCCATAGTGCCAAACATTCCAGGTAAAGCAATAACATCTCCAAGGATACGAGCAGGTTTTTGGACTCCCCCCACAAGAAAAGTGACATTGTGCTCCTTTAACCTAATACAACCCAACTTTAGCTCGCGGCGCTCAAGTGTTTAGCTTTTATATCCCTGCGATTCACCTAAAAATGCATCTATAAACCTTTCAATACTTTGTCTAATGGCAGTCGCTGTGGTCAGTCCATCTGGTAACTGCCCATAAATGGAGACAGCAAGCACAGGGGAGAACACCAACAAGACTGAGGCAAAGAACGACAAAAAGATAAAAATAGTCGACGTAGGAATGCTACAAGAGATCAGCCATTAAGCGAGGGGGAAACCTGTCCCAGAGCCAAGCTAAACAAAGGAATCAAGAGCGCTATAGCCTCCGTGTTGTCCTAGACTGACCCGTAGACTCAGATCTCAGGTTTTCACGGGTCAGGGTCAAAGGTGAAAGGTAAAAGGGCGGCTATGTTGTTAGCCTCTCCTTGAAACCGCGACCTCAGGCTAACAGGTGCGTCGCTCACTTGGCCTGGTGTTAATGAAGGATGTTGAAGCTAATGGACGCACTGACAAGCTGCAAATAGTTGAACAAGTTAGAGAAGATTTGTGAGTGGGTAGTTAAATCCTGTTTTTGTTGCCATGTTTGTATTTTATTGCTATAGACGCTGCTTGAATTAGATTTGTATGGCTTCTGTGTGTTGGTGGTGATAAATCGTGACCTGTACGTGATGACAGACAAGTTGGGCGTAGGGTTTTGTGAACTTTGCACTGAATCCTTCCGTCAAAACGTCACAATCACAACATTCAGTCAGTATAATAAAGGATGACAATGATGTATCTTTTGGTGATTGATTATAGATGTATAAAAGTATAAAGGTACAAATGAATGGTCTTTGCAAAGAGTGGTTGACCGCACTAGTCTACTCTGAGAGAGTTGTGTCAGTCAGGCCCCTGAATAACTGTTAGATTTGACATTATATAACAATGACAGTTAAGATAAGATAAGATAAGATATTCCTTTATTGTCCCACATGGGGAAATTTCATTGGTGCAACGCAGGTAGATACAGAGGTAGATGCAGAAGAACAGATCACTTATAGGAAGTCTGAAAAACACTTTCAGTAGAAGATCTCCTATTAATAAATAAAAACTCCCATAGACAAATAAATAAATAAATACATAAATACCATTGCATGTGATCACGACAGTAATTGCACATGAATATGTGTCACGACAGCACATAGGTTGCACATGAATTGCACATGAATTCCAACAGCAATTGCACATATGACAGAATTGCACATCAGTATTAGGTTAGGTCAGTATTGCGAGTGTTCAGTACTTACAGTTTTTGTTATAAAGTCTGACAGCAGCAGGAAGGAAAGACCTACGGAACCTTTCCTTCGCACATCGAGGGTGGATCAGTCTCTCACTGAAGCTGCTCTCCAGAGCAGCTTCAGTTACATATGAGAAGTGCGAAAAGGACAGTAAGACCCTGTTTTTCTTCTTGACACACGGAGTCACCTTAACGTATTTGTACAAGGGTTGAACCAGATATGTGATTGATTTTATTTATTTATTTGACAGGGATAATGCAATCATACATAGTTACAAACAAAGCTTGCAGCCAATGTGATGCACACAAATCTTAATGTAATGTGAAATACAAAACATATCATGTGAGTACAAATATAGAAAAATATGTAGAAAAATATGTAACAGAATGTAATTTTTCACTCGCATCACTATGCAAGTGGCTGAGACCTCAATTTCAAACTTATGTATTTGGGCCTCAAAGCCCCTGCCATGGACAATATAGATGGATACCTTACTTCTGGTGGCCGGGAAAATGGTCATCACAAAAAAAAAATGGATGACACAAACTGCACCGACGTTGGACCAACACCAAAACTGACATATGGAAAATGTGTAAAATAACATTCTTATTTTCAATTTTTTTTTCTCTGGTCCTGTCTTTTTTTGGTCTGTTTTATGGTCCAAAAAAAAGGAAAAAATATGTAGCTCAAAAAACCCCCATGCAACTGGGTCACTGTGGTAAGCTCAAAGATAATTGTATGATTAACATTGGGACTGCAAGGTTGCAATTTGCAAAACTGCATTTATTATAAGTGCAACAATGTTCTTCTGCAACAATGTTCTTCTGCAAACAACACAAATCCTGTTTTATTCTGTGTAAAAAGGGCCAACTCTGTAATTTAGACCTCTAGAAACATGTTCTGAAACACATTTAATTCCTAATGAACAAATAGTTTATTCAGAACGATTCAGCCTTGCAGCTTAATATTACCCTAACTCCTAACTCCTAACCCTTTGAATATTTACTAAGCCTGAATCATTCTTAATAAACAGTTTTATTTATTTCCACTTATTCTTAAATGTTATTGCTCTTTGACGTGTTTAAAATGCGGGAAAAAATCCTTCTCCAAAATCTTTTTGAGATCTTTTGTTCCCTGATCATTTTTGTTTCCTAACCATGTGTCCCTGAAGCTCCGGGCAAAGCAGCTTCGAGACGCTGTCCCTTTTGAAAATATGTCTGCTATGCTGTGCCCTGCAATGCTAGACTGCACTAACTATGTGCTTTCTAAAACTGATTTAGAGGCAACACACTGAAATGTATCTTGAACTGAAATTGTGGCTCCTCTTTCCGTATCATTCAAAACCTTAAGACGTTGTTTGTTTCACATAGTCTTCATAGCCTTTACATTATTTTGTGTTGGATTTGGCCAGTTTCCATGCATTGAATGTGTGTCAGGTTTGAATAATTAAGCATTTACTCTTGAATTATGAACATGTGGTCAACACTCCGTGACACTTTGCTGAGAGGAGAGGCTGCCCGACCAGACCGAGGTGCCAGACAGTAAGGTCACTCAAAGTTCACCACACTGATGCACTGGACTGAAATCTCTTGACCAGTGGTTCTCAACCTTTTCACACCTTGTACCTCCTAAGAAAATATTTGGCCTCAAGTTACCACCCGATCTGAACTAGGTCTATAATAGGACGGAATAAGTCCAACTCAAAGTAGATGTGAACGAAGTCGCAGCGCGTCATAGTGTGTCATAGTGTGTCATCGTGTGTCATCGTGCGTCATCGTGTTTCATAGTGTTTCATAGTGTTTCATTGTGCGTCATAGTTTTGTCATAGTTTTGTCATAGTGTGTCATTGTGTGTCATCGTGCGTCATCGTGCGTCATCGTGTTTCATAGTGTTTCATAGTTTTTCATTGTGCGTCATAGTTTTGTCATAGTGTGTCATCGTGCGTCATCTTGTGTCATCGTGTTTCATAGTGTTTCATTGTGCGTCATAGTTTTGTCATAGTGTGTCATCGTGTGTCATCGTGTGTCATAGTGTGTCATCGTGTGTCATCGTGTGTCATAGTGTGCCATCGTGTTTCATAGTGTTTCATTGTGCGTCATAGTGTGTCATAGTGTGTCATCGTGTGCCATCGTGTTTCATAGTGTTTCATTGTGCGTCATAGTGTGTCATAGTGTGTCATAGTGTGTCATCGTGTGCCATCGTGTTTCATAGTGTTTCATTGTGCGTCATAGTTTGTCATAGTGTGTCATCGTGTGTCATCGTGTGTCATCGTGTGTCATCGTGTGTCATCGTGTGTCATAGTGTGCCATCGTGTTTCATAGTGTTTCATTGTGCGTCATAGTGTGTCATAGTGTGTCATAGTGTGTCATAGTGTGTCATCGTGTGCCATCGTGTTTCATAGTGTTTCATTGTGCGTCATAGCTTTGTCATAGTTTTGTCATCGTGTGTCATCGTGTGTCATCGTGCATCATAGTTTTGTCATAGTTTTGTCATCGTGTGTCATCGTGTGTCATCGTGTGTCATCGTGCGTCATTGTGCGTCATTGTGCGTCATCGTGTGTCATCGTGTGTCATCGTGTGTCATCGTGCGTCATCGTGCGTCATCGTGCGTCATCGTGCGTCATCGTGCGTCATTGTGCGTCATAGTGCGTCATCGTGCGTCATCGTGTGTCATCGTGTGTCATCGTGTGTCATCGTGTTTCATAGTGTTTCATAGTGTTTCATAGTGTTTCATCGTGTTTCATCGTGTTTCATCGTGTTTCATCGTGTTTCATCGTGTTTCATAGTGTTTCATAGTGTTTCATAGTGTTTCATAGTGTTTCATAGTGTTTCATAGTGTTTCATAGTGTTTCATAGTGTTTCATAGTTGTGTCATAGTTGTGTCATTGTGCGTCATCGTGCGTCATCGTGTTTCATAGTGCGTCATAGTTGTGTCATAGTTGTGTCAAAGTGTGTCATAGTTGTGTCAAAGTGTGTCATAGTTGTGTCATAGTGGTGTCATAGTTGTGTCATAGTTGTGTCATAGTGTGTCATAGTTGTGTCATAGTTGTGTCATAGTTGTGTCATAGTGTGTCATAGTTGTGTCATAGTGTGTCATAGTTGTGTCATAGTGTGTCATAGTGTGTCATAGTGTGTCATAGTGTGTCATAGTTGTGTCATAGTTGTGTCATAGCGTGTCATAGTGTGTCATAGTGTGTCATAGTGGGGGGGGCGCTACTTTTTCCTTCTTTTAACACGTTTTCTGGTGAATTGTGAATTGATTTAATTGAGGTTGTTGACTGGCGATACCAAGGAAAGCAACACATTGTTCTGTAGATACATTTTTGAGTCATTTTTGCAGACCTTTAGAGCTAAATGTTTCTTTTGCATTGCTTTTATGTGCAGCACTTTGGAAACAATCTTGTTTATAAAATATGCTATACACATATCGGATTGGGTTGGATTAAAATACAGCAGGCAGCGCTAGCCATGTTGCCACCTCAGTCTGGTCGGGCAGCGTTGACCAGATCTAAACATGTTCATAATTCAAGGGTAAATGCTTAATTATTCAAACCTGACACATATTCAAAGCATGGCCAAATTCAGTACAAAATACACAAAAGTAAATGCTAACGATGTGAAAATATGTCAATGGAAAGATCAACCAGACGGTCTTATTGCCTTAGAATATATGACATTCTTGGATATTTGTAAATTTGGACACTACTTTCTTTTTCTGTTCCATGTCTTTGTTTCTGTAAAGTTTTGGCGCAACATAACTCCTAAAATCTGTGTTTGCTCTTGTGCTTGTTGAAAAGTGCAGTGATAGAGCAGCTCTTCTAAATTATAGTGAATGGATTGCATATGTCTGATTGTATCTACATGTAACTTTTCTGGTGGAGTGTCCGCCGCCTGCTTGTCTCCATGGAGATGTCATTGCGATGCCTGGAATCTTCCACAGTATGGCATTGCACTTACTGTATCTGTTACTTTAGAGACAAGCAGGTGACCCCCAGGCCAAGTTACAGGACAGAACTGTGCAGAGGCGACCCTGCTCACAGTAAGAATGCCAGTTAGTAGTTAGTAGAACTCCTGAATTTAAAAATAAAATCTATTTGACTGAAACTGTATTGCCGTAACTTCAAACAACGGTAGAATTAGTCATAGATGTCAGATTTATGTATTGTCAAAATTTGCATCGCTTGAACATAATAAATGAGAGGTGTGGAGGATGGCAGGTCATTAGGAGAATGGTGATTTCTCCTGAGATTTCAAACCAAGGTTATAATTCGTTAAACTAAAAAAAGTTTCCAGCTCCGGACGTATCACCGCTGTTGTCATTGGAACTCCTCGTCTTTGATCGTTTGGCAGGCACCAGTAAATAATAATTGGAACGAGAGGAAAAATCATGACAGAAGTGGTTCTATGGGGACCTCATTTGTCATGGTCCTGTCCTCAATCATAACAATTCTCTTGTTTTATTTCACGCACAGGAATTTAAGTTTTTATTGGCTCACGTCAAGGTGGTCCCCGTTTGGCAGTTTCTCTTGCTGTTTGGGTTCACCAATGAAACGGCAGTATATCAGTGACAGTGAGTGGGCCGGTTTTATGTACGCCCAATAAAAACGTAACGTATAGATGTCTCCGATCATACATCACTTCCTGTGTCACCAGAACGCCCCCAGTGTTAACAGATAGGAGGGAGAGAAATGCAAAATACAGCAAAATATGGATACTGGCGACACAGCAGCCACGGACGGAGAAGATGGTGAATATTTTAATTCAGTCCTGAGGGATGGAGGAGTATAATGTCAAACAAATTACCTGGAGTTTGAATTAGATAGTTGTAGATGTCTGGATACGACACCTCCAGCCAGTGTGTGGAGTCATTTTGCCAAAAGGATTCTGGTAAGCTAAACGGACATCTCTCGACCCCTATTTCTAGCAGTTTATAATGATCTCGACCGGATATCGGGATTGAATTAAAATATTTACCAACTTCGCCATCCATTGCTGCTGTGTCGCCAGTATCATTTTTTTTGTAGTATTTTGGAGCAAAACTATAAGATTTTAACAATTTGTATCTCCCGCCTATCTGTTAACACTGCTTGTTTTCACCCAAAAGGGGGCGTGGCCATAGCGCTAGCCCAAAAGTACCCGTATGACCGGAGATATCTATAGCATTTTTGGCAGATCATATTATTGATGAACTTATTGCAAAATCAGCAGCGTTTATGTCTACGCTTTCTTTCTAGATCCAACAGCAAATTCTTTCAAAACTTTTTCCTACCAAAAGGTTGATTTTCCAGTGTTAGAGCTTATTATTGGAAAAGTGGTTGTGGTTAAGCCAAGACATTTATTTCGACTTGTGTGAGTGCAGTATCATCTAATATTAATGCACAAATGCTTCTTGCCTCAGAAGTAATATTTATGATCTGTGTACACGTGCACTGAATTCAAGTTTAGCCTTTACACATATTATACCAAATTGACTTTTTGGTATATTTTAAACATGTTATAAACAGTGCTTCTTCATCAAAAACATACCTGGAGTTGTATCTAGCTTGATTTGCACTAGGCCAGTACATTGTTGGTAAATCTTACTGAAACATCTTCATGACAACAAAATAGTTTTTTCATTCTTGTCATTTTTGCAGTAATTACGGCTCTGAGTCATAAAACAGTATGTATAGTTCAGAAAATGATTGTGCAATTACTAACTTGGTTTAGAATTATTTCAAAAAGCGATTAGTTGCGATTAATTGCCCGACAAATCCAGGTATGAAACAAAGGACTCTGTAAAATATGCTAATCTTACGACACAATACTACCACAATATTCATTTCACAGTACGATATTTTTTGAAGTATTGTGACTCTTAAAGAATTGTAGAAATCATTCTTTCCTTGACAAGCCTTTGATAAATCGTTATTTTCATATTCCAAACAATGAATATAAAAGTGCTTAATGACTGCACTTACTTACCTTTCCACTATAGCTGTACTATTTCCCCCTCACACTCACACTTCCTGATAATGCTCTATCTCTAAGTGCTTGCTATAGGGCTCACACCTGATTCCTCCATTGAGCCCTTCCGTTAGATACTGGCTGGCGTGTTCTTCTGGGTGGTGCGCCTGTCACTTTTGTAGGTCAGACCAACTCTCCTGGTCCAGACGTAGAATATCGGAAGTGAGAGAAAGTAGACTGAAAGAGGAGACGGGATGTCCCAAGTGAAGAGGCAAACATGTTATACCCCCTCGAGCGGGACAGCTGGATGTGTAAAGGCATCAAATATTCATACAATAAAAGCTAACTGCTTTGTAGACCAGACTGAAGTGGACTTATTGAGGGCTGGCCAATCACTGGGCAGACTAGAGGACATGTTAATGCTTTCAGGCTCGACTTAAAGGGGACGTATTCTACTAACAAACTGTGATGAGCTTTTAACCACGAAACTTTATTTTATTCCACGTTGTATTTTTAGAATGTAATTTGACATGTAATCCTGTATTATCCTGCAGAATCCTGAGAATTGCGGGTTTCACCTACCCCCTATCCCCGCCCACTTCCCTTTACTTTGTTCCGAATTTGATCATCATCCATCATCATCATCATTCATCATAGTAAATATATGGATGTGTTTCAGCTTCATTCAAAAGACATAATATTTTGTTTTTCTTTGACAACAATTTTAATTTCTCACCCATGAATATAACAAAAATAGAAGTAATTTCAGGTTAGGGATGTGAAGAGTATTCCTTTAATCAATATTCAAATCACAATATATTTATCAGAAAAATAGTACAAAAAACACAATCTATACTCAATTTACTGTATCCAAAAAAAGTAAACCTAAATGCTAAGTCGGTTTATGTCAAATTATCTTTAGTTTCAGAAAGTTTGATTTCATAAAACTGGTCACAGACTGGAGGAATGGTATTAAACAATGTGAATACAAGTGAATTAAAGAAAATATTATATTGTGATATTTTCGGTTTGAAATAAAAAAATGCCATGCATTTCATTTTATTTTTTAGTATGTTTTTATTCTTAAATTAGACCCTGACAGACCCTTGCTATACAGAATGTTAAATATAAATATGGAATTTCAATTCAAGAGCAAGAATACAGATGTTTCTGAGCAGATGTTTTAGTGCCCAGAGATTTCCACTCGCTCCCGTCTGTTGGCTTCAGTTACATTTCAGTGGATATTTGATTACAATCTGTTGTCTTGGGCCGGGATTGGCTCGAGCTCTTAAAAGTATTTATAAGGGTTTCTATTATCTGACCATGGATCTGACCCAAACTACACTTACAAGACACAGTGACAACTATTTATACAAGTAAGTACAAGTTAAACATTGCGTGTAAAAAGTGGGATTTAACTGTGAAAACTTCAGCCGCCTCAGTCCATGTCTGAAGGAAAACCGGCCTGTTGTTGTTGAGTTGTAAGCAGGAATGTCAATATGAATTTTCGGTAATCGACAAAAATAATTATTCAGATGAGATCACAATATAACAGTAAAAATTAAGTCATAAATTATAATTGTGAGAATTTTGGAAGCAAAAGGTAATTTATTTATTTTTTTAAATCTGGCTGTTTTGTGTCACATTACACAATTTTTCGGCGATTTGAGAACTCAGGCGGAAGAGCGCATGTGGACTGATACAACACACACGTGCGTTTGTTTATTAGCCCGACGGATCGCATCTCTCGTCTCCCGTAGATTTCCGTCTCTTCAGAGACAGCTCAAACAGTCTTTCTCTGTCCTAATTTTGTCCCGTACACTGAGGGAACTATATTATGATAGATCCATGCGCTTAGACACACGGAAACGTGCTGCTCTCCAGGGACGAGCCGGACAAGGCTGCAGGTGAGTAGTAGGTGCGTTTTATGATTGATACTTGGCAGGACTAATCAGCAGTCCACGCCACGAGGAAATACAAAAAAAATTGTCCATTACGCCTTTAACTTTACTTTATACCTGAAAGTTTGATTTCATAAAGCTGGAGATACAGAGTAACGGTAACATGGGGACATTTCTCCTCTGCATTTGACCCATTCTTCAGTGCCGCTGGGGCGACCTGTCAGGAGCAGTGGCCCCACACCACAGTGCTTGGGGACCCATCTCCAGATCTTGTGCTAGGTTTAGTTTGGACATTAGTTGGAGGATTTTATGTTTTGTGTTTTGGGTTGATGGGTTGGGGGAACACTGGGTAACTGGAGGAAACCCATCCAGACACAAGGAGGAACATGAAAACTCCAGACAGAAACGCCCGGTCCGGCCCGAGAGACCAACCCAGAACCTTCTTACTGTGCTAGCCATCTGTCTTTCTTAGTAAAATCTCACTCACATAACCCGCTCCCAGAGGTTGGGGTCAGGCTTGTTATGATCTTGTTACACTCTGGCCCTCCATGTAGAATGTGGGGTCCTCCATGTAGGATGTGGGGGTCCTCCATGCAGAATCTGGGGTCCTCTGTCCTGCAGCTGTTCCTCAATGCTCTTCTGGAGGAGGGTTTGCAGCAGCTTGTATACTTGCATTATCAGCGTGCCGGGGCTTCCTGTGTCAGTCTGTCACCACATTTCCCCCCACAAGACCACCTGCCAGGGGGGGAACCACGCTGTCAGGACCCCTCCCCCATCTGCTCCTGTCATCACAAATATGAATGTGCTGCACAATGACTGTATTTATACACCAGGCAGAGGCAGAACGAACGAACAACTGGTGTACACTTTTTTTTTTTTTTTTTTTTAAAGGACAAAGTGGAGTTTTCAGCTTGTGAACAGCTTGTTTTTATAAAGATTAACTGCATGTGGTTTTATTGGTTGGTTCAATGCACTGCTTTACCAGACACAACATCTGACATTATTACTCTAATACAAAGAAGGTCAAATAATATGTAAAACAGACTCACAAATGCATAAATAATTGCCACGTGTTGTGCTGTGCAAGTACATCGGCTTCCTCAGCTGGATTTATGTGAATTTGTAGTGTAAAATATGATAGCACAGGCTTTTCATGAGTCTGTATGAAGCTCTGGCACAAGATACAAGGCTGCTCATGTTGCCATCTCCCTGCGGGATTGTGGGAAATGTAGGCCTATTGTTAGCTTGTGTAAGCTTCGGTTTCCAGTGAGTGAAAGAATGATGTCAGTGCGTTTTGTATGTCTTTGTTTGTCTTCCTTTTTGCCTTAGTGTGTTAAACTGTCGGGACAGTCACCTAAGTTGTGAAACAGGAAGTGTGCGTCCTGACCCCGCCCCCTCATCCTCTGCTTGCGTCCTGTTTTTACTCTGCCGTCGGCACATCTGGATAGTGTAGTTACAATATTAACATTTAAATTTAAGGAAAAGGCTTAATATCAATTTAGATATGACAATATATTTTTTTAAACATTTATTACACTGAGTCTAGGGTTGTGTAATACCAAGAACTACAATATGTATCCAATAATGTATACAATAAAATAATTAAAGGTACAATAATTTACAATGTATTATAACCTATGGATTTTAATGTGTTTCTGAATTCTGAATGTTCTATAAAGTGTTTCATTAATAGCCTTGATATATACTTTTCCAGCAGAGATGTGTTTAGAAGTTTTGCACACAGCCTGGGACTGAAATAAACACTTTATCCCATTCATTTTAATGAGGCGGTGAAATAAAAACATACATTTTGAAGTTTGTTGACAGCACGGACAGGTTTTAGTTGTTTGTATGTTTGTTACATCATTTTGGCAGCAAGTCAATATCTAACCTCAAAATCCATTTTCTAAAGGTTACTAAAGTTTGCAAGATTTGTGATGCTTGACGAAGTAAAACTAAAATGTCATTGTCAAACTGTTTTAAGGTTGCACATTTTCATTTCATTAAGAAAAGATCAAGACAGAGATATTCACATTGCTTTTTTAATTTGGCTACAACAAACATGAAAATGCGAACGCGTTTCGGCGTGAAGCCTTCCTCAGAGCGCTGGAAGGATCTCTGTCCTGATGTCTTTTGCCAAATGAAAATGTGTAACCTTTAAACATTTTAAGTAATCATTTTTGGGTTTCGTTCTCAAATCTAAAGGACGCGCAACCTTCACCCTTTGACAAAGCTCATTATCAAACTGTTGTGGCGTTTTTGTCCAGCATAATATTAGCTTTAAGAATTGTTAATTACATTGTCATTAGGATGCTTGCTAATTTCAGGGCTAACCAGACCTGAGTTTTCAGTTTGCAATGTTTAGTGGCTACACATTTGTACAATGTATGGAACAGTAACAGCCTTTAGAATGCAGGTGTTCTCTTTGCTAACACTGTAACGTACATTCAAAACACCGTGGAGAGCGAGATTACATCCAGATAATGTCACGAGGAAATAAACGATCCAGCATGTCATGTCGTACACTACTAAAAACTCGAATATACTGCACTGACAATGACCCATCTTAACGGTTACTCAATTGCTGACTCAAAGTAAACTCCAAATTACCCATAAATGGACACATCTTTATTTTGCTATCCCACAATGAGCCCGGGCATGTTTAGACCTGCCCCAAACAGATACTAGACTTTACCAGGGAACCGTGTGGCCTATCCTCAGCCCACTGGAGCTAAAACCGCCAAAACAACAAAGATAACCGCTACCACTATTTACACTCATGAAAGGCTCCCAGGCATGTTTGCAACTCACTGTTGTTGGAAACGCTAGCATTCCTGAATTATCAAAGCAGACAAAGGAGTTGCAGTAGTGACCTTTTTCTTTTTACAGTTATGTTTTTGCCTTTATAAAGATTGCAACTTAGTATTTCTTAAAGGTCACGAATTCTGCAAAATTAGCTTGATGAACTTTTAACCACGGTGTCATGTTTTCCCCTCATCATTAGCTTCCTTGGAGTTGTGGTACTTTCAGTGTAGAGTTTCTTTGCCCACTATAATACTTATATTTTACATTTTGTTTATTTTGTCCATTGACTTCCTGTTCAAAACTGCAGAACTGATAAGCTCCGCCTCCTCATAGTGACGTTTCACCATAGCAAGCAGTGAATTGTCATATACATGTTTTTATTTTTGAAAAGTGTCTAGGTGACATTTTACAACCTATTCTAAGTCAAATTCTTCACATAATTGTAACGAAGTACAGAGAAGTGGGCGGGGATAGGGGGTAGATGAGCACAGTGGCAGGACAATACAGCATTACTCAGTCATGCATGAATGAATGAAAATACAACTTTGAGTAAATGAATGATGAGGAAGCACATTTGTCACTGTTAAAATCTCATTAATGTTGATTTTGCATAATATGTCCCCTTTAAAGTACACACTTTTTGCAAATTATTCCGTCATCAGAAACATACCTCATTCAGCTTCATTCACGATTGCTTGAGGAATCCTGTTTAGTCCTTTCCAGAGAATCAGTTTGCACTTGAAACTCCAAAGACGCAAAAGTCCGCTTTGCATAAGATTGGCCCTTTAAGTTGTCTAAGAAAGCTGCCACAAACTTTCAGATGCAGTTTTCTTTCTTTGCTTTATTTCTCCACTCCGATCGCTGTACAGAATTTTGCATGGCTCTACGGTGATTACGGTGATTACGGTGATTTTAGTGTGAAATAAAGACACAGCCGAGGAGAGTTTAGCCCAGTACGTTACGCTCACGACAAAATTTCAATTCATTAGACCTTATTGATTTGAATGTAACATGAGCGCGGCTGCCAAAACATTGGGAATTCATCTAAAACAGCAGCTATATTAAAGCTACTCTGTGCTATAAATGATCACGGAGTCCAGGAGACGTTCATGTGATGGGAACTTATCGACCAATCACTGAGTTGTTTTGGAAAAAGATGAGAACGTACTCTAGGAATGTACTTGTGGTTGGCCCAGAGTAACAAGCGCCAAAAAATGCCAGGCTAAAAAAAATTTGGCGCCATTTTATATTGTACAAATTTAATCCGTCTGCATTTGTTACTTTTGCGCCCACATTTTCCCAAAGTTTTTTCCATTACAGTTTCCAGATTTGGGGTCAGGTTAGAGGTCTTGGCCTTGGTAGCCTATATTTAACAAAAGCTGTTCCTTGTTGATTTTTGCCACATAATGATATGCAACAGTTAAGTTTCTTGTTATTAAATTATATAACTTTTTGTTGTTTGGAAAGTACTATATATTTTTGAGCTCGGGATTGAACGTCTAAAAAGCGACCGTTATGGGATTGTTAGATGTGACATCACTGGTCTAAATGTTCATATTCCAGTGACACAAACGGCAGAAATCAGGACTTTGTTGATCTCACACAGGAGTTTGTTTTGATCCTTAGCCTCAGGTTTGTCCCGGCGTGGCTCACTTCATGGTCACTTCCTGGTTTTGTTCCGCTCTCTGGTTCATTTGCGTTCACAATTTAGATGAATCGTGCTAGAGTTCGATTCAGTCGGACCGAGACCGACCTTTCCAACCGGACCAGAGATCGATTGCGTGTTCACAATTACCCAAATGAACTTATGGCACCCAGGCTTATGAATCCTGCTTCAAATCAAAAGCACCCTAAAAAGACCAAAACTCTGGAGCAGCTTAAAATGGACCCGGAAGTGAAGTGATGACATTATAATCATGTCAGCGTTAACGCTATGTATGATGACGCAAACTCATGATGGTCATGAACCAGAAATGGAGATATAAAGCTAACATAATAGCACTATATTTAATTCCAATTCCCAAAACAAAATATTTGCCATTTGCCACAGTCTAAAAACTGTTTGTGCTAGCATTAGCTCATGTATAGCTTAGACTTCAACCTACACGTGGTTAGCTCCAGCTGTTAAAATACACAATGGTGACCCAAAGTGGTATTTTTAAAGCTTCAAGGACACACTTGCAAGAAACTGTGATGGCTATATTGACTTTGCATATTTGAATATACTGTGTGTCTTATACAAGCTTTAGTCAGGTCTCAGCTAAACCAAAAGTGTTGGACATTTGTTATTGTAGTTAACATTTAGACATATAATAATACTTGTATTTCTCCATCACTTTTCTACTGGTTTTATAAGCCAACATTTGCCAGCATTTCACTGCTTTCACCTATTATTTTTCGGTAGGATCTAGTTTACTCAAATAAACAAATAAGATAAAAACATTCTGATATTCTTTTGATTGTTGGCTAATTTGTAAAAGCCAGCCCCCAATCACAGTGGAAGCTTTACACAAAACCTTTGATCATGTTTTGCTCCACAGCAGCCGCCAAAATGCATACGCTTGTTAAAATCACTTGTTTTAAAAATAAAGTTAGCTTTAAAAAATGCCTGACGAATTAAGGTTTGTTTTGGAAATCAAGTTATTTTAGGTCTTAAAAAATATTTCTTGATATGTAGTTTTCGTGTCTATTTTTTATTTTTTTTTGCAAATTGTGCAATGTTGTTTACAATACATTATTCAAAACATTTTGTATCCATGACTTTGCAAATTTGCCATGCTGATAATACCATCCCACCTCATTAAAACATCTAGAAATCCTAATGGCCATTTCCCATACTACGTAAATGGCATCGTCCCAACCATTAAGATGAGTTCTCTGGAGAGGTGTCAAGGGCACTGTGGACATAAATACATGCTAGAAGTGAGATAATGACTCCTCCAAGTGGAGTCAGTGACACAACTAAGCTTTCATTACGTTCTCCACATCGGTAACATGCCTCCAGGCTTCTCACTGCTGCATAGAAACAAACTAGTCCCATCGAATCATCCCAGCGTTCGAGATTGGGAAACGGTGAAAGGGAGAAAATGCAATCAGAGAAGGATAATGTATTTAGTATATGGCAGAGATTGAAAGATGAGCGCCGTCTGGAAAAAGCAGATTAGAAGTTGATGGCGTTTGGGGATGTATTATACATTTGTTTTGGCTCTAAGTGACAAGAACGAGACTATTGTGTGCCAAAGTTTATGTGTTACATGTTTATATATTACTTTTAAGGTGAAGGATTGTTAACTGCCTCTTCTTTGGCCAGTATGCAAGAACAGGGCAACAACGATGATCTTAATAATCAACAAGTTGGAATTTTTTTTTAGTTTAGTCAACTAGTTAAACGATTATGTCTTTTGTAAATTGAGGTTTTTAAAATGCATTTATAATCACATTAAGGTAAAAAATTATGTGATTGAAGACTTTTAGATAGAGGATATTTTTGTGTTTCTTGTCTTTTGCAATTCTGTTTTTAATAAAGCTTACTTGGCTATAAAACTTCTTTTACCATGCGTTTTGAAGTCTGTATAGTCCAGATATAGAGTCATTATTATTAGAATAGTCAACAATTATTTTAGTCACTATTATTGCGACAAATTGTTGCATTCCTGTTTATGAATAAACGTGTTTATTTTCTATTTGATTATATTTATATAAGGACAGGCAAATGTGTCTATACTCTTTTTTTTTTCCATCATCGCAGAGAGTAGTTCAACATGTTAATATTTTTTTTATGTAGGTACATGTATCTAATTTAAAACATGTTTATTCCTGTAGACTGTTTTATGTGTTATTTACATTGTGTCTATTCAATATCGATATCTTTATAACGTATCTGAGCAAATATCAGAGATGACTTGACCGTTGAACCTTTCCAGGTTATTTTCCCTCGCGCACAATTCCCCGTCGCACAAACCCTTTCCAGACGTCTGCAGCTGGACTTGTATTAGTGATTTTAACTGAGACCAATTGGACGTGTGCGCGCGCTTTGACGTTTTCCGGTTTTATGGGAGTTAATGGGCTCGTCTAAATGTAAATGAGTGGCGAGCTGTCTGTCTCCTTCCTGCGTTGGGGACACCGTGTTTGGAAAAAGCCAAATCGTGTCTCTTTTGCTCAGTTCAGTCGAGTTCACACGGCTGCCTCCAGGTCCAGTTTTAAAGGCACTTAGAAGAAATACAGAGGGAATTGAAATGTGGACGACGTGCTTGAGACGCTGAAATATGCATAGTACAATTATAGGTATTAGAGAGGTGGGTCTGGAAGAATGGTCTCTTTTCAAGTGTTGACAAGTTATCTTTAGAAAGTCGAATCTTTCTGTAGCTATTGCGCTATATATGTTCTAAAAAGGGAACAAATAAAAAATGACTTGGCTTTTCATTGCTGCAAAATGTATACTGTAAACTAAACCGTGCAAAGTTAGGTTTACTTTGTTGGGGGAAAATGACCTCTGAAAAACTCTAGTAAATATATTAGTTGGATAGTATTAGTTGGATTGTATACTTGATACACCCACGTTTTGGAATGTAGATGTACTAAGTTACATTAACGTGGCTTATGTAAAGATATTTTAATAAACAAACCAAGTAAATTTAACAGCAACTCCTATAGATTACATATTGCTCACCATTTTGTGATACATTTTTTGATTACAGCGAAATAACTCCAAATTAAAATGATTTAGAAAATTCAAATTGCATTGTGACGAATGGCAAAGTTTTTTTGTTTCTTTGCTCTTTGCTAAATGGGAATTTTATTTTTAAGTATCTTTGGCCCTCATGTTATCACTAAATAACACTGCAATTTAAAATCAAGCCTGATGTAATTCTGTTGTTTGCCAAATAGTCATTTTTCATCCATAACACCCAGATTCCCACAGAGTAATTTTAAAACAACTATCTCATTGGGGCAGCTGCTCCTGTCCCACCCGTGGATTAGCCCTGTTAGCACGTTAGCTTGGACGCGCACATGTGGCTCTGGAGCAGATGCTGTGAAACTCAATCTGTGCAGCCAAAGCTATGAGGTCAACGGAGGTGTCCCAGCACTCCATATAAGCAGTACAGTGTGTATGTAAACCAGTGCATTGTGGGTAAGGGTTGCGTCTATGGGTCAATAGTTCACAGCTGCAATTGGACATCCCTGTTCAGCTGCTGTTGTCTTACTCAGTGGGAAAAGAAAACACCTTATTTTGGAGTGAAATGTTACAGCTTCCAGTGCAGTTTGGTATGATAAGTATTTTAGCAATAAATAATGCGTCAAAATGGGCGGCAATGAAGCAGGCATAATACTTTTAACACTTGCAGGACACAAAATACTTTTCATAAAGGGTTGAAATGATGGAGAACATTTTCCCTGGTGATGGCGGTGAAGAGGAGGAGGTTGAAAAGGCAAGTGGTTTTGCTGCTGTGGTGGATATCATTAAGTTTACAAGCAGAGAACACCGAGTGCGATGAACAACCAAACTCAATCAAGCTTACAAACGGGAGGCTAGAGATGTTCAGGGGCAGCTAGTTGTTCAGCATTAGCGCTAAATATTTGTAGCTATAATTGCTAATAAAAACTAAAGACTATCATACATATAACCACGCTTTTTACAATCATAGATAAGAAACAATTCGTATTTTCATTATTTGATTTTCATTTGATTTTGAAGCTCCGGTAGTTTTTACTTTCACTTTATCGTAGCGGACCAAAACAACATGTGCTTGAAGTCCATATGACAAAATGTAACTTAAACTTAAATGTTGTGAACACAATTATGTTTCAGATTTTGGGATATTTCAGATGGGCAGCAAATATGACATAAGTAGAGGTAATTCCACTACTGTTACCTAGCAACCATACAGAAAACAAGAGCCAATATCCATATCAATTACACAATAGTTATGATTTGACAATATGATTTGACACATAATTCCTTTATTTTGTTTTTTTGAACTTGAACATTTGAAAAATGTGTCGGTCAAGTGTATATTATCTCTGTGTTTTCAGTGGCACGTCGCATATTGATGACATCACAGAAGGTCACTTTTTTGTCCGTTTTGTATCATTGATTGCTGTGATACTGGGTAGAGAGAATGCATTTATGGCTTGAGGTTGAGAACCAAATGCAATTGATTAAGGCATAAAATATATACAATAAAACCTACTATAGATCCTTTAAAATCCTGTCATCAGAATGTTCACATTTCTGCAATGGCTGCGACTGAAGGCAAAATGATGTAGAACACAACAGTCATTGTTATATCAGATCTATGTGACATCACTTGATAACAAGAAATATTGTTGTGAAGTTAATTTGCTTTTCCATTACAAAGGATTAAAAAATGTCGAGCCTCAATAATATTTAAATATGTGATAGTATTTGTCCAGTAAGACCTTTTTAAAAAAATTGTCTGGTGTCAATCATATAAGTAAATAAAGCAAAATACACTTGTAAAGGTCTTTTAATATCACTAATAATATCACTTACATCTATCTGAGTTGTTATAATTTGCCAAAATACTCTCTATTTGTTGTGATATTCTGTGGTTAATCCCAATTATTGACAACAGTTCAACAGTTAGTTTGCCAGTTGGTCTTTTTTCTGTATTTGAGTTCTTCCACCAGGATAACACTTTAAAGGCAAATATCTGCTTCTTTGTTTGATATACAAAGAAGCGTCCACTCTCGAGTCATTATGGCCGACTGGCGAGTGGAAAAAACAACTTTTTATGTAAACTTTGAAAGGTTGCCATGTTTCTTTTGGACAAGGACACTGCAACGTCTCCATCGGCCAATTATTCAACACAGACTTTTTCAAAGCCGGAGATGGAGAGCAGCCTCGATGACCTCCTTTTGTGACGCTCTATAATGATCCGCGCTCAGCTGGAGATGAAACAGAACATCCATATTCCCTCTGTGAGAGTTGGCAACTATCTTTGGTTTGGGCACAGGTCTGAAGTAGAACAATAGAAGAGGGATTGGTAGCACCCAGAGGAGCTTTGCACAGCAGTTCAGGTGGAAGTTAGCTTCTGGTCCAACATTAATAAAAGCACAATAAAAGACTTGAGAGTATCCAGCTGGGGTTTGAAGGAGCTAAAGGTTTGCTGGGGTCTAGTTAAGTGTCCTCAAGTCTACAGATTTATTCCAGTACAGTAGATTTTCTGTGTTGGAAATAATATTGACTTATCTGAATGAATGTAGATTTTTTCAATACTAATATACTATAAATTTAAGATACTCACAACGCTAACCTAGTTCACCCAGACTCAGGTGAAAACAAGACGACAAAAAGCAAGAGACCGTATGTTCTGTACCTTTTCATAGTTTTGGCCGGGGTGCGACTTGTATGTGATATTATTAGTTCTTTTCACACTGACAACCACAAGAGGGCGCTCTAAGCTCTAAGCAACACAGAAGAAGAATCTGCACTTCCTCTACCTCCAGAGTTTGTGGAGTTGTTTAGAAGTGACACAGAGCAAGAAGAATTCAATGGATTTAGTGATTTGGGGTAAAACTGATGCTTTGGTAAACTTGTTAGCATGTTCTTTATGTTATATTTATCCGAATAACTGTTAATATGTTACGTTAAGGTGGAATGGATGATTTTTTTCAGCATTTTTTTTTATCATATTTCCTCGTGGCGTGGATAAATCATTTGTCCTGCCACGTATCAATCATAAAACGCACCTATCGCTCACCTGCAGCCGCGTGCGGTTCGTCCCCACATTTCCGCGTGCCTAAGCGCATGGATCTATCATAATATAGTTCCCTCAGTGTACGGGGCAAAATGAAGACGGAGAAAGACAGTTCGAGCTGACGCAGAAGTGGACAGAAATCTACGGGAGACGAGAGATGTGATGCGCTCCGTTGCGCTAATAAACAAACGCACGTGTGTGTTGTATCGGTCCACACGGGGGAATGCGCATGCGCACTTCCACCTGAGTTCTCAAATCGCCGAAAAATCATCCATTGCACCTTTAACAAACCAGACACTTACGACAGTTCGTTGTCTATGCGTCATGTAGCTGAAGGAGTTACATTAGCATATGTTCACAACATATTCTTTAATCTGTTATTATTTTAAATTGCTTTTCAAGATGAAATGTCTGTTCTTGGTGTTGAATTTTATCAAATATAAATGTCAAATGTTTTCTCTATTATGCATTTTGTGGCTGGTGCGACTTATACTCCGGTGCAACTTATACTCCGGAAAACACGTTAAACGGAAAATGATACGCTGACTTGACCTTGGGATAAACTGCCGTCTTTCCAGTGATGGTAACTTTATTTGTTAAGCGGACAGACTTGGTAAAACAAAGCTAGCGCACGTTGGTCTCAGCTGGTTCCTGTTTATCACGCACAACACTTGCGTCACGAACATTTTGTTTTAACATGAGCTAAACAGGACAAGGAGTCGGGACCTGAGCAATCCGCCGTTAAAAGAATCGTGCCAAAGCGCTTCTAAATGAATCGGTCTGGGGGATCAGGAACAGTCGAAACTTTGTTATTTTTATAGTGAGTGTCCACCACTTGCTTATCTCCATGTTGGGGCTTATATAGGTTTGTAAAAAGTATTGGAAATCAGATACTAATCAATATAAAAACTTAGATAATAACATACAAGAACAAGAACTAAAAGTCTGCTTTGAGCGATATGATCATTTAATATGATTAATAAATTGAATTGAATGGCCACACTAGTGCCTATAATGTCCCACAGTATGGCATTAAAGGTTTCTATGTTGCATTTATTCAATTACAGGTGATTAATTGCTCAAAAATACATAACTTCTCACATGTACTGTAACTTGGCTTGGAGGCGTCAGCTGTGTTTCCCCATTCATATTTTAAATGCCATACTGTGGAACATTCCATTTGTAGCACCACAAAGAAAACATCGTGCAACTTCTAAGCAAAACTATACCCCTGTTTCAAGAGACAGATACAAAAATAGTGCGAGAACTATTGCTAAATTCCTTAAATTGCAGGTACAGCTCTGCAAACATCTGCTCCACAGGTGACTCCTGGACCATTCGTCTCGTCTCTGTTTACATCTACCTTCTCTTTCCACTGTCAGCCATGTTTGTTTTGGTCCACAGCCTTAAGTGGCTCGGGCGCACACTTTGGGGGAATTTCTGTGTTTTTCAAAGCACCTCCTAAGTCCATTAAATCCAGTCACGTGAGCTCTGTAAAACCAAACTGACTCCTGGAACCCGCAGAATGCCAAATAAGAAAAATCTAAACATTGCTGAAGGAAGAGGTGGGAGGGAAAGAGGAGGTTTTGAAGGCGCAGAGATTGAAGCCACATTGTTTTAGCAGCACGCGCTGGTATTTCCTTTGCGCACAGTTCTGGGTGGAGTTGAAGGGAGTAGAAAAGAGAGGGAGATAGAGAGAGGGAAAGAAAACGAGAGAAGACAGAAAGAGACTGTTCACTTACGGGTGGTTTTAATTTGAAAGGAGCCTGTGATGTAAAATATGGGTTTGTAGTAAAAGAATGAGCGCAATGTAGTATTTTTGAGTAGGGGAATTCCGTTTAGAGTCACATTAAAGCATATCTGATTTATGAAGTATGTATTTAAATATGTCGAACAACTTCCTAGCTTTCACAAACCAGTATTCACATGCATAGATTTTCTGTCCACTAGCATAGCTTAAGAAATGCTTTTTTAGATGGAGAAATGAAACAGGGTGGACCGCCCTTGCACAGCCAATCAGCGCACACCCGAACAACCCGGCTTACCAGTTTGTTGTTGATAGAATATTTTATAATCAGATGCAGTTTTCTGATTTTTGACACTATACTTTATGGAGGGAAAATCTAAATTTACCAAAAAGAAGAAAAATGTGGTTAATGCAGCTTTAAGGTGTCACAATTTGAAATGTTTGAGTTTTAATAAACCACGTTGCCACTCTCTTCAGCCTTAATTCTGTCCAAAATAATCAATATTTAAAGATTACGCAACAGTCAACAAGTCACGTGTGGATAATCTCAGACGGCGCGTTAATTTGCAATGCAATACTTATACATATAATAAATCAAGTTAGCAATAGCATTGAGGCAAACTCCTGCCTTAGTAAACGACGACGTACATTCCGGTGATGTGGTTCCATCGTAAATTAGATTTTAACACGCTATCTGTGATTATCCACCCATGACTCGTCTGTTGCGTAATTGTTAGATATTGATTATTTTAGCGGGGCTGCTGTGAAGACCTCAGAAGCGTAGCACTGAGACAGAAGGGGATATAGTTATAGCGCACAGGTGAGCCAACCAGAGGTATTGGAAAGGGGCTATGCACAGAGCCAATTGAGTTAAATATGTGGCATAGCGCTCTAATAGACATTCATTCACTCTACACACTGAACTACTTCAGTATCACACAAACAAATTCAGATGTTAGAAAGGTAGGGTAAGTGGCTTTGGGCCCCAAGGACACAACCATCAGACATTGTGATTCGTGGCCGAGGTCTCGAGCTGTTGTGTTCCTTTACTCTATTACATACATACATACATTTAGATTTTTTAAGCATATGTGTGTAAATATGGCCTGCATAGTGACATTAATCACATCAGATTATATAAAGACCTAATAATCCGGTGTTAAATCTTCTGCTGCGATTTGGAAAATACTTTTTACTGAATTAAGCAATTCATATTTAAAAATCAAGTTGCAGTTCATAACATTTTTTTTAAAACACATCTAGGAGCATTAGCATTTGTGGAAAGACTGAAATATGAACCGCTAAACTAATATAAGAATCACATGCATTTCAGGATAAAAATGCAAGATTTTGAATACGTTTTATACCAAATAAGACCTCATAAATAGATACATATTTTGTTGTTTACAAAGGGCATATTTCTAGAATTGTGACCATTCACCAGCAGAAAGACCTGGATTAGACAAGGACTAATTTAGTACTAGAACAGGATAAAACCAAATCTACTGTACATCAACACTAAAGGCATGTTTCCACTGGTTTGCTCTGAGCAGATTGGTTTGGTCCGAAAGTGTCTCCGCGGTCTTAAGATGATTGGAACGCAGATTCTGGTGAAAACAAGACAGGAAAAAGCAGTTATAAACAGAAACATTTTTTTTCTTGAATGAACCAAGACCCAAACGCATTGCATAAAATAAATGGTAAAAAAAGTGTAGGGTGCAGAGAAGTAAATGCAGAAAAAAAAAAAATGAATGCAGAAAATTCCAAAAATAAACTGGAAGTAGCTTTATCCTCGTCTCACAGCGCCAAAGACAGAAATCACTGTGTCTTATTGTGAATAGCTGAGATTGCCTTTATGATTAAAAAGTAAAATTCAGGTATGATTTATATTTTATATATTGAGAAAACATTTGTTACTGTTTGGGTTATGCAAGGAGAACCAGGGCCAGTTGAAACGTATCTTAACAAGAAGCCCAAGCATTTCAACGTGGAATCTTTTGGTGTGAGGGAAGACTTAACCACTGCCCCAAAACATCTGCGATAAATTACATCTATAGTTACAATAATCCTAAAAACATATTGGCTTTCCGTTTCTGCAGCTGTCCCTTCGCAGCCTTCCCCGGAGATCACAGAGCTCTGACTTCCTGTTTCCTGCCTGATCTGGAGCACAATCAAACATGGCCGCACGCCCGAGTCTTGTGAATGGGGGAGTGGAGGAAGTAGGAAGCGCGACCTGTTGGGCCTGGTGTTTGCTTTGGATCAGAACCGCGGCAGGAGATCAATAAAGGCGTGTGCGTGCGTGTGTTTTGCATTTGGACTGTCAATTTTTATTTTTTTTTGCCAGCACTGCATTTTTCCAATTTTATTTATAGTAACATTTGTCCAGCAGCTGTGGATCTGCCGAAGTCATCATACCTGAATCAGGTTTACCTCCTCTGTCTGCGGTTGATGTGATTTGGCGAGATATTTAAAGGTGCAGTTTATATTGTCTTTGTGAGATGTTATGGATTTATCTGAAATGTTCCACAGTAGCACATTAAACTTGCCAAGTACAGATGTTTTTATTGCATGAAATCCCTAGAAAAAGCATAGAGCCTCTCCGCAGATCTGACTTGACATGGAGATGGATACGTTTAATGCCATACTGTGGAACATTCCAAGCAAAGCAATACCATCAGGTAGGTTCCAACGTAAAAGAAAATTGAATTCCATCAACTGAACACATTTTTTTTAAGAGATAATACTTTTCGGCTCTTATCCAAGTAGTTTTCGTTCTGACAGGGCAGTGACTTTCAGAACCCGATCAGACCTGAAGAAGCTTGGATAGGATGAGTGGTCGAAACATATTCACTCTTAAAAAACGTTTGTCCAGTTGACAGAATTCCATTTCCTTTCACAATGGTGCACCCTACATTCATTTTCACAAGCAAAGTTGGTAAAGTGTCTTGCTCACATCATTTTCTTTTCACTGCCCTGTTTCGCTGAGACCCGGTTAGCAAAGCCCCAAAATTTACCAAAAAAGAAGCCAATTTCACAGTGTAGTCATTTCTCCATTAGCATAGCAAGTTTGTATTTAAAAAGAAAGTCAGAAAAGAAAGCGAAGCCAAAGTAAAGTTTAAAGGCTAATAACTTTACAAACAATGCACAATATCTATCCTTTAAAGTCCATATAAATTGCTTCCAAATTGCGTCCACAGATGCAGTATTACGCCCTCTGCTGGTGTTTTGTATGCACGCACTTACGGCAACCTAGAGTACCGGTAGTCATGTCTTTGAATAGCTTTTTTAATAACTTATTTGTGATATTTATATATTGAATGAAGGCTAGATGGGTTGTTGGTTCTATTCCCCTCATAGTGGCGCCTGTTTTGTGAATGAGGTCAAAGGTCGCTCCCAGATACTGCTGTTTGTTAGCTTTAGCATCGGTGGCTGAACCAGTCGGATCATAACTGCCAGAAGGTGACGTAGGTGGTGCTTGTAAAAAAACACACTGACATTGTTAGCTTAACATCTATGCCCTGAAGACAAACAGCGCGTGATGGATTGACTTGACCTCATACAATCATACAATCAAAAACAATCAAATATTTTAATACTAATTCCCCCTCTTTTTTTCTCCAGAACCTAAATATTTTTCTAAGTTTTATTTTATTTTATTTTCTACTAGTAAAGCTTCAATGTGTGCAAATTTGGGGTGGGCATTTTTTTTTATTTTGGTGATGCTAATTTCAGATGATACTATTATAAACCATCAGAAGTGTGTATATGTCTTTGTTCGAGTTAGTGTATCACATAAAACATGAATGGACTGTATAATTAACAAAAATGTGAGAAATATACAGTTAATAGATTTAAAGATTACCCTGAATGATTTTATTTTTCTTAAGCTTCTTATTTTCGAGCTTTTCAATGGATTTTTCACCGCAAATAATTATATTTTTCATAAGGCTGCACAATAAATTGCAATCAAATTGAAATTGCTATTTGATTTGTTGCAACGATCATTTCTACCTTTAAATGTATATTACAAATCTAATAGAAATTACAATTTAAAAAAATGAAAAATCTTCTAAAATTGTGCATCCATTATATTTTATACAATGTCAAATTTTGCCGATGTGTATGTATTTGTTTTTAGTGTATTGCAATGATGAAAAACATGCCTCAGAAAAATACACAAAATAACGTACCCATTTTGTTGTGAATTAGTCATGTAGTATGAATAGATCATTGGAAACATATTCAGAATTAATCATGTTACATTGCTTTATTGTTGTTCATTTTGATGAGATATTCCATGTTCTCATAATGATGTCTTTTACTTCATGAATGAATGAGCCTCTGCAGTGCACCAGAGCTGAGGCCAGCAGTACAACATGTGAGCAGGATCACAAGGACTCGAGCAGCATTTGATATCAAAGGTTAACACGAGCTATTTAAAGCAGTCTTACTGTAGTGATATCATTTACACATCCCATAATAACTTCTGCGCTAGTATGTTGGCCGCCGTATTTGTTTTGACCACTAGCAGAAGCTAGCATGCTAAAAACGCTTATAGAAACGTTGGCTTTATAATCTTGCTCATTTTGTTGGCTGTGCACTCACTGACTGATTGATGTGTATCACTCTGAGTTCTACACATGTATCCATCTGGAAAGTCTCTCGCTGAAATCTGTCGGGAAAAAGCTTTGGACGAGAGACTTCCCAGATTGTCATGACGAATATTTGAATCTGATTGGTTGAAACGTCACAACAGTGGAACAAGCCGAGAAATCAAACTGCTGTTAAATCCTGTCAGAGAAAAGCACAGACTTCTTCCCCGTCCAAAGCTCTTCTATGTGCATGTTTTCAAAACCATAAATCTCTTATTTAGGCCAAAGGTTGTGCTTTTGACTTCCGCCAAACGACAATGCTGCGGCGTGATTGGTCCACCACACTGTAGTAACAGAGGGAGACGGGCCTGACGGCTTCTCAAGAGTTTGTGAACTCACAAAATATTGTAAGAAGTAACTCACTGACTGCACAAACATGTAATCAACTGCTAGTTTCCAAAGCATGAATGTAGACTTTAGTAAACAATGAAATATTCAGTGATCGTGAGAGTTGTCAAATCCATGCATTTCACATAATATTACCAATATTATGTAGCGAGCATCAAGGCCATTGGAATATATGTTTGAATCCCCCTTAGTTATACTATACAACATAAATATAGGCGTTTCTCTCAGTATAATGTAGCAAACTCATGACCTACATGTTTGAGTGAGTCACACACTTTCCTTTCCAACAGCTCAAGCTACATAGAGAATCATAGTTATAGTAGAAGTACTGACCTACAGTTTATTGTATGTTAAGAATAAAAAATCTAAATCTGATTAACTTTTTTTATAATTTAAAAAATATTCAAATAAAACAGTAGGCCACTCATGGAAATGTTGACACTATTATAGCCTATGTAGGTTACATTTCATCTTGAATTGTGGCACATTTTTACTTTTTACTGTTTGGGAAGTTTTAAACGCAGTGATACATTTTGTGACATGGTGTTGTTAGTTTGCAGTGCTCGCTTGGTTGTTGCAGATTTTTTTTAAATGTAGGGTAATAAGTTTTAACAACACAACAAACTCAAGGCATAATGTTACACAAGGACACTATTTTTGCTTAATATTTATTGTTTTAATATTTTAGCGTTTGCTTTGAAAATGGCTAATTGGAGTAATGCTGCGTTCATGTGGTCCTCGGGAGCCTGGGAAAATATTTTTCCCCGAGTTGAAGAATGCACAAAATACTCGGAAAAAAGTCGAATATGAACCTGAAATGAGAAAATGCTCCTCGACTTCCACACGTGAGGTCACCTGATGCGTGGAGACCAAAATCATCTGATTTGTCTTAAACATTTAAGAAATAAATTTAAGGGATTACTGTGAGTGGTCCTTTAATACGAGTGATTTGTTCATGAAAGATTTGACACTACTGTTTACTGTTTGACGTTAACGTTCGCTAGCTAAAGTCAATGTCATGTTTTCCCAAAAAAATTACGCTTTTGAGGACTACAAATCTTACAGGTTAGCCTTATTAAACGCCAATTAAGAGACTTCCTAATTTTTATTACTGGCCATATCAAAATCCAGATAAAAGCACAGGAATGCAAACGCCATATTACTGTACCATGTTGTGCCAAATTTGAATCTATGCAGTTAAAGTTTCTGTCAAATGTAGCCTTCGTCTGTGCAGTCGACTAAACCATTGTAATGCATAAAATTGACATAAAATAGATTCTCACTTGTGAAAAAGACTTAACATTGTCATGGCTGTTAGCATCTTTCTGTATTCTTTCTCATGCAAGTCAAATGTTAGCCTTCTGCATGCTAATGGGAACCATGCAAATTTCAACTATTTTTAGCTTCAAACCCACCAAAAGTCTACGACATTTCTGAGGGATGGTTCAAAGCAACCTTTAATATGAACTATTTTGGAAATCCCCATTAAAATGCCTGCGGTTTCGACATGACATCAGACATTCCAATTTTTGCCATGTTAATATCATTTTGTGTTGTGAAAATCCCTTTTGAGAAATATCAGTTGATTCAATTTGAAAGCGGGTTGTTCCTGTTCCATGGCCTCGTTGTTGGTAATGAAATCACAAAATTAATTTATGCCAATGTCATTTATCTAAACTTCCTGTTTGGGGCTGCCGTAGAAACTTTTGAGAGATGTTTTGGAAAGAAGGAAAGGCTGAGACTGACAGATGGAAGAAGAAAATGACTAAAGAAAGTATTTATACAAACAAGTATAAGACAAAGCCATGCAATTCAGGCAATAATGAATGTTTTACACTTACAATTTATTGTTTTAGGTTCCTTTATGTCTTTATCATACATTTTCTTCTTTCTTAAAAAAAAAAAAACTAATTATTGTGGCTGTTTTACTGGACTCCTTATTGAATGACTGTGACGTCTCTTCTCAGATGGACCAGATTAACTTAACGCAGGGATGTTCCAATAAACTCACACATGCAGACATGTTCATTTCCTCTCTTTGCCTGTGGCCCAAATAAAAAAACAAAACATAAAATCTTACAGCCATTTTGTCATCTGTCAAGCATTTCTCCCCTGCTACATCCTCATGTTAAATATTGCTCCTTTTAATTCCTCTATTGCTCCTTTTAATTCCTCTATAATATTACAGATACGTTCAAATATATTTGACTTATTCTCACAAGTTCACTTCATAGAGTTGAGAGTAAAGAATTAGGTCCTTTGCCATTGTAATTAACAATTCAACATTTTTTTTATCTATCAATATCTTTGAGGTGATGTCATCAACCTTCCTTGCTGCGATAAAGCTCACTGAAGGCACTGCTCTGTCTGAAGGCCTGTCACTCAAGTTAGACTTTATGTCATGTTGTGTTAAAACATACACAAAGAACTGACCTCGTTGAACCTACAAGAGGTGAGCTCATTTGTGCTGTTAAAAGTCATTTTCAAATCGCACCGCAGTCAACAGCTCGCTAACTGTTTCTCAGTTTGTTACTTTCACCTTTTTGTTGATGAATGTGATGAGAAGTATGAATAAACTGGGAGTTGAAAGCCATAAATGAGTTGCATTTTTTGTCTCTCAGTCAGTATCAGTTGAGAGTGTAGGTGTTTGACAGCAGCCTGTATTTACTCAGCACATTAACAGTACAGCAGGTGAAAGCAGACTTGTGTATCCTGCAGTGTGTGTGTGCGTGTGTGCGTGCGTGCGTGTGTGTGTGTGTGTGTGTGTGTGTGTGTGTGTGTGCGTGTGTGTGTGTGTGTGTGCGTGCGTGCGTGCGTGTGTGTGTGTGTGTGTGTGTGTGTGTGTGTGCGCGTGTGTGTGTGCGTGCGTGCGTGCAGCAGGTGACTCAGCTCCAGTGCGGTGTAAACAGTGAGTTCACAGTCTCAGAGGGCCCTGCAGGTGCATCTCCTCTTATGTGTGCTGACTGAATGTGTCTGTTTGGGTTTCAGCAGCAGTGACCCTGTTGTTGTTTTAGCCTAAATATAATGAATCAATCCAGCCTTTTCAGTTCTGAAGTATGTGTCAATACTCTACAACCGATTCATTTCCTTACATAACCAACGTGCAACAAAACTAATCCAAATGTAACTATTATTTATCCTTCTAGGGATTAAACAGCTTCATAAATGTTCAAATATTATGAGATGTTCTGAGCCCACGGTGGCCTGTAAAATCTTACTATATTATAATTACATACAGTTTATAGGCACAACTGGACATATTTTATGGATAAGAGCCAAGACTCAATATCAATACTGATATTGAGTCTTGGCTATCAGTATTGATGCAACATAACATGCAACTTAATACAAATGCAAGGCTAGCAATCTAGGGTAACTCACAATCATATTTCGTTCTATTTTCAGCTAATTGTTTGTCTACGAGCCCACTGGATGTGTTCTTGGGCAAGGCACTCACCTTTCCTATCTCACAATAAGTTGTATTAATATTTCAAATTATAAACACTAGGGCACTAAATTCTTCCATTACAAAACATATACTTCTTAATTCTAATAAGAGTATTCCCATGGTATGATGATGAGCTTCATGTGACCACATTGACTGAGTCCCTCCTGCTTGCTCTGTGTTCTGTGCCTGTATAAGGTAAAGGGCCCGCTGATCTCCCGTACCGCAGCTGGGAGTGTAAAATGTAAACTATTAAGCCAAAACAGGAATCCGTCACACTACTCTGTTACACAAGCTACAATCAGCAAGAGAATGAGCTCAGCCACATGTGAAATAAGGCAATTTAATTTGGTATATATTGTTTTTGATTAGTCAGCTGATGATCTACAATTTGTCCAGAACTGTTTAAATGGTAGACGATTTAAAGGCAGTCGTCGGGACAATGTTCCTCTTTGAATGGATTAAGGCATAATCTCCCTTCTGTTTACAATACCACATTCAGGCCATGGAAAAGATCAACCGAGTCAAAGATCAATCAGGCACTTAGCAGCTTTGAGAGGGTAGCTAGAAGAGAGAACAATAGTGTGTAAGCAACCCAGGATTAAGCGGTTAAACAGTTGTTGCTGAGAGGCTGCCAGTGTGCCAAAGGTGAGCGACTCGGAACTGGGGCAGCAAGTTACAATGTCTAGTTGTGCATTTGAAGTCTTTGTTTAATAAGCAACATTTTTTAATGTTCTTTAAATGCAAACTGCAGACTGAAAAACACATACAAACACATTTGGAAAGTATTTTGATATTGTGATCACCAGTTGCTAGGCAGACATCTTTGCTGTACATGTATAGATTGAGTCTTATATTGCAGTCAAACAGAGGTGTGAAATATAAATACATCTGTCCATAATTCATGAGAGGGTTGCGCTGGTGACTAGTCTATATGCTTCGGTGCAAGGGGAGGGAAGTGTGTTCAAAAGATGGCCATGGAAAATGAACTCTTGACTCTTGCCTTTTGAGAACATATAAAAACAGAATTGTTAGATTATTATTATTTTTTTCTCATTGGGCTTCACATTCCAACCCGACAGTAGGTGTGATAAAATGTGAATATATGATTATATTTCTGTGATGTATTTTATCTGCATAATAGTGATATTTTATCAGCATCATTAGTCTAAGAGAAGAACGGGTGTGTGACAAACTGCATTTGTGAAGGGGTCGTAAAGATGGGCCAAAGAATGTTGCCCCGGGGGGGGAGTTGCACCCCCCCTTGCAGACTTTATTTCTACGGAAAAATACCAAGTGCCTTGATGTGAGGCTGACCAATGAGAAATGTGACCCGCCTATTCCAGAATATCTAATAAAACCAACCAGCATGGGAAAAAAACGGGGTGAGACGCAGGAGGATCACGCAGGCTGCGTACAACAGCTTGCGTGATCAGTCCCGGCGTTTTCTCCCATGCATGCCATACAAATGTCTGATATTTCTGTGTCGTTTCATATTCTAAGTTGAATTGTGTTCTCAATGTGTTACGGAATAGCATCTGGTGTATGTCTGATTCCATGACAGTAGGACAAAACATTTAAATCCACTTTAATGAGCTTTTAATCATGTTACAACAGTGTTGATTCATACAAGTCTGAGTAATCCTGAATTGTCCTGCAACTGAGGCTCGAGTGCTCAAAAAAGTCTTATTTTCACCTATCCCCTATCTCCACCCAAATCCCTGTACTTTGTTGCGTTTCTTTAGAATAAAGACTCAGAGAGTTCATAGAGTGCATAGAGTTCTAAAATGTCACAAAGCAACTTTTAAAATAAAAGTGACAAGCAGCGGATTGTCACTTTGAAGAGACGGTGCTTATAAGTTCTGCAGTTAAAAGGCCTATGCTATTTTTCCCGTTTCATAGTCTACCCTAAGGTTAGTCAATCAATATTGCAGTCTAAAATGAGCAAATAAAATGGATATATACTTATGTTATAGTTAATACTTTAACATAAGTATACATAGTATTATGTTTTTTTAGCCACTAAACTAAATACCTAAAAGAAACATACTACGTCTCCTTTGACATCAGTGTATAATTCTCTATGTGGGCCATAAAGCAATGCATTATAATTTTAACACAGACATTCACATACACATAAAAGAGACACACAAAAAGAACAATATTAGTAATACTCTGTTAAAAAGTGTTGTCTTGGCAGTCACTGTGATGCATTTCTGAAATGTCACAAACAAATCAATACGTTTCAAAATGTTTTACTCTGTCCTATTTGCTTGTGTTGTAAAAACATATTAATTTTGCTTGTCTATTTTCTAAAACACCCTTGTCAAGATTTGATTGCAATCTGGCAGCTGAGTCCTGATTGGCCGATGGAGAGACTGAATGGCAGTCAATCTGATTGGTCCTGTTTTGTATCAGCTGTTTGATTGACATGTTCATTTCTCATCCACTTCACTCTATATGAAATCCGTCTTACACTGTCATGTAAAATACAGCTTTGCGGGATTGGCCTGTTTGTTTACGTCTGCTGTATACATTTTTTACATTTTAGCACTGAATTATTATTACTATTTTGAGCTTGGTATCCTTTTTGTGATTTACTTTTGACATATAAGACATCACATTTAGTGGTTTGTCTGCGTTTGAACTGGCTGGCTTCTGGTTAGTGGGCATATGCTTAACCCACTTTCCAACTATTGTCGAGTACCACAACTGTGCTTGCATATTATAAATGTATGTAGCAAAAGGGGTCAAGGTTGGCAACTAAGATACAAATTTTGTATGTAACATTTAGTTCCAGAATGTGAGAAAAATAGATTCTCACGCAAGATTTCAATAGTAATTTGTGTCAGAGAAATAAGAATGATTTGTCCAATAGTCATGGTAAAGCCCTGACTTTGCTTTGTTCAGTTTACATATTTGGTCTTGTATTGTTGTACTTTTTAGTTTTTCTTTTATCTTGTAAATTGTTTTAAGGTATTGCCTCTTAATGCATTATGATTAGGCTTCCTCCCAACGTCCAAAGACATGCATATGTTAGGCAAAATTGATGACTCTAAATTGGCCCTAGTGAATGAATGTGAGAGTGAATGGCTGTCTGTAATGTCTATGTCTCCTGTTGGCCCTGCGACGAGTTGGCCACTGTCCAGGGTGTACCCCGCCTAAGGCCCGAAGTCACCGGGATAGGCTCCAGTCACCCATGACCCCGAAAGGGAACAAGCGGTAGAAAATGGATGGATGGATGGATGTTAAAATTCTCTTGTTTTTTTGTGTTTTGTTTCCAGGTGACATCACACAGAAGGGCTATGAGAAGAAACGCTCCAAGCTGATTGGTTCTTTTCTGCCACAGTCACCAGGTACAACTTTACTTTATTATATTCAACAAAACATATTTTTTTTTGTCTCTTTTGCACAACAGGGGGATCTCTTCTTCTGTTGCTCTGTTTTCAAACCAGCTGACCAGTAATCTAATCAGTTTGCGGGCAGATCACTAAAACTAACAACATTATGTGTCCACTATTGTGTTTGAACCCTGTGACTTTACATGGCTGTCTTCTTGTTGCTTTTGTCATTTATCTGATTTAAAGCTGAACTATGGAACTTTTGGTTTAGGGTCTGAAACCTGCTTGTCTCCATGGTTACAATACAAATGCATGTTTTCTAGCAATAAAGTCATCTGTGATTAGGGTTCGCATCGCCTCGTCTAGGATCTTCATCTTCATCTTCATCTTACATACGATCTAGAAGATAAATCAAAGATGGCATTGTATTGTTTTTTTAGGCATTACTTCCTCACTACTTGCTCCGCCTACCGTGATATGACAGAAACACGCACTACTACACCATCAGTTCTGAGTTCTGACTGATCAACATGATGAGGCTAAATCTTACAACGCTAGCTTTTTGCCGCTTTGTGCATTAACAAATTCAAAAAAATATGTATTTGAAATGGAGAAGAATCCATACAACCTGTATGAAAGCTGTAAGATCCTGTATTTTCCACCTTTTTTTCTGGATTGATTCCGGTACCAGAATCGTATTGTAAATCATGTGTAGTATGAAAGTGACCCAAGCACATGCCCAACTAACTCTACAACTCCAATCTAAAAATATATATTACTTTTACACAGAAAAAACAAAAGACATCAAACAAAAATGCTACCGAACAAAGTGGGCATGGGTATGTTCCATGTTATCCAAAGCTGATCAAATTTTTAAGTCCGAATGTCAGTTTTTCCATTTCTAATGTCTAGTATTTTGTCCAGTCCAGTATTTTGTCCAGTCCTTGATCGTTGGTGTGGCTTGAGTGATACATTTTTTTGTGATGACTTTTTACCTGCGGCTAAAAGTATGTTCTAAATGTATCCATTTGCTGTGTCAATGGAAGAATTTTGAGGCCCAAATACACAATTCTAAAATGAATAAGGATGGCAGTCTGCAGTGCATTGTTTATTCCAGTCTAATATTATTGAGCAACAGGACAGTCCCAAACACGTGGTAATGGTGAGCCTCCTGGCAGCCACAGTTTATCCAGCAGTTAGCGTCTCCTTATAAATAAATATTTTTGTGAAGACATAACAGAAGACAGTGCTCCCAGTCCTGTTCTGAATGATAAATGAGAGAGCTTTCTTAACAGAGACATGACATTTCCTAAGAGCAGAGGGCATGTAAACATAACCCCAGACAAATCAGATCTCTCATCTCCTCAGCCTGCGTGGTGCGTTCAATGCCCCTCAGATCATTTCTTATTCAGCACAAACATGAGTATAAATGCCATAATAAGTTAGAATAATTCACTCCGCTGTTTGAATTTCCTCACAAGCTTTGATCACAACGCAGCTTTCACTTAGACACTCGATAACTGAAGGATAGAAGTTATGGAATGCAGCTGGGAAATTTGATTAAACAAAGATGATGACATTTTAAAATGTTCTTGGATTTTATGTTCGTAGAGTTTCATGAAATAGTCACATTCTGTTATGAGCCAGTGTTTTGTAAATTGTTCTATAAATCTTAATGTAACTCTTCTCCATGGATAAGTTATTACTTTGCCTCAACAGTATTCCTCTTATTCTGGAAGCCCATCTGGCGCCCCCATATATCTGTGCGGTGAGACTTTTCCCTCGATCTCCACTGAAGTGAACAGAGTTCCCGCTCGACAGGAACTGCCATCACAGCGAAAGTGCTGCAAAAAGAGGCAGAAGTGGGCGGGGCCAGGTTACTGGTCAGATCTGTGGAGAGCTGTCAGTTAAGAAAGCATGTTTTGCAAGGTATTTTAGGAACATTAAATGCAAACAATATTTTCACTGAAACAAGCAGGTAGCGGACCCCCTCGGAAAAGTTACACAGTGCTACTTTTAATGTTTAGTATGCTGTGTATCATTGTGAGATAATTCAATGATCAGTAGGTTGGCTGGTTGGACAAATTGAAAAAAATAATTATGTCATTAATGTTGCCTGACATTTTGGATGGAGGAAAAGGTAATTAATGTCATTACATTCAGTCAAGATATTTCCCCATTTTACAATAAAGCATAAAAATGACCAATTAAAGGTCCGATTTCAACATGTTTACGGCTCCACTCCAGAGGTTACATTAACAGAATAATCCCTCACTGACAGATTATTTTCAAATGCCATGGAAACTGCCTATACACTTTTACAAAGATATCATTATCAACATAACTTAAATTTCAGCTTTTACCATTGTCTTCTTCTACCGCCTCTGCAGCCAGTGCACGGCTTCACTTTATCTTTTCTCTTCAGCCTTTTAGTGCCGCAGTGGTTCTATAAAGGTGTGCACACGTGTGCACGCAGCCAGTGGACAGAAAGCACGTTTGATCATAAAAACAAAACGAACAGAGGAGTGGTGCAGCGTGTGCACGTGCCAGTGCATGTTGCAGAGAGATACATAAAAGCACAGATTATTGTCCAGTTTTCCTGTACTGTTACTTAACTAATTTGAAGGGAGGAAATACAGGCATATAACTTGATAGTAAAAGTGTGATTTTGTTACATTTAAAAAGCCTCAGGCGCACTGCGTGTACCACCTGTTGCACATGTGCAGTGAAAATATAATGACTTTTGGCACTCTGTCCGTCACAATGACAGATTAGAATAATCTCTAGTCAAACCTTTCTCCACTCACCAAATTCTGACTTCCATCCAAATTTGAAATGTTTATTTACTAGTTGTTGACTTAAAACACATTAGTTTAATCGATAGCCTGAGATGACTATATGTAACTACTACTGTTTTTTAATTTCATTTATATTATTCCCCGCCAAAGCAGAAATGATAATGATTTTATGGAATGTCAAAATACTACAGGTATATTCATACTTACATGTTGTCTGGGACTGCCATTTGTCCATTATGCAGGGTCAGTTACCATGTGACCTGCCCAGACTCTGTCTGCTGGGGGACAAAGGACAAGTGACTTATCTCAGCAAATATGTCTCCTACATTAAAAATGCAGATGGAAAGATGATGGCTAATGAAAAGAGTTTTAAGGAGAGTAAATGTAAAGAATGAAGCGGTGACTGAGCAGTTTCTCTTTGTACATATCTGCCTCTTTATAAATGTGTTTACATGGCATCCAATTAAGATTGTACCCCATCAGATGGAAACATCAGCAATGTAGTTAAGGGAGAGAGTAGGATACGTATTTGTAAGAAAAATAATCTTCCTGGGCCAAAGAAACTGATGGCAGTAAAGAGTTGAATATTCAGAGGCTGAGGTGGCTCATGGATCTGCTCCTGTGGCAGTTTTTGGAGACACAGCTTTGGAGACTAAGATACGTTGTGATTAAAGATTAGTGACAAATGACAATTTACAGGAAAGATGTTCACAAATACCATCTTCCTGTTTGAATTGACACTTCACATAAGTTTGTTGTTGAGGCTAACCATTAAACCCATATTGAGAAAATACTATATAAAGCAGTACATCAATCCAACTATTCTGGAATGGGGAAACAGTAAAGCCTCGTATTTTCCCAGAACGCTCATTTGTTCATCGCTGTTGGGTCGTTTTATGGTCAGATAATCCACTTTGGAGTTTTCTTTGGAGTTACCGAGCTGCTCCGGGCTGGAGTAGAAGCACTAATGAAGACGAACGACGCGAGGAGTGCGAGGCTTTTGTTCTCGTTGATGTCCGTAACACAAGAGTATCACTAACAGACAGAATCGATTGGTCGGACCGAGGTGCACTTTGGGGAAGGCCGGGTTTAGGTCTGAAAGTCTGCAGAGAATTGTCAGTTGTGCTTAAATACAGTGTACAATATTTTATCTGGGTTGAATGAGGTTGTGTTCTAGACGTGGTTTTGGCTGTCACGATAATTACTACATCTACCGGTACTTCAGGAAAATAGAGATGAACTATATATTTTTGGATTTAATGCCTACTGACCACTAAAGCAGATTTGATCATAATATTTCAGAAAGTCAATAATGGGCCAGGTTATTAATTGTATTTATTTTTTTCATTTTTTAAATAATTCTAGAAAATGTCAACCTCCTTCAACCTTTTTTCTTTTCTTTTTCCAAATTTTAATATCCCCTCTTGTCATTCTAGAAACAAATAACTTAAATGGCATCACAATCCACATCTGTACATTAAAATAATAGACTACATTGAATGATAACACATTACATTATTTTCAGTTCAATTCAAGTTTATTAACAAATGAAACTAAAAATAAACCAGAACTAAATCTGGACCAAACCAGCCATAACAACATAAGGGCAAACTTAAAACTAAGGGACTAAACCATGACTAAAAAGAGTATGAACCAACAATTCAATTCAAGTTTATTTGGTCAGCTGACCAAAGTGCTTCACATAAAATGAGTTTTTATACATAAACTGTAGTGAGTCATAATAATTATTGTCTGTTACTTCTGAACTGTATTGATTAACCTTCCTGCTTTGTCCAGTCTCTGGCTCCGAAGATCCTATGGGCCAGGAGTGGAAGACCCCAGTCACTCCATCTTCATCATCCCGCTACAACCGCCGACGCTTATCAGGCTCCAGGGATGAGCGCTACAGATCAGGTAAGATCTGCTGTGGCTCCTGCCGTCTGCCTGGGTTTAATAAAGAGTAAGAAGGCATGTGGGGCTGGAAGGACAATCAGTGAAAGAAAAAAATAAAAACTCTCATTTTAGCCTTGATCACGATTTCAAATGTATCACAATGTTTGTACCAAAAAAAAAAAAAAATCATAAATCAATCCATATAACTTTATTTATCCCAGGAAGCAATATTGAGCACTACAAAAAATAAGTTTTCAACAAAGAGTTTGAGGTGAGTATTTCAAATGGAAGGTTTTATCTTACACATTTCACATAATCCAACAGTTGCACTTTAGTTAAGTTACACTTTAGTTAAAGCCCTTGCTTAACATTCTCTTTATGAATTATTTATATGGATTAAACTATCACATAATCAAATAATCTGACTCATCATAATCATAAATAGTTTTTGTGAGACAAGCATTTTTCTTATAGTACAATTTTTCTGATGTCTAGATCAAAAGACTGTCTAAACTCACACATCATCTTTTCCTGTTGTGTCTGCCATGGTCTTATCCCACAAAATCAAATCTAATTACCACTATAATTAGCTTCATTAATCAGATCACTTTATTATGGGTTATGGAGGAAATGTGAACGATAACGCTTCTTAATTTTGGCCGACGGCTTTTTCTTCAAACTAGATACAGAGATAAAGTTCTTGAAGATCTGGAGAAGGGGGCAGACATTAGCATCTCAATAAAATCCTGTTTTCAGAACCGTTTTTCTGTCATAGCATTTTTTGCATTTGATTCATAAAATAAATGAAATAATCATCCATATACATATATACATAATGTACATACAAACACGGGTATATAAGAACACTTTTTAAAATAAAACAACAAAACAGTCAATGTTTCCATTTTATGCATTTCCATTGCTCCATGACAGTTGGTTAATTCTGTGTTGTCCTTTTCTTTGTGTTTGCTTTTTCTTACTTAGTACATTCCATGCCCATTTCATTTCCAATGTATCCGTCCATTGTTTCCATTGCAGGAGTTTTATTTCCCAGATATCTAGTTATAAAAAACATAATGAAGATGAAGATGTTTTGCAGAACTTTATTAATCTCAGTCCAATATTTCTGAACGGTCTGGTAATTCTAAACACATTTTCTTTTTTTGTTCCTTGAGAGTGTACCAACTTCTGACTAAAATGAGTTTCAGTTAGCTAAATGTGTTTGGGATTAGAGGGATTAAGTGTTCATTTTTTATTTTTTAGATATTGTCCAAATCTAGAAGAAGATTAATGTTTTTTTTATATTGGAACAAGTAATGCTGCATAATAATTTTGTTGTCCTTTCAGCAAAGTTGGGTACACTAGCCAAAAATTACTCCAGTTAAAGTTAAAATATATGTGTCAGTAATTACTTTTCAGATTTAACACATGATTTATAGCCTCATTACTATTACCAGAGTAGAAGTATTTAAGTATGGTATCTGAAATATAGTCAGATATCCTCGATACAGTTGTTAAACTTTTTTATTCTTGTTTTCAGATGTACACACAGAAGCAGTCCAGGCGGCACTGGCCAAGAACAAGGAGAGGAAAATGGCCGTTCCCATGCCGTCCAAACGAAGATCTCTGGTTGTCCAGACGTCTATGGACGCCTACACTCCCCCAGGTAACGCTGATGATATCACAGCTTTGAAATATAATCAACACTTGAATTCACTTTTAGAACTACTTTTCAATTAACACAAAACATCTGTACATTTTATAATAACACAGTTTATCAAACTGTATTCTCCTCATTCATCCAGAGGTGGTCCATGACAAAGACAAGGTTTCAAAGGAAGTTGAAATCAAGATGTTTCGACTTGATTATATATTATATTGATTATATATATATTTCATTTCAAAGCTATTTGACCGGACAGTTGTAGTGTAAAAGGGGCAGAGAGGGGGTATGGACATTCTCCAAATGTCTATGGCTGGATTCTCACGATACCGCGGTGGCAGGAACACAATGCTCTTAACCACTGCACCACAAGCAAAGCGAAATTAATTTTCTATCTGATGAAAATGCTGTGAGTCTGACATATTTAACTCTTACAGCTTGGGTTATTCAGACCTATAGAGGTCTGGCCACCTCTCCTATAGAGTGGTTAACTACCTCATTGACATTTGATTTCCGTCAAGGTTCTATGGGGCTATTGTAGACTGAGGGGAGGTTGTATCTTAGACTTGCAGTCCTATTTAAAGGAAATGTTTTGTTTTTTTTCTCAATAAAATTTTTATTCAACCGTTTCTTCTCCCTGCTTAAATTTTTCCTCACCATCTTATTATTATTTATTTTTTTAGATGAAACGGCTGATTGTAAACCAGAATTTGAGTGCCTTGTGTGTTGAGACAGTCTTTAGTGCAATTGTTGTTTAATTCTCATTGCAGCCTTCTTCACTGCAGTAGATAGAATATAATAGGCAATTACAGTGTCATATTCCCAAGGACAAAATAACGATCCCAGAGTGTCTGAGTTTTGAACAGACTGTATAATTAACTGTATTTCGGCCTTGTAAAGAGATTGAGGGTGTATGTTTCGGACATAGCCTTGGTCACCAGTACAATCAACCATAATCACCATGTTGCACCCTATGAAAGGAATTGTTCTGGACACAGTAATTGTAAACACGCTGCAACAGTTTGTCCAGACTACAGTATTCTCGTCCGTCTGGTCTCCATGTGTGAGAGCGCCGTTTGCATGTCTCTGCTCTTGTCTAATGATCATTATTAAGTGCTTTAAATGTACTCCTTGGCACAACCTAATGCTCACAAACATCAAACCTAATGTTAGATAATGCATACGTTCTTTACTTTTTATTGGAGGAAGATGACGTCACCTCCTGTGGTTGTTTCTCGCAATACACGCTAAAACAGATCAACTAAATTAACTCTGAAATGTGTGGAATCCTGGTTGCCTTATTTGGTTCAGCGTTTGCCCACTAACCCAAAAGTGATGTTGACTTGATACATTGTTGTTTGACATAGTTTTTTCTACCATAAAACTTATCTTCCTGTAGAAAACGTTTTGCAATTAGAGATAAATGTTCCAACTCCAGTGAAACTTGTTGAATTGCTCAAGCTATAGACACAATTTATGCATTAGTTGTATTTCAATGGCCTTTAAACATGCTCTTGAGTAATTTACTTTGGCGTCTCATGTTTTATAACTTAAAATTGTGTATCTACTGAAAGTATGTATCTGTGAGGCTCCATCTACTGGCAGCAGTAATTACCACAGAGGTTAGCTTGCTCCTGATATGCTAATGTGGTACGTGATTTGACTGCAGAAATGCATGATTTATGGCTTTAAAAACGGTGCCGTCACAATGTAGGGCATTTAGAACTGGTCTTATTGTAGTGAGTTTGAATTCTGGCTTTGACAATTTGCTGCATGTCCTCCCTTCTCTCATCCCCATTTCACGCTGAAACTGTTCTGGCAAAAAATCCTATAAAAAAAAAAAAATTGGGAACAAGGTTATCACATCTCAAAAAAGTCAATTTTGCATAATGTGTATAAAGATGCACTATGTAACTTTTCTGGTGTCTCCATGAGAACATTGCTTTCGTGACATGTGTGATGTACCATGCACCGTTGTGACCACAGAATGTCGCTCACAATGCATTCTGACTGGTTTGAATACACTTGAGACATTCTTCCATAAATATGACTGAGACTGCATGAGTTTTAGTGACAACAATGCCACAGGGAAACCAGGTGAGAAGCTTCTGTCCAACATGTTGCTCAATGAAATATGTGAAATCTTGCACTAGTTTGGTTAATAGGTCTGGATTCAACAATAAAAACAATCAGCATTTTAAGTTTGTGTTTTGGTTGAACGCACTAGGATATAAAAAAAACAATGTGTCTTTTATTGTCTGCAAATGCTAACGTTGTTGCAGTTTTGAAAAGGCCTTGTTTCCATTGGTTCTCTCTGGAGCGGATTAGCATGGTCTCAAAGTGTTTCCACTGCCTTAAGTGAACCGCACAGGGCCGTTTGAAGGGCCCTAAGCAGGCCACAGTTGGTACTAGCTTCCTAAGCTCTGGCTCATTTTGGCTCCTGGTACGCTTTAGCTAAAGAGGAGCTACACACCAGAACGAGATGATTGGACTAGACAGAACAAAGACTGAGCTGAAAATGAAATAACACAACAGAAAACATAATATTCTTATCAAACGCAGGCTTGATCTTGAGATAAACCGCCATATGTGCACCTGATACACTTGGCAAAACAAAGCTAACACACATTAGCGTCAGCTGTTTTCCGTTTATCGATGCACTGCACTCTCATCAAGACTGGAAATATTATATTTTGAGTGCATAATGCATCAAATATTATCGAAACTCAATGCATTATGCAATTACATAAAGCTACATTAAAAAGCAGAGCTAACTAAGTTCCACACTATTGTATTACAATATACAACAATTTGATTTGTAAAACTTGTTTTCAATGCTTTATTCATTCACTTCAGCCTCTTTGCTAGTGAGCTATTGTAGGCACTGGTCTGCCCCTCCGAACACCTCCAATAAGTTGCACACACACCATATTCAAACATAGTGAAGTGTCTTACCCATAGATTTTGTTTCCCTTTCTAGTTTGAGATGATTAGAGGATAAAGTCAATTTCAGCTCTGGATCAAAGTGCATTCTGGATGTTGTAGAATAAATTTAAGTTGAAAGAGAGTGTTGAAAGAAGAGTCATTAAGCTGGAGTTCTAAGTTTATTTCCATCAGTACAGAGCCCGGGCCTCGGAGACGTGAACCCTAAGACATTGCAATCGTGTATATCCCAGTCTGATCCAGTGCAGTTTATGCTATGCTTCCGCTGTTGGGAGTACTGTACTTCTGAAGGCGTAGGCCAAGATAACATGAGCCTGGATGACAGTGTTTGACTGGCACAGGGGAGAAATTCTTTTATCTCACAAAAAAATAATATCTGAATATATTAGTGCAAAGTTCAGTGTTAAATACAGCGTTTTCCTGTCATGATAGTCGATAGTCCACTCACATCCCTTCTAACATGACATTCTTGACACCAGTAAAGTCCCATGGTGCTTTGCTGTCCTGTTTGAAAGACAAATCAGCACGTCTGCACCAGAGAAACACACAACACTGAAACAAGACACATGGAGATGGAGAGGGACCAGACAGGAGCCAAATAAAATGAGTAGAATTGTGTGTGAAGAGTGTGGATGTGTGGCGAGGAGCTGGTTCAGTCTGCTGCTCGTCTGGGTGAGAGAGGAGACTGCTGCAGCGTCCCCATATGAACCTGTCCACACAAACCCAGCCTGAAAAGAGAGAAACAAAGAGAATGAGTTTAAAGTGGGAAAATGAGGCCGTAGAAGTGAATGGGGACGTCTAGGTAGGCTATGATTTAAATTGGTTTCAGTCTTGCGTTCAGTTAGATGCCACAGCCAAGCACTATATTTATTATTGTCATATTTCATATAAGTGTTATATATTATTTATCAGAGCAATGTTAGACTGTATCTATACCTTTTATTTGACTAAAAATGTATTTAATATAATGTGAAATAATAATTTGATTAGTCGACTTATCGAAAAAAAAATTAAGAAGAATTTTTTTCAACCCCCAAGTAGCAGCAGAAAAGTTAGACAGTTTAGACAATTCACTAAAACATAGAAAATATGCTTACTGTATATTTAGGATTTAACTAAACATTCTACTTAGTTTTCCCTTTTTTTTTTTTTTTTTTTTACTATTTTGGTAAAGTTTATTGACATAAGCTGCAGATGTGACAGAGGTAGAGGTGTAGAGGTAATTCCACAACTGCTACCTAGCAACCATAACCAGGATTAAAATCCATATCAGTTACACAATTGTTAAGATTTGACAGACGTGATAACACCTGCATTTTGTTAAATAATTGTTTAAACTGTCAGAAAAAAGTTGTCTAATTTGTCAATGGGAATTTTTAATTTTACAATTTTCTTCACAAACTGCAACTTTTCTGAAACAAAACTATGATAGATATTTGCCACAGGGACTAAACAACCAAACTAAGTAGTAATTATAAAAACATGAGAGCCTGTCTTATGCACTTTAAGCTTTATTTTTGATACTGGAGTATATAATATATTTTTAGGTTGATACTGGGATAATTGTAAAGTAAGACGCCGTTACATCCCGACATTCAACCTTAAAACACAAGAATGAAGTTGCAGAATGAAGTTGCCTTTTCGAACACACGCTTCAATCGCCATCGCGTTAATAAAAATCAATCCGTATTATTTAATAGTCCAATAAACCCTGCTCTGTTCTAGCTCCACTTGTTTGAAAGTACGGGAGCACATTGTGGCTTTAGTGGGTCAGACCTCACCTCTGCGCTCGGCCGGTCGCCCCCAGTGGGACGCACTAAGCACCTGTGAGAACTGGGTCATCCTCTGTTCTGCCTCATATCTGCACATCGCTCCCTCCTGCAGCCGCCTGTAGCTCTATGGAAGCGACGGGCAAACACCAGATGCCCCGCCACGCACCCCTCCCTTCCCTCCGTCAGGCCGCCAACACTGCACGAGCTAAAGAAGCAGCTCCGCTCACTCACACAAAGAGATAGTTAGAGGCTCAATATGTCATCTGCAGACCCTTAGAGAGTGAGGGGGGCAGTGAGGGGGAACGGGAGAGAGAGGAAGACACAAGGGGAGAAAGAGAGGGAGAGAGAGTGTAAGAAGAGAGAAAGAAAGCAGCATGAAGCCATATTATACACAAGAATAATAGGGCTGAGAAATACTGAAATACTGATTAAAGGTGCGCTATAGGCAGTGGTGGAAAGTAACAAAGTACTGTACTTGAGTAACATTTTAACATTTAACATTTGAGCAGGTATTTGTACTTTCTACTCCACTACATTTCACATTTGTGTCTGACCGTGGATAAAGCAGGTACATGTCTACCCGGAGACATTTTGAGTTATTCACAGATTCTGAAAGTGTGAATTCAAAGCTTTCCAATGATGTCTCACTCATGTAGATCTGATAATATTTAAGTAAGTTGTGATCATTTGAATGTATACAACTCTCAAAACCTTTCACTGAGAAAACGGCCTCTAAAGTTTCTCACCGGAGTGAGCCCAGAGTCACAGGGGGGCTCATTTGCATCTCATTGAGATAAGCCCTCCCCCTGTCACACTGACACCACCTTCCCCTACAGCTGTCACTGAAGACTCAAGAGGAGTGTTGTTATTGATGGTAACTGGACTTGAATCAGAATTAGAAGTTACTATATTAAAATGGAAATACTTGGATTACAAAAGGCCCTGAATAGAATCAAAGAATCAGAATGAGAATAGGGTTCATTGCATTTGTCGATAAACATAATTCACAGGTGATTCAACACAAACAACAAAAGATGAGATAAGATAAGATAAGATGAGATACGATAAGATAAGATAGCCTTTAATGTTACAACGCAGTAGATACAGGGGGAAAGGACAGTAACTTATAGGAAGTTTAAAAAACACTCTTAATAGAAGAACTCTTATAAACAGATGCCAGGGCCAGGTATACGAACTGCAATGGGTCCATGGCTTTGAATATATGAGATATGAGATAATAGATATGATATGTACACCACCAGAGTCTAATTACATCCTCATCCTCTTCTTCGTCTGTGCACTCTTCTGTGCTGTGACTCTCGGCGCTGGGCATGTGATGTCTTTTGCCTCGTCAGCACAGAAAGGCCTGATTTTTTCATGCAGATAGGTCTGCCTGTCAAAGTTCAGTCCAGGTGGGACCAGGACATGGAGATTGTCAACCGGAGGCAGAACAGCTGAATTGCGTAGTAGCTGATATTCCACTGGTTCTGCTTCACAGTGACTTTTCGCAAGCACCACACCTGGTCTCTTGGCATCAAAGCTGTAAACAAATAACAGGACATTTAAGAAATGGCTAACTATTTCACATAAAACACTCATTAACTATTTTTTTTTTTTTAACACAATGTGAGAGTTTCAATATAAATACCTGAAGTGCTGATAACTCTTGATCTTTGGAAGCCGTCTGAAGAAGGGACTCAGATGCTTCTGCCAGTCCAAGTTCTTGACAAACACTTTGCCATGTGCCGTTCCAACAAGCTGTGGGATATTGAGGTGAGACTCAGGAGAGCTGTTTTCCACTACCTGATGACAAGGGCGACACTGTAAAAAAATGAGAACAGAAGAAACATATCTTAAGCAGAGAGCAGCACTAAAGTTTTGCCAGGCTAATGTGAGGGTCCGAAAGACAGCACATTAGATTCTGTTGTCAGTCTGCAGGCGGCAATCGAAGTGTTGTAAAAAGTCCTCTCATTTTGCACAAGGGCAAGATGATGCATTTGCTTCTGGACCACTTCAGATTTTCTTTCATCTGGGACATTTGCACTTCGTATCAGCTGCTCGTTGTTGCTCTGACACTGCCAACAGAGATCTGTGCGTGGCCTGCAGCTTCTGATGTGTGGGAGAAGCTGTTTCCACAGTGATCTGAATCTTGATGTACAAACTGCAGGCTCACCTGAAAAACAGATGTTGCTTATGGTTAATTATACTCTAATCATTAAAACATGAAAATCACCAAAATAATGTTTTACACTTACCACGCTCCTTAGCAGACTTCACGTAGAGACGCCAAACTGAGGCCTTAGTCACATGGGTTGGGAGCAACTTCACATGCCAGTCCTTATGGCCAGGATGTCGACCAGGTAGCATTATGGAATGGACTTCTGCATAGTTTTTGATAAACTCTACAACGGTGTGGATGACTTCATGGCTGATGAACCTGCGTGAATGTGGCAGTGGCTGTGCACGCTTCTTCCTCAATCGTGTTGTTGCTCCATTTTCGTCATAGTGTTTGATTATGTCAGTCAGGGTGTCTCCGCCAATTCTGGAAAGGGGAAAAAAGGGATTAGGAAATATAGGAATAACACGCTTCACAGGTAACAGTTCACATTGTTCACATTTAAGACGCAAAACGCGGATACGAGGCAACTTTAGCCCTCTGCTAGCGGGGCTAAAGGGGACTAGCTCTCTTGAGATAAACACGGCTCGTAAAAGCAAACACTTGTAGAACAGCAAACATAAACAGGCCCTCTCGAGCGTGTCTGTGATGGGAACTAAACCAGCTTATTCTCGGAGATATTTCCCTTGTATTTAAGACGCAAAACGCGGATACGAGGCAACTTTAGCCCTCTGCTAGCGGGGCTAAAGGGGACTAGCTCCCTTGAGTTAACACAGATGCCCGTAGCAAAAGCACAAACACTAGCAGGCACTTTCAACATAACATGGATCGAATGTTACACAAACAGTACTTACGCCATGAGGAACAGAAAAGTATTTCTGCAGACTTCCATTCCTCCTATGAAATAGCTGGTCCGAGCAGATTTTCGCTTTGTCTTCGGCTTTTTGGTCGACGTGGTTAACTCCGAAGTGACGACGGAACGTCTGTTTGCTTCCATATGTCCGATAATCCTCATATCTTGCCACTCTCTTTCTGCTGCTAGAGAATCGCTCCGCAGCTTGTACATGACTTCTGGGGTTAGTTTATTGCTACACGATTCTCTTGAGAGCTGAGAATTTTCTTTTCTTCTTGCGTAACATTTGCAGTCAAAGTTACGGATCTTTTCCATCTCTTCTTCCTCGCCTGTAAATGTTACCGTGCCTATAGCGTTCCTTATTTCACGCTCCAGCTCTTCGGTGTGTCCGGCCGCTTCTCCCTCGTCTTCGTCCTCGTCTAAGGTCAGCTGTAGACTAGGGATATTTTCCAGCTGGATGAAATCGCACTCTTCATCTGTGACCTCATCTTCAGATTCAGAACTTAGATAGTCATCTGGATAAGCGGACTTTTCGCAGAAATAATCGTGGAGCAATAGCAGAAGGATCCATTTTTCAACTGATTTTACACAGCGTGTGTTGCGTGTCCCTGTGTTGCTGCTTATCAAGTAGCCATGCGGCTGGCGGCTCAGCCCATTGGCTGACTGCAATTGCTCAGCTGTTCATTTTTTTAACTGGACTGAAAAGTAAAAGTACTTTAGTGTTACGTTTAGACTGTCTGAAATGGCCATGGTGACATTGTACCAAAAGAGTTAGATTTAAAGGCTGGGTTTTGATATTTATATATAAAGATATATAAATAAAAATGACTTTTGAAGGTGAATTTAATAATTCTAAAATTTATGTGTGAAATTCTTTACTTCTTCTTTTTCAACCTGTACTTAAATACTTTTACTCAAGTAACAAAGTTCTTCTTCCACCACTGACAATAGGTACGTTTAACATGGGTTTGCTATGAAGCTGATCTGTGCAGTTTTTTTTTCCACTGTTCACAATTTATTTATTTCTAAATTGAGCCTTGTTTAGTTCTTGTGTAAAGTTGATTTGATCTTGTTTCGTCCTGATCCAGTCTAGATTTGGTTCAGTATTTTGTCCTGGTTTACACAGTTTTTGATGAACTAAACTAAAAATGAACAGTAGTGGGGCCGTTTGAGGGGTTAATGTGAGCAGGCTCCACACATCAGACCTGCGACGTGGCCTGGTGCTGGAGGCTTCACTCGCTCACATTACGACAGCGTGTTTTTCAAGGACTTTTATAACAATAGAAACACCTGTAATTGAATGAATTCAACATGGATGAAACTGGAACTTTCTAGACAAAGCAATAACGAGCTGGTGGGAGAACCCCTCCAGAAAAGTTACATAGTGTAGCTTTTGAAATAATATAGAAAACAAAGTAGTTGCCCTCTGTTCGTGCACTGAGGAGGACGTTTAAATCAGGCTAAAACAACGCATGCTATCTCACATTTATCTTGTGAGGGCAATCTGAACATTTCAAAAATAACCAGCGTGATATAAAACCTAGAGTAATATTTTTATTTATTAGGTTTGTCGGCCTTCAGTCGTTTAGTCGATGAATTGGTAGATGGTGTTTTAGTTGACTTATTAATATACCGTATTTTCCGGACTATAAGTTGCACCTTTTTTCATAGTTTTGGCCGGGGTGCGACTTTTATGTTTTCTTCTTCTTCTCTATTATGCATTTTTTGGCTGGTGCAACTTGTACTCCTGTGCGACCTATAGTCCGGAAAATACGGTATATAGATTTATATATAAGGATCGACTTAGCTGAAGGTTAAGGGACTGAATCGTGAGTTTAATCTAAAGACTTTTAACTCTAAATATACTGTTTCCAAGTACTTTTCTGTATAAATAGTGCAGTTGTAGTCTTGCCTGTGCTGTTTGGGTCACATACATCTCAGATCATAGAGATACTAACCTTTAGTTGCCTAATCGATGCACAGGGCATGTCTTTAGTCCACTAGCCCTATTATTTCTTCGTTTTTTTTCCTGTACTTTGGGGCCCACAGACACGTCGTCCGGCTCGGAGGCGGAGGCAGACGGAGAGGAGGAGTGCCCAGAGGAGGAGCGTATGGGCGGGGGAGGAGGCGGTGATGGGACGTCCAGCATGGAGGACAGCCTGGGCACAGAGGACTGGGTGAGCCGCGGCCTGCACCCCGCAGGCTCCTCCAGCACCACCACAGGCTCCAGCGCGTCCTCGTCGTCCTCGTCCCGGGGCAGCTCTGGCAGTGGGGTGGTGGGGCGGCTGGCAGACGTCCTCCAGCAGCACGCTCATGTGGCCGCGCACCTGCACCGCCACAGACTGCACCGCACAGGTCAGGGGGAACTCACACTACAGAGATACTCAACAAAAGATGATCGAAAATACAGTTTTACACCCCCTGAATAATGAAAGAGTTGTGAGTGCTTCAAGAGATAAAACCGGGTATTACAGTCGTAGAAAGAGTCATTAATCTATCCGACAACGTACAAAATGCCTTTAGAAGTCTTTGAAGATGGTCCATAATGGTAAAAATACATTCCAACACCAACAACATGATCTTTACAGCTTTTGCGCCACATAAAACAGAAGTTCAAACACGCTCTTGACAAAGGTTTTCACAGTGTTTTCTCTGCTCTTACAGGACAGGACAGTCCTAGATCCAAGGGACAGTCCTGAATCTGAGGTTGGGACATTAAGGGGCACATGTCCAAGCTATTTACTTCTAAAATATGCCTTCATTGTTTTCAAAGTAATAATCAGTGTACCGTCTGGGAATTTTTTGTTTTATTTATTTTTATTCATTCATTTTTATTTTATTTATTAAAAAAAATAAATGTTGGCCCGTAGGTTGTATTAGACAAAATAGTATCGTTGATATCCGACCTATTAGCCTCTCCTGGTACAAATTACTATGAGATGAAGGCAAAGTACCTCAAGCGCTGAACTGGTAGACAAACTAAATACTGTATACATTACTCCAATAAAGGAATAACACTATCATATGATTAATAGCTCAAAAAGTCAATTTAGAGTAACATAGGACCTTTTGTAAAATAGAGCCATGACTAATGTCTCAATTTTAATGCCCGATAAAGTTATCTGGAGTTTACTTCTTAGACTTTTATTTTACCCCGGATTCTCAAAATGCATAACCTACATTATCTACTTTGGGAACTATATTATGTCTCCAAATGACTCCTCCTACATTGCGGCGGAGGGAAATGAGGGATGTGGAGTTTGAGGTTCAGTCACGGTCACGCTGCAGTACATAACTCTGTTCACTTGCCGTTATGTGCCGGTCTCCTGCTGACTTTATTTCACAGTTATTTCAGAAAAGGCTTTCCTCAGAGGCCAAGGCCAAATCACATCAGCCTTGTATTGTTTACTTTGCTCCATAAGGTTCCACAGTCAGCGCTTTTAGAGAGGGGACGGAAAGTTGTTGACAGTGGGGAAAAAGATGCATGGATTGAGATAAGTTATTATGAAAACAGTGTATTCATTTTACTTTACTGCCTATTTTACCACCTGTCTTTAGAATATATATTTAAATGTAATTTCAAATTAATTAAAGCTAACACTTTATAACAACTACGCTTTTATTAGACTTAATAAATAAACAAAGATGCAATTAATCATGAACGAATAATTATGTATTTATTTATGAACCTTTATTTTACCAGGTAAAATCCCACTGAGATCAAAAACTCTTTTTCAAGGGTGACCTGGGCCAAAGTGAAAATGAAGCATCAAACAAATCATAAATATTTACACATTTAAATAAGAAAAATGAAAATATGAGCGATCGCTGTTATCGATGTTTGACGTGCGCACGCCCTCAGTCGGCAGAAAGCGAGTGCAGCAGGCGAGAGTGTGGCCTGTTTTGGAAGTTATTTGCTGTTTTATGGCCAACATTTCTGATTTTGTTTTATATAATAGAGCATGTGCCAAAAACATTGGAAGAAAAACTTAAAAGTGAGCAGATAAATGGCCCTCCAATGTTAAACGCAGCTCCACATTATCCTATCAGAGCCACGGCGATTATTGTTGTTCGCAATAAAACGACTTTAACATGTGACCGTGGAACTGTGAGAACATGTTCTGTCTAAAAACACTCAGACTCGGACATAACCTGCTAGTTTTACGTGAAGTGGAGTAGAGACTGCAAAAATTATACTTAATAACTGTTCTTACTTTAGAACTTCGTTACTTTCCACCTGAACCCTAATAAGAGCCGATGTGGAGACTGGACATGATAAAAAAAATACGAACTGTATAATTTTTTTTACATTTCTGTCTATGTTCCAATGTTTTTTCCTCTCGCTTGCTCAGAAAACCACTCAGCCCCTCCTGACGTCACAGGGTACACCAACAACTCGTCGTCCTCGTCAGATGTGACCCAGGGCGACCGGGCGACTTGTCCCGGGAACACTGCCCACAAACACACGCCCAAGTATGGCAACGCCGAGCTCATGGAGACGGGAGATGGTGAGCGGAGCATGTGCTGCTGTGGAAGGATCTATTACTGCTACAAAGATGCCAAATCACTCACACTTTGTATCTTACATAAAGTATTCAAGATATTTTGACTCGGGGTATGTGCAGTGCCATTGATGAAAGGAGGAAGTAGATATTTAAATCTGTCTTACATTTGTGTTCTAATTCTGATTAACACGTGAAGAAAGAATTTGAGCCATTCATGATGATTAAATTGACCCACGTTAAAATGAAATGTTTATAGGTCAATCAAAGTAGTTTTGAATTTTGATGTTTTCAGATTTATTAACCAACTTCAATAAAAGCTACTTACTGAATGATAGAGAAGCGATACTGGGTGGACCGTCCAAATGCAGTCAATCCAAAAAATATAAATATATTTATCAGAGGCAAGCAGCGCACAGCCGTCTGATTTTGTCATACATTGCTGCTTCGTAAGAGACGGTCGGTCACATATATGAGGGGGAAAACTAAACGTCCTCATTTACAAGAAAAAAGCGGGCTGAAGTTATTGTTTTTATTATTATTTGCCTTTATTATTTGAAACTTTGCATTTCATTTTTTCACATAAGTTTGACATAATTGTAATTGTTTCCTATTTTTTTTTTTTTTTTTACAAAACGCTCCCACAAACAGCAAAAATCTCAATTTTGTCACTAAGCAAAAAGCTGATTTTATCACTCCAACTTGAAGATAATTATAGGTCTTCTGCCATTTAGATTAAATAAGTGTGTGTTGGTCAGCTTTTCCTATTCAAGCAGTAACATTTAGAAAAACAGGAAGTAGCTTTTAAATTAAAGGGTATTCAAACAATCGATTAATTACAACAACTCGGTTATTGAAATAATTGTCAACTCATTTATTAATCAAACAATCGTATCCTTGACTATTAAACGACTCCTAAACACGCCCTAAACATCATGAGAGAAGAGTTTTTATGACTCAGACAGAGCAGGAGTCACATCAGAATGACACAGGAGACATAATGTCCAATAATGTCCATTATGTGAAACTAGAATTATTTGAAAAAAAAACCTAAATATATATTTAGTTTTTTTTTCAAATAATTCTAGTTTTTCATTTTCATCTGGGTCAAATTTGGAAAAAAATCATATGTAACTAATCGATTGATTGAAATGATAATCCTAATGTGCCTTGTTGCAGGAGTCCCAGTCAGCAGCAGAGTGTCGGCTAAAATCCAGCAGCTGGTCAACACTCTGAAGAGACCCAAACGGCCTCCGCTCCGGGAGTTCTTCGTCGACGACTTTGAGGAGCTCTTAGAAGGTATTCACTTTGCAATAAAGAGCCACAATTTATAACTTGTCTTTAAGGAAAAAATGGCTTGAAATGAGTGCTGGCAGCAGTGTTATTAACAACAAGAACTCATCTATGTCTTTGTCGATTCCTCTTCGATCCGGGTCCTTAACGCTTAGCAAACAATTATTTTAATTGTTGACTAGATGGCAATCATTTTTTTCAATTAACAACTATTCATATTGTAAATGGAGATTTTTAAATGCATTTATAACTAGATTAAGATAAAAAAAATATGCTGACAGAATTATTAATTTCATATGATATTGTATTTATGAGAAAAGTAGATCATTTCTATTTTTATTTTATTTTAATAATCCCATAATTCTTGATAAAAATGCCTTGATAAAAATGTCAGATTCATTGAATTTATTGAATAATTTACCTTTTAGTGTCCAGAACAATATCTTCATCAAAAATAGAAAGCAAAACAAGAACAAAATTAAACAGACACAGTGGCAATATTTGCTACATTAAATTAAAAAATGTCCTAAAATGTGTGATGTACCACAAAAAAATGTCAACAAAATAAATTGTTAAAATGGGTCAGATAACACAATAAACTACTAAAATAAATACAAATATTAGAAAAGATTTCTTAAACGTCTATTTAATTTTAATCTGGGGGTCCTGAGTCAGATCCATGGGTGTTTTGGCGGTCCCATCCTGAAAGGTTATATATCCCTGGTTATTAGGCCCGAGCCCCAGCATGAGTGAATGGGCGCAGCCCGCATGTTTGGTACCCCGTCGCCCCTGGCAAGTACAGTGAACTAGCCCATGCCGAAGGCATGGATCATGCATACTTACTCCTGCTATGACAGAAATAGTCAACAATGAGTGAATGGGCGTAGCCCATTCACAAATTGTTGACAACAGCAGCGCGAAGCGCTGCATTCCTCCAAAAACCCTCCTGGCATCGTCCCGTACGCGAGAATCCATGCCGCAGGCATGGGCCATGCTTGTATCTGCTCAAATCAATGGAAGTCTATGGGGAGTGGGCGGGGCAATCCCGACGGAATGGGGAGTGACGAGCGCGTAAGCGCTCGTAATGATGATTCCACCCCATGGCGGCATGGGGAAGGCTTAGAGCTTTCAAACGATGTATAATTTGTTGTTATAGTGGAAACGGCTATATTGTTTTTGCTAAAAATATTATTATTATTATTAGGCCCGAGCGCCACAAGCTGGCGAGAGGCCTATTAATCTCGTAAGGCCGTGCGAAGCACGGCTGCGAAAGTGCGCACGTAGTGCGCACGAAATCGAGCGCGAAGCGCTCGCCCACTTCCAAACACTCACTAACGCACTCCTTCACTCATGCACGCCCCGTGCATACTAATTAGTAGTAGGAAAATGGAACATTACCGTTGTAAACGGCGAAGCCCGTGCAAAGGTGCGCACTAAACGAGCACTTTACATTGAGATGACGACCGCGAAGCGGTCGTCATCCCCATATAAAGCACTCATTTGCGCTAAGTAGCTCACGAATACGTTCCCCATCTCTTGCATGTTCCGTGCATATAAGCATGTAATGCAAAAATTGAACATTATTACTGTATAGAGGGCCAAAAACACAAAGTGGGCGGAGCCCACTCAAAATTAACGAAAGTACCCGTCAGTGACCAGGGACCCACACCATGAGGTAGGAAAGCGCGAGCGCTTTCCGAAAATGTATAGTTTATGATATTTGAAAATGGGAAACATTGTTTTCGCATCGGAATATTCTTCTTCTTCTTCTTCTTCTTCTTCTTCTTCTTCTTCTTCTTCTTCTTCTTCTTCTTCTTCTTCTTCTCTTCTTCTTCTTCTTCTTCTTC